>NC_041217.1:10268791-10300207 GCF_002837175.3 Physeter macrocephalus | reverse complement strand
AAAAAAAAAAAAAAAAAAAAGTACTGATGAACCTAGTTGCAGCGCAGGAATAAAGAGGTAGACATAGAGAACGGACTTGAGGACTTGGGGCGGGAGGGCGAAGCTGGGGTGGAGTGAGAGTAGCATCGACATATACACACTACGGAATGTAAAACAGCTGGCTGGTGGGAAGCAGCAGCATAGCACAGGGAGATCGGCTCAGTGCTTTGCCATGACCTAGAGGGGTGGGAGGGAGGCTCAAGAGGGAGGGGGTATGGGGACACGTGTACTCACATGGCTGATTCACTTTGCTGTGCAACAGAAACTAACACAGTATTGTGAAGCAATTATACTCCAATGAAGATCTTTTAAAATTAAAAAAAAAACCCAGAATTCAAAAAGAAAAAGAATCTCTATGTTGCAACTTCTCAGTCCCTAAATGTCCCAGTGCCAGGAAATGAAGTGAGTGTGACCCTAATATTTTTTACAATGTATATCAGACTCAGAAGTATCTCTCTGCCTGGAGCTCCTGACCTTCAGCTCATTTTACCTTCTCAGCTATATCTTAAATGAACCTAGGATGTTGCAGCCAAGACACAGTAGCCGAAGACACAGGACTCCTGGGTCAGAGACAAAGGGGTTTATTACTCACAGTATAACAGGCAGCATGAGCTTCATATTCACCCTGATTCCCCTTGTGCCCTAAGTCTCCTGAAGGCAACACAGAGAAGTCAGGGTACATGCTAAACCCACAGTGGTCTGTGCCACAGCTGATATACCCAAGCTTAGGAAGCCCCCATCTTTTTAATGGGTTTCAAGTAACCTGTCCTAATACTGCCCCAGATGGAGACATTATCTTACTGTACTGGACAGTAAGCAAACCTGCCCTGTGCTATACAAAAATCCTTAAAAAATGTAGTCTGGGACAGAGGCCTTTAGGGCTTCTGCCTATAAAACATACAGGAATTCAAGAGACCCATGGAGTATATCTCCCAGAAACACACCACTATGCCAAAGCGCTTGTGTTTAATTGGAGAGGAACTGTTTATCTCACCAGGTGTACAGTGAGCTCAGTCAGGCTGCTCTTCTAATAAGAATGTACTCTTTACGGCAGATCCCTTAGCTGAGCAATTGCTGAAAAAACTAAGCCAGAGTTTATGACATTCCATAAACACCTCCTCGTACGATGGCAGGGCTAGTGTCAGCCTTTCTCAGATTACCCCGATACGTCTGAAAACAGGCTGTACTACTGCAGAATTTGGGGGAGGCATTCGTAACAAGTATTTAGAACGTCCCACTGTCAGGGTTCCTTAAGCTTTCCTATAGTGTTAGGATGTGGTGCGTCTTACAAGATTATGAGCAAGAAGATCCATACTGTGTTAGACGTATCCTCATATTGTATGTTTGACGAGCAACCACCATCGCGCGCTCATTTTAGAAATCAAGCCCCCTCTCAGATTATCTATTATCGTAAAAGATGTAGTTTCTCAGTTTTGCCACCCAGTCTCTCACTGCCATTCCATCAAAAGTGAAATACAGAGAAACCCCACAGGAAAGTTTCTATCAGCCTATATGGGAGTTTTATCCCGAAAATCCTAATTAAATGAGCACTTCAGTATTTCAACCAACTGCTCCCTATTTTTCTGAGAGAGCTTTCTCAACATATCATTGCCACTCTATCTATGAATACTAGGAAACTTTTTTTTTTTTTAAGCCAAGGGTCTCACTGCTAAATAACAGCAATTTGCTCAAGTGATCCTAAGATGTGGGGTTGGTCTGTCAGTGAGGGTCACAAACTAGGATTGAATGTGCATGGCCCACTCACTTTAAAAGAATTGGGGGGACAGAAAATGAGACAAAATACAGAAAAGACAAGAGAAATAATAATAAAAGTTCTTCCATAAATCCAACTAGTGTCTGCTTCCACACATTACACTTAAGTTGATCTGTATATACTGCATATTTGTGTATCTCCTGTGGCTTTCTAAATTATTATAAATCTGAAGTTTCACCTCAGTAAGAATATGTTAAGTCACGCTAACTGATGCTGCAATTTCAGATCTGGACTTCTACGGGCCTCGAATGCCGATCACTCCTTGGAGAACAAGCACGTTGCTTTAAGGGAACATTTAGGGAAGTACGATACCAAGGATGGTTCAGGTGGAACGGTGTGAACTAGAAAGGAGACAGGTTCAAATGCAATAGGTCGATTCCAAGCGTCAGTTAGAGGTTGCTTCAATTCCTGAGCAGAATTCGACTACTCAGGTAGGATCTATTTGAGTGGAATACATTCCGGGCATTTACAATATCTCATTGCAGATTACTCTACTAGGCTAAATTTAGAGTAATATGTTAGAAATACAAAGACTGTTAGAATGCATAAATAGAGAAAAATGAGGCTAACTGTATACCTCAAGATTCTGAAAAAGGGCAAAGATTGGAGCAACCCAAGGTTAAAGGTTAAATCTTGAGGGAATACTGCAGGTGTGAGGTTAAGAAGCATGAGGTCAATAAAAGGTTTGAGGCATCTGGAAAATGAAAACAAGCATATAAGACTGGATGAAGACCGGAAAACATCTCAAAAGTAAATTACAGGATTTTTAGGGCAGTGAAAATATTTTTCATGATACTATAATGGTAAGCACCTGTCATTATACATTTGTCCAAACCCACAGACTATCACAACACCAAGAATGAACCCTAATGTAAACTACAGACTTTGGGTGACTCTGATGTGTCAATGCAGGTTCATCAGTTGTAACAAATGTACCATCTGGGGGGGATGCTGATAATGGGGGAGGCTGTGCGTGTGTGGGCACAGGGGGCATACGGGAAATCTCTGTACCTTCCCCTCAATTTTGCTGTGAACCTAAAACTGCTCTGAAAAAATAAAATTGTTTTTTACAGTAAATGACTAGGGTTTTAGAAATTATAAAGCCATGAATTTTTCTAGAAAGATAACCTGCTCTAAATGCAAATCAGTCCATCTTCTTGGACCTGGAAACTGACAGAGCATCATCACTTTCATATTCTAGTGGTCAAGCAGTCACAGATCCCGGCTTCAGGGGACAGACATATATCTTGCCTCCCAATGGCAGGGGGTGACAAAGAATTCGTGGCCCAGTAAAACTGCCACAGAAATGATAATATTTCTGTTTTCTGTTGGATCATCTTCTACATCCTAGTTTAGAAATCAGATAAAGAGTAGATAACTAATAAGGACCTATTGGACAGCACAGGGAACTCAATGCTCTGTAATGGCCTATATGGGAAAAGAATCTAAAAAGGAGTGGATATACGTATAACTGATTCACTTTTCTGTACACCTGAAACTAACACGACATTGTAAATCAACTATACTCCAATAAAAATGTTTAAAAAAGAAATCATATAAAGAGGATATACAGAAGGAGATTCAGTTAGAATGCAGGAAACCAGTTATGAATGTATTGTTACAGTCCATGCAGGGTAGAGATCCTGAACATGGAGATGGAGAGAAATTGGTGATCACATGGATATTCAGGAGGTGCATCCACAGAAGGTGGTGATGTATTTTACATTGCGGGCAGGGAGGGGGGTAACTGAGAGATCAAAATCTGGATAGAGTGGGTAAATATGGTGTCTCTCATTAATCTAGATGCACTATACAGGATGAGGCACCACTTGGGGAGAATGAAAAGCTAGATAATGAGTCAGTAATGAATATGTTTGGTTTGAAGTAGCTTTGGTGAATCTAGATGAAGAGATTAATGGGAAATTGGAAAAAAATAGATGTAGAACTCAATAATTCAGTATTTACATTTAGTGTTTAGGTTGTAGATAAACTCATGTGAGTAAGATTTCTTATGATGAGGATATAGTATGCGGAAAAAATAAGACTGAGACTAGGAAACTGAAAGCACTACTATTTAAATGTATGACAAGAAAAAAAGAATCCACTGATGGAGACAGAAGAAATGAAGCAAAACAGGAAAGGGATGTCCTGACAGCCAGATTTAGAAGGAGAGACAACTGGCTATTTGTAACGAATTTATTAATTTGGCAAGTATAAGGAATTTGGCTAGCACCCTTAAGATTGTCATACCAGGCTCCTTAAGTTGTAAATGGAGGCAGTAAATATCAACAAGTAGGGTAAGAAATGGATCTTATTGTTCCTTCCTTGTTCTGTAAGATTCATTTTTTTAAAAAATATTTATTTATTTATTTTTGGCCGCGTTGGGTCTTCGTCGCTGCACGCGGGCTTTCTCTAGTTGTGGCGAGCGGGGGCTACTCTTCATTGCGGTGAGTGGGCTTCTCATTGCGGTGGCTTCTCTTGTTGCAGAGCACGGGCTCTAGGCACGTGGGCTCAGTAGCTGTGGTGCACAGGCTTCGCTGCTCCGCAGCATGTGGGCGCTTCCTGGACCAGGGCTCGAACCCGTGTCCCCTGCATTGGCAGGAGGATTCTTAACCACTGCGCCACCAGGGAAGCCCAAGATTGACCTTTTCTGCCACCACTTAAACTGGATTAAGAGAACATTTCCTCCCCCTAAGCAATATGCTCCAAGCCTGCAAATAAGATACTTTTCTTAATGTATTCCAGTACACTTGAGATTTTCTAAACATTACTAAATTGGGGGGATTAAGAGAAGGTAAATAGGCCCGGCCAACAATAAGCAACTACTTAGTCTGACTTTCACCTTGTTGCACACAACATGGAGACTTCCCTGCCTAAATCTCTATGTGCTTCTGTTTGCCAGAAAACATACCTATTTCCAAGAATAAGAACGATCTTGGGGCTTCCCTGGCAGTCCAGTGATTAGGACTCCATGCTTCCACGGTGGGGCACCTGGGTTCAATCCCTGGTCAGGGAACTAAGAGCCCTGCAAACCACATGACTTCAAATGTCTTCTACTGCTGTCTAAGGCTCATCTTCCAGACAAGATTTCCTAAATGAGGATCCCGTAGCGATTGACAGGGGTGATCTTTACCTCAGAGTAACTCCAGGAATAAACCTACTCAAAACAGCATGGTCTTCATCTACAGCCAAACCGCTCAGCTTCAACAGAATCTCTTATAATAACAAGCATTCTATAAAACTCTCCGCACATTCATAAAATCAAAGATGATATGACTTACACTTACACCTTTAAAGCTAGTATAATTACATAACTATTATATATGAAATTACAAAGTAGTTTATAATAAAATAATATATATTTCACTAAATAAATGCTCAGGATGGATTAATTAGAAAATGTAATAAAGTAGCCAGTTGCTGCACCTCAACATAGAATCACCATGAATGTGACAACTACAAATTCAGACTGGTTCAAATGCGTTTATGCGTAACTTATACGCTGTACCACGAGTAATGTTGCTGTTGGTGACACGATTTTATTAAATGGTGAACACTTCTTCGAAGTTCTGAACAAAATCAAATATACATCTCCCCCAGTATACATAATTATTACATTCTTTGGGAATTCAGTGTATCCTGAAAACATGAAAAATTACTTGTGCTTTATATGTAAAAATGAGGTTCCAGGTTCATGATCTGAAGAGGGTTTTTGATTGGTTGGTTGGGATTTTTGTTTGGTTTTTTTTCTTTCCACAAACCCTTGCATGTGAATGTCCAGTAGGGTATTAAACTTAGTTTATAACAACTGAATTCTGTGAAGCATTATCCTGTGCTCTACAATGACCTGGGCACCCTGCCACTCCTGGCCAAAAGTACTCCCTAATCACTGTAATGACAATAATACCTTCTAAATTACCAAAATGCTCTTTAGAGCGTTGTACGATACCATGGAAAATCTATGCTTTACAGCTTCAACCTGTCAGAAACACAATGTCTATTATCACTGGAAACTTGGCCTTAATTCATAGCCTCTGTGTAATAGCTGTGTCATAATACAGCCAAATGAGCCTAATATTCATTCAAGAGATGAACAAATACAGTAAATGATGAAAAGTTTTCTTTATTGAGGGCATGTATGATGTTAGCAAGAGTACTTTCAACAGAATAGAGGGAGAAAAAGATTTCAGCAGGTGAAGTCATTTTTCAAGAGACTAAGTAATTTAAGCCAGTAAGAGTGTATGCAACTCATGCATATTGCTTGGTTGCTCAGGAAAGAGAAAGGTTTTACCATTTTCAGATGTGCTGAGTGAGGCAATGTAACGAAATGAAGCAAATTTAAAATAATGATGTAAATATTCCTTGAAAAATGCATATTGAACACAATTTTAAACTTCATTAAAAAATTTTTTTTTCAAAAAAGAAGAAATTGCTAATATTTCCTCTTCTACCCACCTTTGTCTTTCATTCCATTCTTCTGTGCTTTTGTCTGGCTAATATTCCCATACTCTATGTTTGTTTTGCTTTCTGGTCCTAAAAAAAGGTCATCATTAATGTATTATTTATTTAAGCTTTTGGGAAAGAATACTCATTTACAACTTGTCAGATTCATTTAAAATTGCACTTCTCAATTTCAGAGTCATTAACAAGCTTGCCTAATTTAGTATCATCTGCAAAACTGATGAGCAGATTTTCAATTGCTTTGTTCAGGTTATTAATAAGTTTAGAACTCCAGGAATAGATTAATCTTCAGGATTTATTCTTCTGTAACTTGACCCTCTAAGGATAAAACTTTCACAACTCTTCTGAGTTCATCCTCAGTTCAATTGTTCACCTTCATAAGTTGAAAAAGAGAAAAGTAAGATTTCTTAAATAATGTCAATATAATTATGATGAAATGGTAAGCAGTTTGTTCACACTGTTGGGTCTACTTTGATAGAGAGTGGCCTTAAAAGCTAAAAAACAAAGAAGACCTCATATATATATTCATTGCTTGTCTAGTATTATAAGGATAGTGATCAACATTTAACTTGGGTTATGTTGTTTATTTTCCATAATAACCCTATGAGCTAGATTATCTTTTACCTCTTTAGTAAGATTTGAAACCAGAACTCAAAGAAAGTGTATTCTGAATCCAAATTGCTGCCAAGTATGCTTCTTTAGATACCACTAAAAATTTTTTTTAGGTTCTTCAAATCTCTTCTATGTTTCAAAGTTTTGTTAATTTGGAAAAGGAAAGAAATAGAGCAAAACGGAAAGAAGCTAAAATTAGTAAGTACCTAATGTGTTCCAAGTATTTTAAATGGCTGTTCATTCATTTTTAGTCCCCTCATTCTTTTCTGGGAAACATATTTTAAATGATTATTTTATGTTCAATTTGTGCTTTACTCTAGCCTTTCATGGTATTTAGTGTCTAATGAAATGTTGACAAATGAGTTCTTAAAATTTGCTGTTAGAAATGTTATGACAGGATAAGGAGAAGTTCAATATAATATGGTAGCACAGAACAGAGGGCCTAGTTAGACATAAGGGTCAGGAGACAGGTCCAGGAGGAAAGGGTGTTTAGAAACTGACTTGATGCATGAGCTGAAGTCAATTAAGATCTGAAATATTTATTGTGTTGCTTGGTTGACTACGCAAACTTTCTTTGTTTGTTATCCAATGGGCATCTCCATGAACATGCTAGCTATTTTCCAGGCCCACATACAGTTAGGGGTGACCACGAGATCCTGTTCTGGCCAAAGAGCTATTAGATGAAGTTGGGGTGGGGGCAGGGTTGCTTTTAGAGAATATATCCCTTTCCCTTGAAAAATAAGCTTCATAGGAAAATCTTTTTCCATACTTTTTTCCAGTGAATGATTCTTTTTCTCTCTCTTTTTTGGGAAAGCCTTCTGAAAGTGTTTTAATCTACTTTTTTCTCCTTAACATGGAAATGAGTCTCTAAAGAGATATAGAATAATACAATTTACCACTGAGGAAATTGGAAATTAAGAGAATGAGAATGTCTTCCCTAATTATATTTTCCTTAAAATTAATTGTATATTATACAATTGGTGGGAGTATGATGGAGCTGTGTACAATCTAGGGAGAGACTGCAAATCCAAGCATTTGTGCCTCTTCCTTTCAGTAAAATAAAGAGCAGTGAGAAGGTGGGTGTCTATATGTTGTAAATTTCTCTTATGAAAACAGTAACTCTTGGGGGTAGAAGATTATAAATGCAAATTAGCTCTGTTTTGGTACAAAATAAAGTTACTCCCAAGCAACATGCCACAATAATAAGAAGAGGAAAGCGGTGAAATTAAACTCATTAGATAAATGAAAAAAGCAGGAAGTATTTTATTCTTCTGTGGAGATGGGATAAAAAGTAAATAAAAAGAAATCTGTTATTTGCAAGTTGTGTAAAATGTGTCTATTTGTTTATATCCCAACATTATTTTTACATTCTTATATCTGAACATGTGAATTTTTCAAAGAACTTAATAATGCTACTTTCAGTAACATATAGATGTTCACATAAATATTTAATCACTGTACAGACTTTTTACAATAGTTCCTTATACCTGATTTAAGATTACAGGATAATTTGCAATGTATGACAGTCCTTTATTCTCTGTTTTATGAGTTCTGAAGATTTGCTTACCACACAAAAGAATCTGAATGGAATGTAACACAACTCCATTTTTAAAGCTTATACAACTGTCTTAGCCCAATATTGCAGAAAACGTCACAGAATACTTGAAATTGTTACCATTGTTCTAGAATCTAACCAGATGGATGTATTTTGAACTAGAATCATGATAAGGGTCTAGACATAATGGTGAATAATATATCATATGATCAGTTTATGTTTTAGCTTTTGAAACTTCTTTGTACAAACACGCACACATTTTAGACACAAAGAACACATCTCGATAACTAACATGTAGAAAAAGTATTAATTGCATTTGGTTTGCTTTATAATTTAGTGAGCCATTGCTCAATAATTCATTTAGTTATAAAAGTTCAACAATGAACTAACTGGAATATACTGAACTACACATCCAATTAATTTACTTTAAAAGTGATTCCATCTGAGATGTAGGTTTTAAGTAAACTTACTGTGATAATCATTTTGCAATGTATACATATATTAAATCATCACATTGCATACCTTAAGCTTACATATGTCATATGACAGTAATACCTCAATCACGCTAGAAAAAATATTTCAATTAAAAAAATTAAATTTTGGTGCTGAGCCATATTTATGCACAATAAAATTTTAACAATTTACAGCAATGCTACTGAACTTCAAATACCCTTTTAAAAAATACAGTGTGTCTTGTCTTACCACTAAATATAGTACTTTCATATGTTTTTAGACCTGATTTATTCCAACTTTAGAATAAATATAAACATTTACTTAGATTCCCACCCAAACAATGCTAGTTATCTGATAAAAATTCCATGCCATTCCCTAGCAAACTTTTCTTGCCTATTCCTTAAAAGAAAATTGCCATAAAGAAAAAAATATAATCAAGAATAGAAACAATTTTCCAGCAATAAAAATTTATAAGAAACAATGAAAGTTTCATTTAAAAAAACCAAAAAATTATATTAGCCTCTACTTAATTATAGTGAATTAGTAAAGCACTCAGTAGGAAGAGATTTAAATTTTCATTTTGATCAAAATTAAGACGGGAATAATTTAAACAAGGAATACCCAGCAACATCTCCCATATATGAGTTATGTTTCCCTCTGATTATTTACTGCTTTAATATTGATCAGTTGGGACATAGGAAAAATACAAAATGTCAGAAAATAAAATAAGAGATTTTCTAGCTTTTTGTAAGTAAAAATTCATTTTTCAGTCAAATTTCCTTACAACAGAAAAGTTAATTACAATTCCAATAAATGGTCAACATTAAATATTTGAACTAACTATCCAAACACTTTTGACTTATTCATAGGTTTTTTTTTTTCTCCAGAGCTTAATTCTTCAACAAGCCTTTATAAATATGGTTCTTTTCCACTAAACTTTTGAAGAAAGTTAAGTTCTAGTCAGAATCCCAACAAAAGTCTGGGTTTATGCTTCTTTAGTTTCAAATTAAATTCAAAGTCATATGTTGCATTAGTTATTTATATTCACTGAGGCTTGGGATAAGATTAAAATCAAGTTATGCAGCCTGTTAGACACACCTGAACAGAATACCATGCTGTGTCCTGTGATAAGGATTTCCACTCAGGCATAGAGACCAATCTTTTTTTCTCAAAAGTAATTTGTAATATATTAAAATACAAACACACTGGCATACAATATTCTGAGGTTCTACACAGTTGACCCTTGAACAACACAGGTTTGAACTGCCTAAATCCACTTATATGCAGCTTTTTTTCCAATAATAAATATTACAGTGGTATACCTGGGGTTGGTTGAACCCACAGATGTGGAACCTCGGATAGGGAGGGCCCGACTACAATTTATATGCAGATTTTCAAACGGGAGGAGGGCTGGCATCCCTAATCCCCCTCCACACCTCTGCCCCCCACGTTGCTCAAGTGTCAACTGTACTGTACAACATACCTGCAAAAATGTTTGCTTGTGAAAATTACCAACGGTTCTATCAAACTACCCATCTCAGCTATAGAGAAAACAAAATATCTCCTAACAAATTATGGACTAAGAAGTTCTAAAATTGTCTCACATCTAGACATTCTAGATAGATATCATTATTTATTTATTTATTCATTGAACTACAGATCTAAACACTGAAGAAACATAAAAGGGAATTCCCAGGAGATAACCATGAATGGTTGCTAACACTGTAGTGTGAGAGTGTGGCAGCCCTCTGCATCATGGATCCAGTGCAGAAGGCTGAGTTTTAGCACCTGGGCCCATGTAAAGTGAAGGTTGAAAAGGAGACCCCAGAACAAAGGCCAGGATCTTTAAAGGCTATAACCCCAGTGAAAGAGGAATTCTTAAGTCCAGTCCCTTGACCAAAGAAAATGTCAAAATGTTAATTTTTAATGGTGGCTTTTGCATGAAGAAATATATATATTTGAGATATGAAATCAGTAGGTTTTTGAAGACCAAATTCTCACTATTCTCATGGTATAGTAAGTCAAAAAAAAAATATGTTGACATAACTATCACTCCCAGGATAGACAGTTGAGAAAAGCAAACCCCAAATAAATCTTCCCTCTGTTTATGTTCCTGCCATGCAAAGACAGAAGGTACACTTCACCAACAATAAAACTACGGCAAGGGGGGAGATCCAGGTAGGAGTAATGGAGCCCAAAAATTCAATTGGCTACATATGCCAAAGGCAACACAGGCTAGAAAAAAGTGTGCTCTTAAACAGTGAAAGCACAATTACAAAACTATGTTAAAAAAGCCAACATACTTAATAGTGAAACATTAGAAGCATTTTTCTTAAAAATCAAGAACGATAACAGTATACATTAATCATTTCTTCAATGTTAACAAGTTACTAAATTATACATATTACACAATACCATATATGTTTCATTTTCATATATGAAACTATAAAATATATAACATTGATAATATGCATGTAGCTAAACTATAACACTATGCCTGGGATTGCTTTATCCCAAGTTCAACAGAGTGCTTATCTCTGGAGGAGAAGGACATAAAGGGTAAGATTTAGCTGTATTTACTGAATTTATTTTATTTTTTAAAGAGAGATCTGATATAAATAGGGCAAAATGTAACTACTTCTTACATTTTTATGGTGTTCACATGGGTGTCCATTACATAATTTTTAAATTTCCTAGAAGTTGGAATAGTTTAAAAATTGAGGTGTTAACTAACCTTACTGTGGTAATCATGTTGCAATATATGTGTATCTAATCATCATATAGTACACCTTAAATTTACAATATGTTACATGTCAATAAAATCTTAATAAAACTGGAAAAAATGATAAAAAATTCTAAGGTAATTTGTTTACTTAATTTTTACAAAATCTCTAAAGTCATTTTTGTTTACTTAAGATTTTACAGTTATTAAAATTATAATTTTAACTCTGAAGACTATAACTTTTTAGTGTCTTCTAAAAACATAAAGACTAACAGCAGAATAGGTAAGAAAAGCACTTTCAACATTGGGAATCATTTTGCTAAATTATACCTGTGACTTAAAATAGCTACTCTGAAGGTCAATTAGCAACTAATATCAATTAAGGCTGTACCTTATTAATTATCGATATGTCAAAATGTTATTGGTTTATGATTTTTTTAATAGGAAGAAAGCCATACAAATAGATCAGGTGAAAGTGCCATCAAGTTATTAATCAACAAGTTAAAAGGGAGGACGTGGAGAGGACTTGGAAACATGCCTGATTTCTATCACTGGAACTTGGCAGCTGTCTCATCTAAAAAAATAAACAAATAAACACCATAAACAATTGACATTGTTTTAAAGGCACAGTTTTTTACAGCCATCAGCACTTAGAGGGGTTATACTGAACTAATGAATTTATGTCAGGTAGTTTTGGCTGTTATTCAGGCACTCAACACATTTTAGCCATTCAAGTTGTTTACAGTCAGTGTCATTTCTGATTGGGTGGTACTTGTGCTATAGGTGAATATTGTTAAATGTTTATAATATTACCCTTGCCTGTAACTTATCATATTTAATGAAGGTAACATTCAAAGAAACTGTAACTTAATTTAATATTTCTGTCCTCCTCAAAAAATGTTCCACATATAGAACAGGAGTAAAATTTTGGAACACAGCGAAAGAGTGATGCCTAAAATCTTTCATGCTATTTCAGTAGAATACTGATGAAAATGTCCAGGCTGCTAATCAAGGAAGAAGAATACTGGAATATGTGTTAAGAGAACTCTAACCTACAAAGTTACGCTTAAAATAATGGGCTCCAACCAGATGATACGGAACTTGGAGAACACATAATAGTAAACAACTAGACAAGTTTGAGAGTCCATAGTTTGGAGAAAAACTTTTCAACAGTTCTGGAAGTTTAAAAATACACATATTAATCATTTTCAAATTTTTAATTAGAAAATCTCCCAAATACTGATAAAAATGTTTGCAGAAGTTTATTAAAAGATTCTATTATGTGGTGTTTATTTGTATGCATCTATAAACTATTTAAATGTATGATTGTTTTATCAGTTGATATGCATATTCTATAACATGTCTAGGGAACCTGAAGGATTAGTGCTGCAATTTTCTTCAACAAAAGCTACTTGGTATATATACAGAGGACTGGCAAAGTCTTCTATTCCTTATCTCTAAAAGCATATGTCTCTGAACTTTATAGGTACACATTCTATTCATTCATCAAAAATTTTCTTAATAGACATGTGGAATATCCATCTTAAAATATATGGATTTGGGAAACACTGTTTAGACTATGAACTGGCCAATCACACATTCTATGTGTACTGTCATATTTAACACGATGTAACATTATGTACATTAATGTCTGGAACTCAGTTTCTCAGGACTCTAATAAAACCATACTTTAACATAGTAAATTTACTAGCTATTTATACATAATCAGCAAATCTGCATTTTCCATTAAAATTCATTTCATTTCACCAACAATGCTGACTTACACACTAAATATGTATGCTAACACAGAAACTGAATTTGCAGGTGATAAAATTCTGAACATTTACCTTCCCTAAGAGTAACCTCAGATTCTAATAGTATAATTAACTGATGTCACGTATATTATCACTGGCTGCTCCATATGTGAAGATGTATTTTTCTCTAAATGACACATTTTTATAAAGGATTTAACATTAGTTATACAGAGTCTTTTCATTAAAAATGGGATTTTACTCTTTTTCAAAAATCTTAATTTCTGTCACTTATATCTCTGCCTTCTTGAGGCCACAGTTAATTATCGTAGTACAAGTGGGATAAAACTAGCTTAAAGGTTACATAGCAGTGCTTTTATGAAAACCTTTGGTTTTATTCTGCAAATCTATTTAGGGAAAAACTAATGAGCTCGTAGAAGAAAGAAGTAGCTCATAAAGAATTAGGTCCATGTAACTAACCGATTCCCTACAAAGAAAAATACTTGCATGAAAGAGATTCATGACAAGATTTAAGATGACAAATGTTTATGAATAACATTCTAAATGGCTGAAGTCAACTGTGCTATAAACCATCTGGCAGATTTAAGTCCTAAATGAAATGCATATGAATTACTGCCATTTAATGGACTATTTAATGGACCTATGAAAAATTTATTTGGCAAAACAACAGGTTTTCAGTAAAAAGAATCAATCTTCCTGAGGACCAAACCTAGAGAATATTTCCTCATCCAAATACGAATAATATACAGGATCAGATGACATATTCTCTGAATTTCAGAAAATAAAAGCTGTATTTATAATGTGTAAATAGAAGATACACATGCCGGTGTCAAAGGTAACATTTTGCAGTGTGACAGATCCATAGTCATCGATCACCAAGATGAACAGTCTTTCTGAAGAAAAGTAATATTATACCTGCATAAAATTTTAGAAATAGCAGTAAAATTTTGAAGCATGGGTTTTCAATGTATATAGGTTCACTTGTTAAATTTTATTAAATCCATCACCTCACCCGATGGCAATATTTGATGAATATTTCAGTCAGACGTTAACATTGCAGTATATTATAATTCATAGTTGATCAGAAACAAATCCAAAACTGTTGTCCTCTGAGATTTTCAATTATTATGTTGGCTGCATTATTTTTATATAGTCAAGCAGAAGTTGGCATTATATCAAGGCAGCTTTGTGTTTCCTGAGTCACTGGTTGTGGCATTGTTATTTAATTGGGTGAAATAATTTCCTCAATTATTTCATAATGTTCTGTGACATTAACAGGCTTAACACTTTTTTAAACATGAAGCTACGTAGAGGAAGGCAAAGAAATTAATACACAGCAATTATTTATGTGAAGAAAAACTGTGTGGGCTGAGGGTATGACATAACTGTTGATATTCTAGGAATTCTCCTGTCGAAGCTGTGATTTTAAAACCATAATCTATACATTACTTTAAATAATTCTTCTAAACTATAATATCTGGAACAAATATATATTTTAAAAGTGCCCCAGTAGCTAGGGTAGGAGCATATGCAATAGAAAGAAAGACAAAGGTAGGTTGTTTAAATGTTGTTTGTAGATGATTAACTCACTTATTAAAAGTGTTGTACTTATGAAAATCAGTATCATGTTCCTTTTGAGACACAAATCTAGTTCACAGAACCAGTCACCTAAACCTAAAATACTATGTATATTTAGTTACTTGGTATAGGGCAAAAGAAAATGAGGGCAAAATTTGACTCATCACATACAAATTTATCACAGCTACTGGCATATCTGAAGATGATTCAATACTCATGGCTTATACACAAACATCAAGGCATTTTTTTCATATTCTACAGCAGGGTTTGGTGAACTATGGCCCACCGTCTGTTTTTGTAAGTAAAGTTTTATTGGAATACAGCCACAGTACAATGGTAGATTTGAGTAGTTGTAACAGAATCCATGAAGCTCTCAAAGTCCCAGATATATACTATTTGGTTCTTCACTGGAAAAGTTTCCCAAACTATGGGAACACATCTAACTTTCTTATGGTTCCACTTCATTTTTTTAGCAGCTAAATCAGAAATCCATCCATTTATTTATTTTTTTGTCTGTATATTATCAGCAATTTTTTTTTTTTTTTTTTTTTGATGGTATGCGGGCCTCCCTCTGCTGTGGCCTCTCCCGTTGCGGAGCACAGGCTTCCGGACGCGCAGGCTCAGCGGCCATGGCTCACGGGCCCAGCCGCTCCGCGGCATGTGGGATCTTCCCGGACCGGGGCGCGAACCCGGTTCCCCTGCATCGGCAGGCGGACGTGCAACCACTGCGCCACCAGGGAAGCCCCATATCAGCAATTTTTTAAACATCTTTATTGGAGTATAATTGCTTTAGTCCATCCGTTTATGCAGCAAGCAGATATTGGTCACTGCCATTATGCCAAGTTCTCAGCCATCTAAATACCAGTGATACAGAGAAGAGAAAGACAAGCAAGGTTCTGATGCCAAAGTCCCTACCTTCTAAACTGGGGAAGAAACAATAATAGACAAGGGACATCACTTAAACAAGATTAATTTCAGCCTTGATTGGTAGGATGAAGACATTTTTCAAAAGGACCAGTTGAAAGAATATTTGTGGGTAAGACTGGAGAGGTGCCATTAGATTGAAGCACCAAGGAAAACTTCGGAGAAGAGATGACATCTGAGCCACAACCTGAATGAAGAGTGTTATCCACGCAGACACTGGGGAAAGGGCTTCCAGGTGGAAAGAGGGGCACCATCAAAGGTCTTCAGGTAGGAACATGCTTGGGTTTCTTTTCAGAGAAAAGCAGTGCTGCTGAAGTATAGCAAGTGAGAAGATGGCGGTGGTATTTGGAGAGATATAGGTGAGATGTAACTGGCATTTCCTCACTAGGTTGTTCCAAGTATTAAATGAAAATAAATTACGACATAGAGTAGGAAGTAACATAATGACATTAACATGAGAAAAACATGAAATGTCCTGATATCTCACTTTCTAAGCTTCAGAAAATGGTAATACAATTATACAACTCTTTCTTTGGCTCCTTTAAACTAAGGCAAGGGACACAGTCTTGGGGGTAGAGATGAAGTAAGGGAAAGGAGAGGCATGGATGGATTCTCCAAAGGAGAACGTATTTAATGTTCTTTCTTTCCCGAAGCCCTCCCACAAGCTCCACGCTTCTCACAGAGCATCTCAAGGCCATACCGACCTTCATCTCCACAGTGTACAACCTGGTATTACACAAGACCTCGAACCTTTGGAGTGTTCCTGCCCATGTGGCGAAGGTCTTCTGTATCTGCTCTACGTGTCCTCCTTTAAAGTGCTCCCCAATGACTCAGATTTATATTTATAAAGGCACACTATTAATCTCCAGAGGAATTACCAGATACCCTAAACGAAATATATTCAAAAGCAATAGTTGCTTTTTCCAAAGACACTCTGTCCCTTCTATATTCCCTGTAAACTTTGTATCCCAGCTTTATTAAGATGTCTTCTTTGGTAAAAACAGACCCAGCACTTAGACAGAAGTCGTGGGCTAAGGGATGCAATCACTCATATCTACCCAATAATTTACACCTAATAAAATGTCATTTTTCATTGTGGCAGAATCTAAGAGTTACCAACCTTTTAAATCAGGAAAACTTAGGTTTGAATGTGGATTTTCTACTGACTCACCGTATGAATTTGAACAAGGACTTAAGGTCTCCAAGACTCATTTTGTTTATATATAATAAAGATAACAATATTTACTTTGTAGGGTATTACTGGAGGTTAGAAATTAATGATTGTAAAAAGTCTAATGAGGAACCTCTTACTCATTAAATTGTGTAGATAAAAATAACCACCACTACAATTTATTAACCATCTGCGATTTGCAAGCAGTTCAGTTAATACTTTATATATATTATACATTATTTAATTAAAGTGGTAGTCTAAAATAGGTATCATTGGCTCCAAATTAATGTGAGGATCCTAAGTTTTAGAGACATTTAAAAGAAGCCGACAAGTCCCTAGTAAAGTCTGTATCCATGATTTATTGATACATCAGTTTGTAATAACAGTGCTCCATTACCTGTTTTCAGGATTAGCATTACTCCTTTGCCTTGTGCCTCTGATCTGGCACAGATATAAGTCTTCCTGTCATAACACTGGCTCCTCTTCACTGATTTCACCTCTTTTCCTCATAAACACAACACCTACATGCTTGGCTCCCACCTGGACAGGCCCTGCAGAGCCCCTGGGTATCCTGTATGATAAATCTGGATAGTCTTTAATGGAAATACCAGGCATCCCACACTGTCCTCAGTTACCAGACATTGGATGTGTCATTTTCTTACACGACACAGAAGCTGGGCATCACCAACATTTTTAGAAGTGGACTGAATCTTCCTCGTCAACTCCAGTTTACTCCATATAATCTTTTTTATTCAGACAAAGCTTCTCGCCATTCCCCAAACACTTGAGAAACGATCATGTGACCACACTGTTTCTCATCCCTTTCCTGGAATATCCTAATTTTATTCCTTCTATACTCACAAAGACCTACTTTTTCCTCAAGACACAGAAGAAAAAAAAAAAAAAGAAAATTGTTTCCCTCATCCCAATCCCCAGACCGAGATTTGGGTCTCATCTTCAGATTTCTCTGAACATTTCATTTGTAATTCTATTACAGCACTTCACTGAAAGCACCTGTCTCATGTGTGGCACTGCAAAGAACTTGAACACGCGAATTTAACCTTTTTCTTTTCACTTTTGTGTATTCGGTGTAAATCAGCTTTATTGGCATTCATAAAAAGTTGCAGTATAAAGAAATCATGTCAAACCTAATCGCCCAATTCATCTCATCCTCCTTTTCCCCCCGGCTGTGTCCACACGTCCGTTCTCTACGTCTGCGTCTCTATTCCTGCACTGAAGATTAGGACTGACATAAATACACTACCATGTGTAAAATAGCTAGCTAGTGGGAACGGTATAGCACAGGGAGCTCAGCTCGGTGCTCTGTGGTGACCTAGATGGAGGGGGGGAAGGGGGAGAGGGAGGTCCAAGAGGGAGGGGATATAGGTATACATATAGCTGATTCACTTTATTGTATAGCAGAAACTAACACAACAATGTAAAGCAATTCTACTCCAATAAAAAAAAAATCATGTCATTTAAATACACACTTTTTTTAGACTCCTACATCAGCGGCCCACAGTGAATAATGCACCTCTTGTAGAGCCCTCCCTGCACTGATTCGGGGCTTGGGCATACAACTTCCTTTGACCAAGGACATTATCAGATATGACGTTAACAGAGGCCTAATAGACACTTGCACATTGGGTCTTATCTTCTTTGAAAGTTTTTTAGAAACCAGTCTACATTGTGTAATAAACGCAAGCTAGACTATTAAAGGGTGAGAGACCATGGAGGACGAGAGGCCACTGTGTACATTCCAGCTACCGCCGAGCTCACAGTTGATAAAAATCACACGAGTAACCTCAGCTCTACCATGTGGAGCACAGCTGCCCAGGTGACCAGTCGACTCACAGAATCATGACAAGTAATAATGATTGTTTTAAGCTGCCACCTGTCGGCTAATTTGCTACACAGCAAGAAACACTGAAACAATCCTCTAAAATCTAGTGTAATAAATATACAATTTCTTATATTAGGGGGGGCTTTGTCTTTGCTTTTGAAATTTTGTTACAGAGCATACATATTTCCACAACTTGGGGACTTTCCCGCGACACTGAACAGAACAAGCAGCTGAGACGGTCCCAGCTATTCTAGTCCAAAATGTTACAGAAAGTGTCTTCCGCTTAAAAGAAAAAAAAAAAAAAAGGACTCAAATCAAACAAATGACATCAGCACAAACAGTTACAATAAACCAAGGAAGCAAGGTTTTCTGGGATCCACGATATACTCTTGCATTTTCCCCAGCAAAATTGTTTCTGACATGTCTGTCTCTTCTCTGTTTCTTAAATGCATCTCCTCTATTTCTTGTCACTATTTCTAACTGTGCTGGATATCTTCCGCTTGTCATTTAGTTTAGACCCAAACTTCCATATTTCTTTACCCTGCTCTGTGGTCAGTACAGACTGGGAAGCTGATCAATAGAGACTACATGAATAACCCTCCCTGCTCTCTTTCAGGAAGGAAGCATAGCAGGAAATTGAAATAAAGGCACAGAGTGAGGCTGGTGATTTATACCCACATACACATTTTCCTCCTTCAAGCTTTTTTTTTTTTTTTTTTTGCGGTACGCGGGCCTCTCACTGCTGTGGCCTCTCCCGCCGCGGAGCACAGGCTCCGGACGCGCAGGCGCAGCGGCCGTGGCTCACGGGCCCAGCCGCTCCGTGGCACGTGGGATCCTCCCGGACCGGGGCACGAACCCGCGTCCCCTGCATCGGCAGGCGGACTCCCAACCACTGCGCCACCAGGGACGCCCCTCCTTCAAGCTTCTTATGAGCATCACTTGAAACAAAGTCACAGTGCTTCTCAGCGAGCCCCCTCTCCATGCTTTGGTAACTATTTCAACCCCTTGCTCCTTTGAACCAAAGGTATTAATGGTGCCTTACTATCACTAGCCCTAGGAAATTGCACAATCCCTTGGGTTTCACCAGAGTTTGTCCACATTTTTGTCTTACTAAATGCCTCCCAACTTGCCCAAATTTCAATATGCCATCATTTCCTTCTAAGACTGATTTACTGCTTGAGTAGGTTTTCCCTGTTTTAAGATTTATTATTTATTTATTTTATTTTATTTTATTTTTGGCTGCGTCGGGTCTTAGTTGCGGCACGTGGAATCTTTTGTTGTGGTGCGTGGGCTTCTCTCTAGCTGTGGCGTGCAGGCTCCAGGGTGCGTGGGCTCTGTAGTTTGTGGCACCTGGGCTCTAGATGAGGCGCGCAAGCTCAGTAGTTGTGGCACGCAGGCTTAGTTGCCCCGTGGCAGGTGGGATCTTAGTTCCCTGACCATGGATCGAACCCGAGTCCCCTGCTTTGTAGATGGATTCTTTACCACTGGACCACCAGAGAAGTCGCTGAGTAGGTTTTCCTAAAGGCCATTCATACAAATGTCTCAGCCCACTTACAATCTAGCTATCCCTAAACAGACACTACCGCCAAGGATCTAGGTAATATTCAGCCAGTGGTACCAGGCTTACTCTTTTCCTTGAGTCAACACCACATGTGCCACTAATATCCTATTAGTATGAAGGTGTCCAACCCTTTACATGTTATATAGATTTATAAATTCATGTTCACTCATGAAAAGAATAGAAAATAACAGGAACACTGCAAAGATGGTTAAAAGAATAACAAAAGAACTGTTCAAAATAAAAGTGTCTTTTTCTTTCTTAGGCCTTCTTTCTTTGTTCCTGTATTTTCTTCTCTTGCTTATTTAGAAGAAAAATATAGGACAGTTGACTCACATGTCTCAGAAATCATTTTTATGTCTTTGAGAGTTTTTTTAGAATGCTTTTTGAATCTGCCAGAATGGCTTTAAATGAACAATGCTTTACACAGTTATAGCTACTGCTTATTTGACAAGTTTCTTCCTTTTGACTGTTTTGTCTTTGAAAGAACTTCTTATCAGACGAAGTTTACATTGCTTCTCATTTTTTTAAAAAATTTGGGACTTCCCTGATGGTGCAGTGGTTAAGAATCTGCCTGCCAATGCAGGGGACACGGGTTCAATCCCTGGTCCCGGAAGATCCCACATGCCGTGGAGCAACTAAGCCCGTGCACCACAACTACTGAGCCTGTGCTCTAGAGCCCGCGAGCCACAACTACTGAAGCCCGTGCACCTAGAGCCAGGGCTCTGCAACAAGAGAAGCCACTGTAATGAGAAGCCCATACACCACAATGACCAACTAGAGAAAGCCCGCACGCAGCAACAAAGACCCAACGCAACCAAATCAATCAATAAATAAATAATCTAAAAGAAATTTAAAATATCGTGTTGTGTGCAGTGAGGACTCTATAATGAAAATATAACCTGTGTACTTCTTACCAAGGGCGTTAGAGGAGCTGGTCAAAGTCAAAGCTTCAGAGAATCAGAAAGTTTTAAGGGAATACACAGAGGCTTCTGGAATTGTCATTATAAGGTGCCTCTTGTTTGCTCGTCACTCCAAAGCCATATTACTAGATAAGCATTTAAGAATAGATTACCAAACCTAAAAAGGTAACTTGCCATTTATTCTCTTCTCTACAGATCTAGGCAATCAGGTCTTGTCTATGGAAAAGGACTTTGAAAAAAATACAGCAGTAATTGCTACTATTTAGTAATATTTAGTAAAATTGTCTGTGATTTTAGGAAGCCACTATCATTAGGTTCCTGTAAGAGAAATAAAAACAAAAGTATATGTAGAATTTCCCTGAGATTTTAATTTCCAAATTTATATGCATATCACTTAAAAGAGTCAAAATGTGGGCTCAAAAGATTAACAAGTAGAATAGATTACTATATGCAGATACTTCATGTGAATTTAACTCAAAAGTGGCAAATTTAAAAAAAACCTTCAATTTAAACCTTACATTTCCTATAGCTACACACATGCACACAGACACATGAATGTGTGTTTGTATATATGCATATATATATATAGTATTCTTCTAGAACTTTATTACTAAAATTATTCAATAATGACTTTGATTATGCTGTTTCCATTATAAAGGCCAAGGTTAATCAAAAGGAAAGAAAATGCTCCCCATGTTTATATAATCCATTAATGCTAGAAGAAATTTGAAAAATTATACTAATTGCATTGTACTCTATGGTAAATGCCCTTGATGTTGATGTTTATTCAGCTATTAAGTAATTTCTGTAAGAAAAGAAATTCTAACCTATAACTGAGACTGAGCTGGCTCTCTATGTAAACAGATCAAATATATTGAAAAGACTGAAGAGTTCCAATTCCCCACAGCTTTTTACAAATCAGGATTAAGGGGAAGCGTTTTGACAAAAGCTCCCCAGAGACTATTAAGATAATGCAGTAAAGCTGCTTGTTGCTTTTAATCTTTAGTATAGTTGGTATACTTTCTTCAAGTACCTAGGATAATTATATTTGGTCCTCTGGGGTAAAAATTTTTGCCCTTAACATTTTTTCTAAGATGCTTGCTGCCTCTATATTGACAAACAAAAGAAATCAAACAACACATATCTGGGATGAACATTTAATGAACTGAATCATCTCAAAACACTTCTTTGTGCGTATGCATATGTCTTGACAATTTTCCAAACTTGTGTAGACTTGGTATCTAAGTTACAGAAATTCAGCTGAGTATACCCTATGAGTAAGTCATGTCTGGGCTCCCAAGAATCTTTCAAAAAGGAAAAATGAGCCTTCAAGGAAAGAGTTCATGGTAGGGAAAGTGCAAAAATATTGGTAAGGAAAACTTATCCATAATCAGAGAAATAATACATGATGTGATTCCTTTGACTGTTCTCTAGCCTGCCCTAGTACCTCTTGGGAAGAGAAGGAAGATAAAGTAGTGAAAAATAAAGCAGTTTTACCAAAATCTCTTTAAGACACCGAGCTCCCAAGGCAGCCCTTACAGATAGCCTAAAATGCAGAGCAAACCAAAGACTACTGTGTTAGTCTGAGTGCAATCAAGAGAGAGAAATGACACAGGAATTTGAACAAGGAAAGCTTAATGTTAAAAGCACAACTGAAACCAGGTACAAACATCATTCTATAAACAATGAGGACAAGCTAATACAGGTTGTCCTTGGTCTGGCTCAGACTCCACCACAGACTGTATTAATCAGTAGTTAATACCTTACATTCAGGTTTGGCTTTAGGTGTCCCTGGAGATTAACATTAGGATTGCAACTGATTCTCAGAGAATCCTTTACTTTCACATCTACACGACATCTAGATTATCTTTCAAAACAAAGGTCAACAGTGACACTGCTCAAAATCCAGCATTTCATCTTATTCAGCATGAAAACTATAGTAACTAGAGGAGCCCGGAAATCAAATGCTCTGGGGTTCCAACCACAGCCACCGTTTGACCCTGTGTCTCCCTTCAACCATGGATGACTCTGCTCCAGTTACACTTGCTTTTTTTTTTTTTTTTTTTTTGGCCGAACATACTCTAAGAATGCTCTCAAATCAGGGATTTTGTGATTTCTCTGCTTATAACACTGTTTCCCAATATATCTTAAGTCCTGCACAATGTCATTATAACAAAGGAGACTTTCCTGACAACCTTGCTTGAAATGACAACCACCTATGCTCTTATCTTAAATCACCTAACATTATTATTGTCCCCCTCCCCATCCCTCAATGGGAGGACTTTGGTTTGTTTACTCCTATATCTGCTTATGCCTTAGAACAATGAAGGCATTCAATAAGCTACTCTTACCACTACAAGCTGGAGTGTTCTAAGTCTTGGTCTAGAAGAATCTTTATCTCTTCTTATACATAGCACTGAGCCCATCATATGCTCTCAATAAATATTTGAAATAGCATTAGTTGTTGAATAAATGAATGAAGGAGTTAAAGTGGCATTTCTAACTCCCTTGTTATGAATCAGGATTTTTGTTGTGGCTGATACAAAACAGAGCAAGCATGGTCCCTGCCCTTCATGCACTTAGGTTTTAATTGTTTGGGCCAACCGTAATGAAAAAAGGGTAGTCAAACAACATGCTTGATGTGGAAGAATGTGTTGTAGTCTGGAGTAGTTCATGAAGGCTTCCTGGAAGAGATAGTAACAAAGCTTAGTTCTGAATATACAGAGTTAGCAAAGGAAAGCAGAGCATTAAAATAACCCAGCCAGAGAGAAGAGCATATAAATATGATAGCGAAATATGAAATGTGTTTTGGGAGAATGGGTGAAACTAGGATATATTTTATGTTCCAAAGATCACAGGAGAAGAATGCCAACCTTTCCTAGCACTTTATAACTTTCTCCCTTCAACAGGATTTCTAAAAATTACATCTATAGATTCACAGCAGTTCACATATTCAGGTTATTTTAGGCACTAGTAACAAGGTAGTTGATGGGTTTCCCTGGTGGCGCAGTGGTTGAGAATCCACCTGCCGATGCAGGGGACACGGGTTCGTGCCCCGGTCCAGGAAGATCCCACATGCCGCGGAGCGGCTGGGCCCGTGAGCCATGGCCACTGAGCTTGTGTGTCCGGAGCCTCTGCTCCACAACGGGAGAGGACACAACAGTGAGAGGCGCGTGTACCACAAAAAAAAAAAAAAAAAAAAAAAAGGTAGTTGACCTCATTATCAAGCTTAGTTAAGTTCCCCTATTCTTGCTTCTTACATTTCTTACCTCGACAATGACACAAATACAAAATCCTTTGCTGGGCTTCTAATCCTTTATTTTTCATTCCCTCAGGTAGCTTTACGATGACTCATGTCTGAAGTCTTGAATTGACTAGAATATATGACTATAAAAACCGGAAATTCTCTTCCTGTTTGGCTGAATCCCTACACTTGGAAATGTCATTTTCATGTGCTGGGCAGGTATCAAAATGGTAATGTTCCTTTGCTGTTTATTATATATTTCCACGCTTAGGATTTTCAAAATTGGAGTCTAAACTCTCAGGGAGGTGTCTCCCAGATGGTACCATGTGCTGTTTCCTAGCTAACCCTAGATATGGCTGCATAACTCCAACTTTGGCTGCAGGTAACTCTCAATCTGCCAAATGGGCTGCAGCCTGTTTTCTCCCAATTACAACAAGACTGGCAGCTCTTTAATGTACTTTAAAAAGCAAATATATATTACTAAGAAAAAAAGTTATTTATAATATACATTACCAAAAGTTTAGAAAATTCTGGTGCAAAGATAAATATATTGGAGTCATCTTCTTAAAGACACACTTGTATTATTAAAGTGAATGAACTCATCAGTTTTTGAAGAGATGGATTTAATATACATTCCCAGAAGATTTAACATATATTATTAGCACTAGTTATATGTGCTTAATTAAGGATAAGGGAGGTAGAGGCAGGGGAATACAAGATACTAGGAAATCAAACTGATCCCTAGATGAGAGAAGTGATGCTTGAAGTTTTAATAGCCTTGTGAAACACCAGAAATTGCTTCAGATTAGTTTTCATGATCAAAAAATAAATGCCTCTTCTGCAGCCCACTCAAGTTAAACAAACGAACAATAGTTCTTTCAATACATTATGTAGTTTCCTTAGATCAGACTGGAAAATTGTATATTTCCTAGAATATATGTATACCCTAGAATCTATGTAGATTGATTTAGACACTTTCAAATAGAAATTGATCTATATTTAACTATTTATCTTCAAATTCATAATGAAGATATTTTTCAAATGTGTTTATCTTAACTTTCAGTAAAAACTTAGCAAACATATGAATCCTGTTATTTATCTATTTATCAGAATATTTAAAGTATGTTGTGACTGTAAGGACAACTCTACACCATGTACTCTTGATAGTCCATGTAATTGCTATTATTTTCTTTTTTCACAATTTTCCAGTTGATATATTATCAAGTTTCTGAGAACTGTGAAATGCACTTGTGTCCTTGGAATTCGGTTTACTGTAGCTCTGAAATATACTCTCACTGGCAACCAAATATGAGTACAGTGTAATTACCCAGAGCTACAAGAGAAACTTCAGATATAAAGTGATAAATGTTTTGTCTTCTAACCCTAACCCTAACTCTGGAGGGTTTAAATCTTTACACAAGATTTTTAAAAGGCATCATAACATAGAGTTCTCTCCCATTTATTTATATACATGTGGAGGCTTAATGGGTCCTACTTACACTGAACTTGTGTATGTAATTTGTATAATATAGAAAGTTGTTATCCCTACACTTGGAAATGTCATTTTCATGTGCTGGGCAGGTATCAAAATGGTAATGTTCCTTTGCTGTTTATTATATATTTCCACGCTTAGGATTTTCAAAATTGGAGTCTAAACTCTCAGGGAGGTGTCTCCCAGATGGTACCATGTGCTGTTTCCTAGCTAACCCTAGATATGGCTGCATAACTCCAACTTTGGCTGCAGGTAACTCTCAATCTGCCAAATGGGCTGCAGCCTGTTTTCTCCCAATTACAACAAGACTGGCAGCTCTTTAATGTACTTTAAAAAGCAAATATATATTACTAAGAAAAAAAGTTATTTATAATATACATTACCAAAAGTTTAGAAAATTCTGGTGCAAAGATAAATATATTGGAGTCATCTTCTTAAAGACACACTTGTATTATTAAAGTGAATGAACTCATCAGTTTTTGAAGAGATGGATTTAATATACATTCCCAGAAGATTTAACATATATTATTAGCACTAGTTATATGTGCTTAATTAAGGATAAGGGAGGTAGAGGCAGGGGAATACAAGATACTAGGAAATCAAACTGATCCCTAGATGAGAGAAGTGATGCTTGAAGTTTTAATAGCCTTGTGAAACACCAGAAATTGCTTCAGATTAGTTTTCATGATCAAAAAATAAATGCCTCTTCTGCAGCCCACTCAAGTTAAACAAACGAACAATAGTTCTTTCAATACATTATGTAGTTTCCTTAGATCAGACTGGAAAATTGTATATTTCCTAGAATATATGTATACCCTAGAATCTATGTAGATTGATTTAGACACTTTCAAATAGAAATTGATCTATATTTAACTATTTATCTTCAAATTCATAATGAAGATATTTTTCAAATGTGTTTATCTTAACTTTCAGTAAAAACTTAGCAAACATATGAATCCTGTTATTTATCTATTTATCAGAATATTTAAAGTATGTTGTGACTGTAAGGACAACTCTACACCATGTACTCTTGATAGTCCATGTAATTGCTATTATTTTCTTTTTTCACAATTTTCCAGTTGATATATTATCAAGTTTCTGAGAACTGTGAAATGCACTTGTGTCCTTGGAATTCGGTTTACTGTAGCTCTGAAATATACTCTCACTGGCAACCAAATATGAGTACAGTGTAATTACCCAGAGCTACAAGAGAAACTTCAGATATAAAGTGATAAATGTTTTGTCTTCTAACCCTAACCCTAACTCTGGAGGGTTTAAATCTTTACACAAGATTTTTAAAAGGCATCATAACATAGAGTTCTCTCCCATTTATTTATATACATGTGGAGGCTTAATGGGTCCTACTTACACTGAACTTGTGTATGTAATTTGTATAATATAGAAAGTTGTTTAAATTTTCTGATTACACACTCTACATTGCTCACAATACTGACAGCGCTAATTTTCTTCTGATTCATGAGTACCTCTCTTCAGAACTATAGGTCCGACTCAAACTGGACTCCATTCACGAGATCTCATTTTCATGTTAAATTGCATGTTATTGGAAAACATTTCAGTAAAATCTGTCAAATTATGATATTCTTTGTAGTGAATAAAAGAATCATAGAAGATTAATGGAAATACAGTGGAGATGTCCTGCCTGCTGCCTGCCACACACAGTGGAGTGTGGCTCTGTGGCAGGAGATAGAGATGCCACGTCCTGAGACCTGCAGGAGTCCTTAGGATGGACTGACTGCCAAGTGAGGTTCCTGGCTTTGTGACACAGGAAAGAATAAAAGAGCAGGCCAAAGAAAACCAGTCATATGGATACCCACACATTTGGCTAAAGGGACAGAAGTTACTGTATCCAACTAGAGGAAATACCACTTGTAAAATGGAAAAGGTAGCTTTTTAAGCATTACAGTGTCATTTGATCTTCATAAAAACAAATCTGAGCTGTGTGGCTGACAGGGTCCTGTTGCTCTGGCTGGGTGTCAGGCCTGAGCCTCTGAGGTGGTAGAGCTGAGTTCAGGACATTGGTCTCCCTCCCGGCTCCATGTAATAGCAATCAGCAAGAGCTCTCCCAGAGATCTCAATCTCAATGATAAATCCCAATTCCACTCAACGACCAGCAAGCTCCAGTGCTGGACACCTCATTCCAAACAACTAGCAAGAAAGGAACACAACCCCACCCATTGTCAGAGAGGCTGCCTAAAATCATAATAAGTTCACAGACAGCCCAAAACACATGACCGGACGTGGTCCTAACCACCACAAAGACAAGATCCAGCCTCACCAGAACACAGGCACCAGTCCCCTCCACCAGGAACTCTACACAACCCACTGAACCAACCCTATCCACTGGGGGCACACACCAAAAACAATGGGAACTACAAACCTGCAGCCTGTGAAAAGGAGACCCCAAACACAGTAAGTTAAGCAAAATGAGAGGACAGAGAAATACACAGCAGATGAAGGCGCAAGGTAAAAACCAACCAGACCAAACAACTGAAGAGGAAATAGGCAGTATGCCTGAAAAAGAATTCAGAATTATGATAGTAAACATGATCCAAAATCTTGGAAATAGAATAGAGAAAATACAAGAAATGTTTTGCAAGGACCTAGAAGAACTAAAGAGCAAACAAACAATGATGAGCAACACAATAAATGAAATTAAAAATTCTCTAGAAGGAATCAATAGGAGAATAACTGAGGCAGAAGAACTGATAAGTGATCAGGAAGATAAAATAGTAGAAGTAACTACTGCAGAGCAGATTAAGAAAAAAGAATGTAAAGAACTGAGGACAGCCTCAGAGACGTCTGGGACAACATTAAACGTAACAACATTCTCATTATAGGGGTCCCAGAAGAAGAGAAAAAGAAAGGGACTGAGAAAATATTTGAAGAGATTATACTCGAAAACTTCCCTAATATGGGAAAGGAAATAGTCAATCAAGTCCAGGAAGCACAGAGAGTCCCATACAGGATGAATCCAAGGAGAAACACGCCAAGACACACATTAATTAAACTATCACAAATTGATTTGAAAGAAAAAATATTAAAAGCATCAAGGGAAAACCAACAAATAACATACAAGGGAATCCCCATAAGGTTAACAGCTGATCTTTCAGGACAAACTCTGCAAGCCAGAAGGGTGTGGCAGAACATATTTAAAGTGATGAGAGGGAAAATCCTACAACCAAGATTACTCTACCCAGCAAGGAAGGATCTCATTCAGATTCGACAGAAAAATTAAAACCTTCACAGACAAGCAAAAGCTAAGAGAATTCAGCACCAACAAACCAGCTTTACAACAAATGCTAAAGGAATTTCTCTAGGCATGAAACACAAGAGAAGGAAAAGAGCTACAATAACAAACCCAAAACAATTAAGAAAATGGTAATGGGAACATACATATCGGTAATTACCTTAAATGTAAATGGATTAAATGCTCCAACCAAAAGACACAGGCTCGCTGAGTGGATACAAAAACAAGACCCATATATATGCTATCTACAAGAGACCCACTTCAGACCTAGAGACACATATAGACTGAAAGTGAGGGGAAGGAAAAACATGTGCCATGCAAATGGAAATCAAGGGAAAGCTGGAGTAGCAATTCTTACATCAGAAAAAATAGACTTTAAAATAAAGTCTATTATAAGACACAAAGAAGGACACTATATAATGATCTAGGGATCAATCCAAGAAGAAGATATAACAATTGTAAATATTTATGCACCCAACATAGGAACACCTCACTACATAACACAAATGCCAACAGCCATAAAAGGGGAAATTGACAGTAACACAATCATAGTAGGGGACTTTAACACCCACTTTCACCAATGCACAGATCACCCAAAATGAAAATAAATATGGAAACACAAGCTTTAAATGATACCTTAAACAAGATGGACTTAATTGATATTTATAGGACATTCCACCGGGAGAGGCCACAACAGTGAGAGGCCTGCATACCACCAAAAAGAAAAAAAAAAAAAAAAAATCTTCCAACAAACAAAAGCCCAGCACCAGATGGCTTCACAGGTGAACTCTATCAAACACTTAGAGAAGAGCTAACACCTGCCCTTCTGAAACTCTTCCAAAATATAGCAGAGGGAGGAACACTCTGAAAGTCATTCTATGAGGCCACCATCACCCTGATACCAAAACCAGATAAAGACGTCACAAAGATAGAAAACTACAGGCCAATATCACTGCTGAACATAGATGCAAAAAGCCTCAACAAAATACTAGTAAACAGAATCCAACAGCACATTAAAATGTTACTAAATAACCAAGAGATCACTGAAGAAATCAAAGAGGAAATAAACAAATACCTACAAACAAATGATAATGAAAACATGATGACCCCAAACCTATGGGATGCAGCACAAGAAGAATCCAACAGCACATTAAAAGGATCATACACCATGATCAAGTGGGGCTTAACCCAGGAATGCAAGGATTCTTCAATGTACACAAATCAATCAATGTGATAACACCATATTAACAATGGGTGTTGAACTTTGTTGAAAGCATTTTCTGCATCTATTGAGATGATCATATGGTTTTTCTCCTTCAATTTGTTAATATGGTGTATCACATTGATTGATTTGCGTATACATCTCAAATAAACAACCTAACCTTACACATAAAGCAATTAGAGAAAGAAAAACAAAAAACCAACAAAGCAGAAGGAAAAAAATAATAAAGATCAGATCAGAAATAAATGAAAAAGAAATAAAGGAAACAATAGCAAAGATCAATAAAACTATCATCAAGAAAAAAAGGGAGAAGATTCAAATCAATAAAATTAGAAATGAAAAAGGAAAAGTAACAACTAACACTGCAGAAATACAAATGATCATGAGAGATTACTACAAGCAACTATATGCCAATAAAATGTACAACGTGGAAGAAATGGACGAATTCTTAGAAAAGCACAACCTTCCAAGACTGAATTAGGAAGAAATAGAAAATATAAACAGACCAATCAAAAGCACTGAAATTGAGACTGTGATTAAAAATCTTCCAACAAGGGGCTTCCCTGGTGGCACAGTGGTTGAGAGTCCACCTGCCGATGCAGGGGACACGGGTCCGTGCCCCAGTCTGGAAAGATCCCATATTCCGTGGAGTGGCTGGGCCCACGAGCCATGGCTGCTGAGCCTGCGTGTCTGGAGCCTGCGCGTCCGGAGCCTGTGTTCCGCAACGGGAGAGGCCACAACAGTGAGAGGCCTGCATACCACCAAAAAGAAAAAAAAAAAAAAAATCTTCCAACAAACAAAAGCC
>NC_041217.1:10225362-10267903 GCF_002837175.3 Physeter macrocephalus | reverse complement strand
AATTTGTTAATATGGTGTATCACATTGATTGATTTGCGTATATTGAGGAATCCTTGCATTCTTGGGATAAACCCCACTTGATCATGGTGTATGATCCTTTTAATGTGCTGTTGGATTCTGTTTACTAGTATTTTGTTGAGGCTTTTTGCATCTATGTTCATCAGTGATACTGGCCTGTAGTTTCCTTTATTTGTGACATCGTTGTATGGAAACACAAAAGACCTCAAATTGCCAAAGCAATCTTGAGAAAGGAAAATGGAGCTGGAGGAATCAGGCTCCTGGACTTCAGACTATACTACAAAGCTATAGTCATCAAGACAGTATGGTACTGTCTTGTACCACTTGTGTTAGTGGTATTAACACACCACTGTAAATCAATTATACTCCAATAAAGATGTTAAAAGAAAAAAAATACAATGGAACTTTAAAAAAAAATCTTTAGTTTTCATTTTAAAAAATGTGGCACTAACAAAGTGTCACAGAAAAAATATTTCTCAGTAAAAAGTGATGCTCTAATTGATGCCTCTCTAGCCTTTCAGGTACTTTTCATCTCAGTCCATACTCACTCAAAGAGTGAGTATAAAATGTTTATATAAAAATGAGTGTATAAAAATGAGTTTTGTTTATTCACTGATGACAGTATTGATAAAATCAAGAAACAGTTAAAGAATTATAGACTGGGTCATGAGTTAAGTATAAAGACGCATCAATGCAGCTATAGTTGCATTCATACTAAGTGAAGTAAGTCAGAAATAGAAAGACAAATACTGTATGATACCACTTATATGTGGAATCTAAAATATGATACAAATGAACCTACCTAGGAACAGAAACAGACTCACGGATATAGAGAACAGACTGGTGGTTGCCAAGGGGGAAGGGGTTGGAAGACGGATGGAGTGGGAGGTTGGGCTTAGCAGATGTAAACTTTTACATATAGAATATATAAAAAACAAGGTCCTACCGTATAGCACAGAGAACTATATTCAATATCCTATGATCAACCATAATGGAAAAGAATATTTAAAAAAAGAATGTATATGTATTGTAACTGAATCACTTTGTTGTACAGCAGTAATTAACACAGCATTGTAAATCAACTATACTTCAATGTTTGCTAGTATTTTGTTGAGGCTTTTTGCATCTATGTTCATCAGTGATACTGGCCTGTAGTTTCCTTTATTTGTGACATCGTTGTATGGAAACACAAAAGACCTCAAATTGCCAAAGCAATCTTGAGAAAGGAAAATGGAGCTGGAGGAATCAGGCTCCTGGACTTCAGACTATACTACAAAGCTATAGTCATCAAGACAGTATGGTACTGTCTTGTACCACTTGTGTTAGTGGTATTAACACACCACTGTAAATCAATTATACTCCAATAAAGATGTTAAAAGAAAAAAAATACAATGGAACTTTAAAAAAAAATCTTTAGTTTTCATTTTAAAAAATGTGGCACTAACAAAGTGTCACAGAAAAAATATTTCTCAGTAAAAAGTGATGCTCTAATTGATGCCTCTCTAGCCTTTCAGGTACTTTTCATCTCAGTCCATACTCACTCAAAGAGTGAGTATAAAATGTTTATATAAAAATGAGTGTATAAAAATGAGTTTTGTTTATTCACTGATGACAGTATTGATAAAATCAAGAAACAGTTAAAGAATTATAGACTGGGTCATGAGTTAAGTATAAAGACGCATCAATGCAGCTATAGTTGCATTCATACTAAGTGAAGTAAGTCAGAAATAGAAAGACAAATACTGTATGATACCACTTATATGTGGAATCTAAAATATGATACAAATGAACCTACCTAGGAACAGAAACAGACTCACGGATATAGAGAACAGACTGGTGGTTGCCACGGGGGAAGGGGTTGGAAGACGGATGGAGTGGGAGGTTGGGCTTAGCAGATGTAAACTTTTACATATAGAATATATAAAAAACAAGGTCCTACCGTATAGCACAGAGAACTATATTCAATATCCTATGATCAACCATAATGGAAAAGAATATTTAAAAAAAGAATGTATATGTATTGTAACTGAATCACTTTGTTGTACAGCAGTAATTAACACAGCATTGTAAATCAACTATACTTCAATAAAAAATAAATTATAAATAAATAAATAAGGTGGTATATCTATGATACACAGCATGGCTGCATTAAATCATGGAAGTTAATATGTTTACCTAGTCATTAAATTAAAGCAGGAAATCTATTCTTGAGCAAACTGCTTCGTCAATGTCAAGACTGGGACAAGGTGGAAGCCAGTGAGGCAAGTGAAGCAATTGGTTTGGATGTAAAATTTAAGGGATATCAAGAAAAACTCAGTAATCAAGGTGGATAATAGTTAAATATTTTTTCAAATCAAATTAATGGGGAAAATCCATGGTAAATAAATCAAAATTTTAAATAAAACCAGGTCAAGATTATTGATCTTCCTTTTTGCTCTCTCCACGTTGCTACAATCACTATGAATCAAACAGGAAGATGCATTTAAGGACCCTCAAGGCACTGTTGTTTTTTCAAACTGTAGCTCTTGATACTTAATTTACACAATTAATGTTCATTTCTCTGCTTTCTGTTAATTCAACATGAGACTATATGTAGGGTGGCAATGGAAGTTGTAACAGGGCCAACTGCCCAATACATTGTTTATTTTCAGATATATACTTGGTGTTTTTCCAGAAGAAGTGAGAGATACCTAACAGTAATCTAGGTCCTTAGACTGCCGGTGGTAAAGACTGATCATAACTGAATATTATGAGTAATTAATGATGTGTAGGAATATAGCGTGAAAGACAGGGTAATGGAAAAATAGCAGTTCTAAAAGTCTGTGGCCAACCCAACCTTATGAAAATCAATGACCTTCCTTTGATAAGAAATTCATAACTTATTCAGGTATTGAAACCAAGGATATTTATCAGCTGACTGACTGTATATTATGTATTTATCCACAAACCAGAGGCAAGACCCAGCTATTTTTTCTTTCTATTATCTTTCTATCTGTCCAGCTACCTATCTGCCAAATGCAAATAGTAACAATGCTCAAAAAGTATATAAGTAAATGGAATGTGTCTCCATCCTACTGCTTAGCATAGAAGATCATTAAGAGTTCCCTGGGATGTGATTATAAATATTTAAATATGGGTTATATGTATATATTTTGGTGGATAAGTTTGTAATTTTTTATTTAAGTGGTTTCCATGGCAGCAGACACAGACTGATCTAGGGTGACAGTGATGGTACAAAGATTGTAAAAAAATGAAAATAGATTAGTATTCAGCCTTTTTGAGTTTAGACAAATTCTTTAACTTATAAATTAATCTCCGAAAACAAAGAGAGCCTTTTGAGGGACCATAAATTTTTAGATAAATGAAGGTTTTAGGATCATTCATTTTCATATTTTCCAATAGATAACTGGCACTTGGGTAGAAAACAGTGGCCAGATTTATCAAATAAAAATATGGGGTAGAAAGTTAAATCTGATTTTAAGACAATGAATAATGTGTAGTATATGTATGCCCCAAATTATTCCTTGTTGATCTCAAATTCAAATTTAACTGGGTGCCCAATATTTTAGCTGGCAACTGTATGCTCTTGTTTTATGAAATTCTTGATCTGTGCATTTCACTTTCTAAATACTTGTCTACCACACCATTAACTCCAAGTAAATACCTGCTACGCGTTTACCTGCTCTCCTTGCCCTACAACTGCAAAATTGCTTCCCGTTTTAGTTCTGATAGCTGGTTCTAGCGCCAGGGATTGGCATCCCTCACTTGGAACTAAGGAGCCATTAGCCCCGAAGTTAAACAACTTTTTAAAATTATTATTATCACCAATTACAGAGACTGTTTAAACATATGTTTTTTACTAATCACTCTCCCAACTTCCACGAACTTTTAATGTTGCAATTTTACTAAATATATATCTATTTATCTACTGTGGCCTTTTAGAAGACCACAAACCTTGTAATATCTGAGATATTTTGGTCAACCCCAAACCAGTTATGGCTCTCCAGGGGCAATACTTCCCTCATTAAGAATGCATGCATTCATCCCTAAAGACTACTCTGTTCTATTGAGTGATCTGCATCAATATCAAATATTTCAGATTTCTACTGAAGAAAAAAGGAAATCATATATTTCACTCAATTGTCATAAAAAGCACAATATTACACTTTAAATTTCTGGAGCAAATTCTACATATGCTAAATACTCAAGTCCTTCGTAAGAGGTCATTCCTGAAGGATGCAAAGACCCATAAAAGGAAGAGGACCTACTGATACCATGATTCAAAATATGCTTATTTGAATATCTTAATCTTTTAAATTATAAGCCTCTTTGGAAATCTTTGAAAATTCAAGTTTTTAAAAATTTACTTATTTTTGATCAAGCAGTTGGAAAAACAATCGGAAAGAAACACTTGTATTTCTCAGATAAACAGTTTACATGGATAATATTTTTGCACAGTTCATTACTAGTGACACATGTATTAATCAACTTGCCATATGTTGGCACAGCTGTGGTGGATTTGTCCAAATCTCTACAGATTTTTCTTTCTCTGCTCAGAGATATTTTTCAGTGTGGGAGCAGAGTACCTTTGTGCTCTATGTTAGGTCATAGTGTAAAGTCAGCATATGCTCTCCAATACTTCTTGGCAAGGCTGGCAGCACATATTTATTTATTTATTTATGAGTTTTTTCCCCAAATAGTCGTCCTTTGTGCAGGGGGAGGGTTATAGCACATTTAATTGGCCTTTTAAAAACAGGCATGACAAATACTCCTTTTTTTTTTTTTTTTACATTTTGAAATCAAGCTTAATAACATAATATTTTTCTTTCTTGCAGATACATATAACGTTCTTCTTGCTGACCTCTTGCCTACTTACAATCAATTCTTTATTTCAACTAAGGCTTTTATTTTATTTACTTATTTTGATAGTCAAATACCTGCACATATTTAATGTAAACAATTTGATGTGTTTGGACAAATATATACACCTGTGCAACCATAAACATAATCAAGGTAACAGATATATCCATCACCTCCAAAAGTTTCCTTATGTCCTTTCCATATGCGCGTGTGTGGAGGACGGGGGGTAAGAACACTTAACACTAGATCTACTCTCTTACCAAATTTTTTAGTGCACATTATAGTACTACTGTATACAGTACACTATAGGCACTACACCGTAGAGCGGATCTCTAGACATAATTCATCTTGCACAACCAAAATGTTATGTACCTTGAACAAGAACTTCCCATTGTCCCTTGCCATGGCCTCTGGTAACCACCATTCTAGTCTCTGCTTCTATGAGCTTAGGTTCCTCATTTAGGTGGAATCATGTAGTATTTGTTCTTCTGTGACTGGCTTTTTCACTTGGCATAATGTCCTCAAGGTTAATCCAGGCTGTTTGCAAATGACAAGATTCCCTGCATTTCTAAGGCTAATACTCCATTGTAAGTATATACCCCAAGTTATTAACCCATTCATTTGTTCATGAACATTTCAGTTGTTTCCATAGCTTGGCTATCAGGAACAATGCTGTGATGAACATGAGAGTGCAGATATGTCTTTGAGATCCTGATTTCAATTCTTTTGGGTATATACCCAGAAGTGGCGTTGCTGGGTATATTTTATTTTTAATTTTTTAGTAATGTCCATACTGTATTCCATAGCAGCTGCAGCATTTTATATTTCCACCAACAGTGAAGAAGGGTTCCAATTTATCCACATACACACCAACACTTATTTTGTTTTTATTTTTTATAGTAGCCACCCTAACTGATATGAGGTATTATCTCATTGTAGTTTTAATTTGCATTTTCCTGATGATTAATGATGTTGAGCATCTTTTAATATACCTGTTGGCAATCTGTATGTCTTCTTTTGGAGACATGTCAAGTCTTTTGCCCACTTTTTATTTTACTTTTTTTTTGCTATTGAATTGTAGGAGTTCTTATGTATTTTGGATTAGCCCCTTACCAGATACATGGTTTAGAAATATTTTCTCCCATTCTGTAAGTTGCTTTTACATTCAAAACATTTTACAAGGCTACGTTATTAAAACAGTGTGACACTAGCATAAAGACAGACTTATACACCAGTGGGAAGAATAGACAGCCTAGAATTAAACCCACACATTTATGGTGAACTGATCTTCAATAAATGAGCCAAGAACACATAATGGGGAATAGCCTCTTCAACAAATGGCGCTGGGAAAAATTGATATCCAATCTAAAAGAATGAAATTTGAACCCGTATCTTAGGCCATACACAAAAATAAACTCAAAATAAAGACTTACCTATAACACCTGAAGCTGTAAAACTCCTAGAAAATGTAGGAAAAAACTTCTTGACATTAGTCTCAGCAAAGATTTCTTGGATATGACACGAAAGGCACAAGCAGCAAAAGAAAATACACAAGTTGGATTACATTAAACTAGAAAAGCTTACAGTCACTTCTTTACTATTTCCCTTACACTGAAACTAAAATCCTTTCACACTGCCTCCTGCATGCTTACTTCAATCTGACATAATCCTTGAGAAATTTGTCAGTTCTCCAGCATCAGTCAGATGGGTAGTGTCAGGAATTATTTGATCATGTAACTAGAAACAGCTGGGGATGAGGACAAGCTAAGTAACTCTGGGGCAGTAACAAAGGTGCTAGCTTGGTCTCCCTCTTGTAGAGCCTGCTTGGCTGTTCATCAGAGGAGCAAAGGAGAGCCAGTGAAGGTTCAGCGGGGTGGCAAAAAGTGTGTCTTGGCTGCTAAACTACTTTTCAATGAAAAATAAAGACATATCAAACCACTGGGAGAAAGCCTATATTCTCCTTTTAATGCGTTCATTTGTAACACTGTGATTTTTCTTGTGTTAACACTGGAACAAAGTTTTTTTTTTTTTTTTTTTTTTTGCGTTGTCTTTTAAATTTTTCTTCTTTTGGAATGGATGGTCAACAGTCAATCAGTTTAAGATGTGTCTGAAAATAGCAATACAACAGGCTCTTAGAAAAACATAAAAGGTCATGAGGAGGGAGAGGAGGCCGGTAGGCAAGTATGTAATGATATCCTGAAAAGAGAGAACAGCCAGAATCCCATTCACATAGTATCACAGAGGATCAGCTTCAAGTATTACACAGATTATTTAAGTAAGATTAAATTTATTAACAGATCTTAGACCTCTTAGCGTTTGATTTAGGAATCCAATTATTGAGACTTGGTTGCCAGGAGGCTTGCAAGACGTAGACTAGAACCATTTAATTTTGAGCAAATCATTCGGCAAATATTTTTGAATGGTACTATATGCTGGGAATTGGGTTAGCTGCTTAGGACATCATGATGAGTTTATGTGTATAACAGATCTTGACTGCATGGAACTTAAGAGAGTCTTGAGAAAAGGAGAGTCAGAGAAGGATGCTATTTTCCAGAGAGAAAGCAGGCTCTGAGAAACAAAGAAAAGATCTAGTTATTTAAACTCTGATACAGTGTCAGGAAGCATAACTTTTGCTAAATCACTTAAATGTAATTTGGAATTCACAAGGCTGCTTCTTTTACAAAGGACTTGATTCTTCCTTTATGGAGAATAATATTAATTATTTTCCTTTTCCACACCCACATATAAAAATAAGGAACGGGCCTAATGCTGACAGGTGTGTACTAGTAACGGATTGTCAAAACAAAACAAAACTAAACAAAAAAACACCAAAACCAGACTTGTAGCCTTTGCAAATTTTGTTTTAAATATTCCTACCACAGTCTATTTTAAGCTACCAACGCTGCTAGCAAAAGTCCTGAAATAATAGGAGTCAGTTCTCAGAAACCTATACAAGCATGTTCCAGCACATTGCTGAATGTCGACCTCTTTAACTCCTGCCTGGTTTCTCAGGTATAAAAAGAATTTCCCAAATCTTTAGAATTAACCCTTGGAAAAATATGTATTAAAATCTTAATTCTGTGGATATTTCTTATTATCATAACTGTCTAGTTCTGGTGGAAAGAAAGTGGTAAACATTTTTGCATTTATCTTATTTATTTTCTTTAAACCTGTTAACCTTGCTTTAGAATTTATCCGAGTTGGAGTTGGGACTGCACAACCAAACAACAGAAAGAAGTATTGGGGGCATATGCCCAGACGTATCCAAATTTACTTCCCTGTGTTAAAAGGGTAAGTTTAAATATACATAATGAATGTATCTTGAATTGACATGATCATTCCTCTGAATACTTAATTAGTCCATATTATTATATATCACAAATGTGCAGTGGAATCATAATCAGAACATGTCCTTTACTACTTCAAATCTCCATGTCTCTGGTGGGACACAGAAACTTCAGATAAGACCTTAAAAATTAATGTGCTATTTACCAAATATAAGAGGCAGGCTAACTTATGCTTGTCATAGATTTTAGTTTATTACTTATTTGTTAAAAAGAGAATATGGAGGGCAAATAAAGGTTGCATGTGGAAAAACAAAACTACTGGTTCTCAAAAATGTGGGGAAAATCTGTAGATTTTGTTTATCTCTACTATTCATGTCCCCATTATAATGGATAATCAAGAGCTCACTACATTGTAATTAGAACTGAAGTTGAAGAACCCATCAAACAATTCACAATTTATATTATAATATAGCTCATCAAGCTGCTAAATATATATTAATAGGGCATTCAAAACCATGCATTTGGCATTTCAAAGAAAGCTTCCCACATCTGGAGTGATTTGGGATAAATTATTTAGTGCCCTCTCTGTCTTTCAACTATTTTTGGTGAGTTCCATTTTGCATAATATTGCAATCAGCCTTTGAGTAGAAAATATTAATGTAGTAGAGGGGGGTAATCTTCCTCTCTGGACAATTCTAAAGAAAATAATACAATCAAGAAAAGAAGAGAGACACCAAATTTTGAGGTAATTAGAAGAATAAATGAATGTTGATAAATTTTGAGATTATTCAAAAATTATAGGTTTTAAAATAACATCTGATTTCAAAATTTTCACTTTTTAAAAGTAGAATTTCACTGAAATTATTTCATAAAATTTTATTTAGTTATAAAATATTTCTCCCATAATATTATAATAAAAATAGATAAATGTAATAGTAAGTATTTTAATCTATTTGTTCTTTGATACTGCAAAATATTCTCTGATTCATATGAATTTAGGAGTAGTATTAATCATTATGTACTCCTGAGATGTAAGATTGGCAGAAGCTTGAGACTAGGTCTACGCATTCCAATTTTATAAAGCAGTTAATGAGACAAGTCCCGGAAACTATATACCTGATACTAAATCCCAACAACATTTGTAAATGCATTATTAGATTTGAAGGCACTTAAGGGAAAAGCCACAGTCAAAAGATATTGTTAAGAACTATTAGCTAAAGACAAATAATGAAAAGCTTAATTTTATTTTTTTGATATGGTGCTAGAATAATCAGATGAATTTGATAGTTAAATAAGGACAGATGGTAGAATAAGGAATTTGATGTTAAAAATATTGTATTTTTACTTAGCATGTTATCCAAAATATTTCTTATAAATATTATTGAAAGAAATGTATACTTAATTACAATCACAGAAGCTAACATTTATGAAACTCATATCTGTGCCAGGGATTGTTTTCATTCTCTTAATATCATTTAATCCAAACAACATCCCTAGGATGCAAAATGTTGTCATTTATTCTCATTTTAAAGATAGGAAACTGAGCTTTGCAGCTGGAAAGTAACCTGTGAAAGGTCAGTTAGGTGTCAAATAAAGGAGCCTGGTTTAACATCCAAGAGGTCTGATGCCAGAAACTGTACTGCTACCTGGAAGGCTGTGCTGGTGAGAGAAAGACTAAATGGAGAAGAGCAACTTATACATCCTTGAAAGGCTAGTTAGAAGAAGTGGAGAAAAGATCACACGTTTTTTAGCACAGAGAGAACATTTGTTGAAGATATGAAATATGTTTTTTCCCTGTTAGAGCTATCCAACAATGCAATGAGTTTCCTCACAAAGTAGTGAATTCCTTATTCTTGGAATTATTCAGAAGACTACTGTTGACCATCAGAAATACTGTGGACAACTCTTTGCCTTGGAAGGAACACTCATTTATTTTTCTCTGGAAAAAAAACAAAACCTTCACATGAAGACCTAATTTTTTAAAAATTACTGATGCTAAAACAATAATGTATTTTCATTTTTTTCCCCAAGAGCCAACAAACATTCATCAAACTTAAAAGCGAAGACATGTCCATGTATAAAGCAGAAAAGGCCAAGTTTACTACTGATTACTTGATTTGCAGAATTCTAAGCGAGAAATAGCAACAAATTTTCCTTTCCTGCTGCATCTTTTAGTCTTAAAAATAGCAGTAGTTACTTATTCTACTGAGGATATTGGTTTTGAGTCATTTCATTTATCACTGAATCTATGTATACATCACAATTTACCTCTATTTCATTTTGAACTATTGATAGATAGGTGAATGACATAACCCAGAAGATAAAAAGGATGTAAAGAGTATAAATTACTATAAAATATCACAAAAGTTATTCTGAATCATTTTGTTTTCACTTAGCATAATCTCTGGTTCAAAGACCAGTATGTAAATCTCTTGTCACTTAAACAACATGTCTCTATGAATATACTATCATTTGATAAGCTGCAATTGTTTTATTTCTTAATCTCACTAGAGAATTCCACTGTTGATATAATTTTAGCTATTGCTATTGCTATACACTCATAGGTTAGTATATCCCACTGTTTCCCAAAGGTAGTACTTCATAATGTATGTTTCTCCTAGGTTTGACTCCTAAATATATTCATTTTACAGACTTTATTTCCATTTCCCATAGGGTGATTTTGAGAAGTGCTGCCATTATTTCAAGAGGATAACTTCTGATTTTTTTTTTTTTTTAAGTAAGAGACTACCTATATCAAGGGTGTCCTACTAAGAGTACATATGCTGTGAAGTTCTCTCTGTAGGCATTGATGCTATAAACAAACAAAACAATAATAATAACAACAAACAAGATAAATCGTTATCATGCAAAACTGAAAGTGGGAAGTGTTGGAAATGACAGATTGTACTGACCCAAAAAGCACATTCTTATAACTGATAATTGAATGTATCTGATGCTTAACATGATTAGAAAGGCAAGCATACATCTAATGTCATTTGCTAACATTTTTACTCCACCTTTTACTCCAGCAAGCAAAGCCATACCTTTTTTTCATAAATATACCAAGCTCATGTATGCTTCTTGGCAAATATAAGCTACAGCTACTGGGAGTAACCTTATACACATGAAGAAGTTTCTTTCAATTTACTTTTTTTTAATGTTTATTTTATTTTCCTTAAATCTATTCCCATAGAGCCTTTACTTTTCAGATCAGTAAAAGACCTGTATGATATTTCTTTTTTAGGAAATTTTAAAGTATTTATAATTTATGAAAGCATGTCTTACACTAACTGTATCATAGTCATTCTGGACGCTGGCCAAAGAATTCAGGTTTAATTTATGTGTCTATTTAATCCATGTTGGGGCACCACAATAAATAGTTTCATCAAGCACAAGAAGTAATCTTTCTACATTATAAAATTCTGAGCCCTCAGGCTCAAAGTTTTTAAAAACTCATTCCACTGTTATATACACACTCTATGAAACTAAAATTCTAGTTAATTTTTCATCTCATTAACCTTCGCTTTTTTCAAAATGTGTATATTGCAAAAAGTGTATATTTTCCACCTTGGGGACAGGTGTAACCAGAAGCAGCGACAACGGTCACTGGTCACTCTGGTTTCTCCCTTGAAAATTACTGTGCCAGCCTGATTGCAAATATAATTTCTAAAATATTTGTTTCTGCTGAGGAGGGATAAAAATCTCCTTAAGAAGGTTGGAAGTTTTTAATATAGAAAAGAAAAAAGTAGTCCTGTTTATTAATACCTATCATTTATTTATGTTATGGAAAATAATTTAGCATAACCTTATGTTAATACCAAAAAAAGAAATCCAAAAAGAAACCTAACAACAAACAACAGCCATTGTATTTTGTTTGATTTTCAGTAACGTATCTGAAAACCTCTCTTCCCTTTTTATCCAGCATTAGAAATGCATACTACAGACTTGTTTTTTTAAATAATTGGCAATGATAAAAAATGCATGTTGTACATTATAAGCCAGATATGATGTAATGATTTGTCATGATTTTTCTATAACCAATGTATGTTGCACTTACATGGTGGATAAAGATATAGATATATACCCACACATGTGTATACATATATATCACACACACACATATTTGTGTATGTGTGTGTATATATATCTATATATGGAGAGAGGCAAATGCAAACATATATAGTCATTTTCATTGTAATTATTTAATGTAGATAAGAGCATATGAAAATTATTATTTTAGTAACAGAAAAAGGCTTTGCAAATTCACAATATAAATGAAATTGTAAGTCTGTTTCATAGTCTAAAACATGAGTCAATTTCTTTATGATCAATTTCTTTTTTCATAAATTCTTGTTACATTTACTGGTAAGGCATTTTATTTCAGTCACTTGCCCACTTTCTTATCCCTACCCATCAAAAGGAATGCCTGGATTGTATTTCAATTGAAAAGTATGCATCTTAATTAGGTTGAGTGGAATATAAAATATACACGCAGAAATTATGAAAAATACATTGGCCTTTTAAACTGGGTCCTCCTGGAGTATATAGAAGTTGTTTGTTTTTCCTTTTCAGCTCCATGTTTCCTCATGCCTCTCTTCTTATCTTCCTCATCCCCTCCATTTAGGTCTGTGTTGTATTATAAAGGATTTGACTGACCACTGTAACTGATTCTCTCGGGAGGGAAACTCAAATCCCTTGAATTTTCTAAGCAATAGGAATGTTTTTGTTATTCATTAGCCCCTTGGGTCACAGTGAGTTTATGCCAATCAGATGCCACAGGATGGGGGCTGGTCACCAGAAAGACCATCCCCATGATTAGAGGACTGAGACTTTAAATGAGTCCAGCCTCCAGGGACAGAAGGGAGACTGGAGATTGAATTATTGGCCATGTGGTTAAACTCAATCAAGCAAGCCAACACAGTAGAACTCCAATAAAAACTCTGGACCTTAAACTTCACTGGAGACTCCTCAACTGGTGAACACAAAGAACCGTTAACAGTGATGTGCCCTGATTCCACAGAGAGAGGTAGGAAAGCTCTGCATTTGAAACCCTCTCAGATCTCTCTTCATTTGACTGGTCCTGATTTGTATCCTTTGCAATAAAACTGTAATCATAAATGTAATGCTCTCCTGAGTTCTGTAAGTCTTTCTAGTGAAGCTATGGAAATGTTAGAATTTAGAGCCAGTTGATGAGAATTGCAGGTGGCACAGGGACTTCCACAGTGCAGCTGTGACATGTGAAGTGAGGCGAGACTTGTTGAGGGCTGTGTCTTTTAGCATGTGGGATCTGCACTAACTCCTGATGGTTAGCGTAAGAACCGTATTCTAACACACCAGTTAGTGTCGGAGCCACGTTCTCTGGTTATCCTCGATCTCTTAAAGGAAACACAACAACATTATAGTCAGACATGCCATCGGCTCCCAGGTCTCTACACAGATACAGATGCTTGCCAATGCTTACTGAGAAGAGGCTACAGAGCATGAGATTTAGATGTAAGAATCATGGCCAGGTCAAAAAATGTGAAACAGGGAGTAGAGAAAATGATTTGATCTTATGAAAAGCAAAAAGGGTTAATTGCCTAATACAGGATTAGATAGGAAACAATGCAAAAGGAATGCAAGTCAAAATTGTTACTGCTCCCCTCTCGTCCATGACATCTCATCAAGACATCTGAGGATGAAATGAGAGCAAAAGGCCCTTGGGACATGTAATTTGTAAAGAATGGGCCAACTATATACCCCACAAGTCATTTTATTGGAGAAACATTACACTATCAGCAGATGGAGGAAAGAAAATATTCAAGTCATTATCAATTAGATCAATTTACACAATTCCATGAAAAGAAATCCTGCAAAATCCTATAATCCTGTGTACGACTTGAGCTTATTTAATAAAAAGTACTATGGTCTCATCTCCCTAACTTCAAGCCTGCCAGTTGATGCACATTATCAACTATAGAATTGCCATTCTTAAAAGTATATTTAATGCTTTTAGTGCTGGGGTAATTTTTTACTATGTTGAGACATTTTTACACGGCTAAACTTACTAAAATCCATGCTTACTAACATAGACATAGCCTCTAAAAGTGTATTGGTGCTTATTACAAAATTAAAACTGAAATTGTTAATTTACTGCAAAGAAATCTTAACCTGCTTCAATATATGGGAGAAAAAAAAATACATGTATATATACATTTTTTATGTATATGTAAGCACATCCATATAACAATAATGTTGCATTTTCTCTTTAAAAATCACAGTATTATATGTGGGTTGAACTATCCAGAGTGGGGAACTAGTTGCTGGTTGTTGTGCTTGGCTACTTCCAAAGAGGTTTATGCTTCTTTACCCACATGCTCAACCCACTAGTGTATTTTCTGTGTGGAATAGTAGTGTACCTACCATCTCAAGACCTGAATGCATTATGCCTAAAGGAATAATAAGTATATGTGTCCTGTTGAACTACTTGAGGGCAGTGAGCTATTCTTCCCTCTTGATAAAATGAAACCTTTAGCAAAATCTTGCCATATTGTCAGTATTAGAAAATGAAAGGTTAAAAAAAATCTTCTTGTAACATTACGAATAGCAATGGTTTCTGAAAAAGCAATCTGAGCACTGAAATTGGTTGCTTTAAAAACATTCCAGCCATCAGAGATGAATACAGGATCAACTCAAGACTAAATGCAAAAACATGACCGAATGTACCATTAGTTACGATTGTACGAAAACTGTGCTTTTCAGCTTGTTTCTTCAAAGGCTTTACTCCTACCTGGTAATTATTGCTGATCATTACGTGCATGTGTTCTCTCTCCCTTATACTGTTAGTTCCTCCAGAATAGAGATGCATCTTATATGATTTTGTAACCACCCTTGTACTTTGTCCGTTAAAATACTTTAAAATTTCCCATCTATTAATTAAGGAGAAAAACCCTCCCCCATGGATCCTCATCCTTCTCCACACTTTTCCTCTTTCTGGTTGCTAAATGCTGAGAGTTCCAAGGATCTCTGTTACCATCATCCCCCCAGCCTACTGGCTCTAAATAACATCTGTATTCAAGTGAGTTTCCAGTTCCAGCTCTGATCTCTTCACTTACATTCAATCTTACGAAACCAACTGTTTACCTGACACCTTTTCTGGGATACTCAATGAGGATCTCCAACTAAAATCTATTTGCCTTATACAAAGAGTGAGGAAAAAAAATATAACTAAAATCTAAAATACTTATTCAAGCATTTTAATACCCTCACATTTATTTTCCTATTAAGCTTTCACATGTAATCACATATATTTGTTTCAATTAATATGAAATACAAGTTCAGGTAGCAACAGGAATCAACTCTATGTAGAGCCAAATTTACAGTTCATGAAGGCTAGACTTGAATTTGTTTTTCTTTGAAAACACACCAAATATATCAACTGGAATAACACACTTAATCTTTGTGACATAGTCTTCACAGATTAGGAATTGAAACAAGAACTTTGATCAGAATAATTCCAGTATAAGCGTTTCTAGTAGTTCACAAATATTTTATTCTGATTTAAGTTTTTAAATTCATTATCAAATTATGAACATTGTAAAATGCAATTTAATTATTTTTAAAATTTATGAAATAAAACACACCTATGTTAAATATCGGAGTCGGGAAATTTAACAAAATTATTAACATGGGTCATTTGTATGGAAATCTGTATACAATAATTAAACTACAAATATGATGTATGTTTTATTCAATCAACAACTGATCTTTAACACCAAAATGAAACCTCTCTTTAACATTGCCCAAGGTCAAATCTCAGCTCTGCCACTTACTGGTTATGAGGTAACTAAACAAGTAACTTAGCTTCCCTTAATTTTCTCTTCTTTAAAACGGGGATAATCATAGTATTAACTTCCTAAGGATGTTATAAGAATGAAAAAAGATAAAAAATATAAAGTTCTCATAGGAGTGCCTGACACAGCGACTGCACATGCAGAGAAAGGAAGACTAGTTCGGAAGAATATTATGATAACTCAGCCGAAAAAATAATTGTGGCTTGGATCACGGCAGGTACAGTGGTATTGTTGAGAAATGTGCAGATTGCGAATATATTATGATACATTTGGACGTGTTATAGTGCACATTCAGTCAAATGGATGAGAGGTATGAGATACAGAAGAGTCAAAGGTGGTAACAAGACTTTTGGACTGATCAACTAGAAGACTGTTTGCTATTAAATGAGATGAGAAGTGGTTTTGGAGTTAAATTCTGAACATATTAGTTAAATTTGAGACATACGATTCTAAAGTGCTAATTAAAACATCTAGGAGTACAAGGGAGACAACTGGGCTATAGATAAATATTTGGGGTCATCAATATACTACGTGATATTTAAAGCCATTGGAGCTGGATAAGATCATGAAGAGAGAATACTATGCAGAACAGAGTCAAAGACTAAGCTTTAGCATTCTAATGTCAAGATATTAGTACATGAAGAGATACAACATAAAAAAAATCAGATGGAACAGCCAGTGAAGTAAGCCAGGTGAAGAAAGTGTTTCCAGGAGGAGAGTGTGATCAAGTCTGTCAAGGATGAAGACTGACCACTGACCCTTCGATTCATATTTCCTAATTAAAAAATAATCATACCTTTCTATCCAAATAGTAAAATATGACCAATTTTAGGAATCCATGATTGTTTTAGTTTTTTGCACTCCACAGTTTCCTCTTTTCCTAGCCCCACAGTCTTTTCAGAGAAAAGAAAAAGCAATAATCATTGTTTAGACTTTACATCAGTAATTCATTACCATCCAAGGCTGCAGTTTGCACTGCAGACTAAGTGTGTGTAAATGGGGCTGTAATTTTACAAGAATGTATTATTTCAAGTAAATAAATCAATATTTTATAATTTTATTAACTGCACACCAGTATTCTGTGCTAAAAGAAAAATGTGTCATGTTCTTCTGTTCCCTTTATGATATCCCAGTGTTTCCAATGTATTCGAATTGTATTTGGCTTTAAGCCTAAAGTTACTTGGCCCAATGATGCAATTTGTCACTTTTATGTGAAACTTCCAAAATGATTTCAATTCATGTAAAAAATGCAGAACATGTCCCTAAAGATTGTGAGAACACATTTTTGAATTACATGGCAAAATTTTATTCCGGAAATATTGACTTTTCTACTCAAGAAATAATATTGAATTCTCTGTGGATATGATATGTAGAATGAATACACAAGTAGAGCTGAGGATTGCTGAACTAGAGCTAACTGCTTTATTCACAAGAGATAATCATAAGAGTGATCTGGACCCTTTGTTTCATATAACATTCATCACCATGCCTTGTGCTTTTGTATAATAAAGCAGCTTAAATTGTTGCCTTAATCAATAAGCCCTTGATCAATCACCAAGTCAATGAAGAACTTTTTATGAAGTATATGCTGTTTACACGGAGATATGTGCTGGAGGGGATATGAAAAAATTTTTTTTCTTTTATTCCCTGTTCTCAAGACACCTTAATTGCAAAATCATGGCTAAGGCATGCAAAAATAAAGAGAAAACAAAGCAATGCATTCTTAAGTTCTAAATTCTCTGGCACACGCTTGCAAACTATAGGATTCTAGCAGAGGGAAAGATCAGTGTTATTCAGGATATTTAAGAAAGATATGAAGGAAAGAATGTATTTGAGCTTTCAGATTTTCTTCTTCATGAGCATGGAAAAACCATTTTAGAAGAGAGATGATGAATACTTCATATTTGCACTCCACATCTTAAGCTAACAGCGTTTAAGTTCTGGCCCTCAGTAGATATTTGCTGGAAAATAATTGTATGGCTTTGTATGACTTGAATAGCCAGAGAGAACAGAAGTGACCTAGTGATCTAAGCAAGCAGATGAGTCACCAAAGAACAAAAATGTAAATGAGCACAGCCTATTCAGGGAAAATATGGTAATAATCTTTTTTAGAACAGAAAGGAGGGTTTGTGGTAAATAAATTCAGAAGAATAGGGTTCCACTTGCAGATAACATTTGATAACATACCAAACCAGAATTATTGATACTTTTAGGAGACGAAGATTTTTATATTGACAGTTTTAGTATATTACTCTCCCCAAATGTCCATTTAGTTTTCTTTAATTGTCATGTCAACAAAAAGCTATGGAGATTCAGAGACAAATAACTTGGGAAAAGATATGACAGAATTGTTAAAAGCACTTTGCAAATCAAGACATGGGCTTACCTAATTAATAGTTTGCTAGTCAAGTAAATTGTTTCAGCTGGTCTGATTAAGAAAAAAATACAGTGTTCCTACTATTTAAATTTTTTCAAACTTCCTAAGCAACCTGGCCACTTTCTTGCCTTGTTTTCAACCCTGTTTTTTCCTGAATATAGTCAGCCATAGTTCGAGCAGGCTTGGGCTGACGGTATGATTGCTCTGGGCTACCACAAAGCCCACAGGAGGGAAACATTAGAAACTAGGAAAGGCCAATTAAGTGAAGGGTATAGGCTTGTCACTAAGTCAAGGATATAGGCCGGGGGTAATTTATTCAGGTGCAGAGGTTGGCTTTGTTAAGGGTGGTCCAAGGTGCACAGAAAATGAAGAACTTGGACTTGGTACCCAACTAAGAATCTGGGCAATCCGCGTGAATGTGCCCTGTAGGCAGAGCTCTGGTGTACGGCAGAATCCCAGCCAGTCACTGGTTGCCTGGTGAGGAGACCTGAGCAAAGGAACTAGCAAGAGTGGCTCAAGGCATCAGATCTCCAGCCTCAAAGGCTGAGATTGAACTGTTGAGATAAAACCAGAAGAGAAATACAGAATGGGATTGGGGCGTGTTGCAAATCAAGCACCTTAAAGATTTGCTAAATTTGCCTTTAATGTACAAATGTGAGGTTTGTTTGAAATTAAAGAGTCTCACAGTTGTGCAGGAAGGGGTGACCTCTGCAACCTAAGAGCATATATATAATATCTAGGCTGTAGCTTCATGAAAGCAGGAGAACCGTGTCTATATTAGTATCATTTGTGTTTCCAGAAATAAGTAGAATGCCTACCCATAAGCCATTATGAGAATTTTTGAATGCCTAAATGAAGGAATAAAACAATGAATAAATAATGGTCCTGATCTTTGAGGCTAAGACAGTTGACATTATTCCAAATTCCACCAGATGATGGGGCTCATTCTAGCCTAGTTCTTGATCCAAGCAACGAAGATGGCAGGAAAGTTTTCACACACTCAGCAAACCTAAGCTCCAGACAGACAGTAAATACTTGTTATTTCTTGCTTTAGGTGGCTTTGGTAACTGAGACTATTTGTGTCAATGTGACTTGAAGTTTTGCTTGGGAAAGATAAGGCTGTAAACCAACAAATTACTTCACTGTTTGCTTCAGAAATTTCCTAAAGATCAATCTATTGAAGACAAGAATCTTCTCACCTGAGCATCCATCACCTCTCAAGTCACAGTTTACTTACTTCAACACCATCCCTCATTGTGTCCCAATCCTAAACTACTATCTCATAAATTTTGCTCAGTCCTAATCATTTGCCCACCTTGAAAGATCCACCTTAAAAGCCTTGAGGTCAGACTCTTCTGAACCCATTCAACACCTTTCTTAAACTTGCATTTCAACTCTTTATTCTTGGATGAATTGCTAGTTCTGGTTCCTTGCAATCAAGTTTGTTAGGTCATTGTTCATAACATGAGAGGAGATACTGGTGTCAGTATAAATTACCTTAAACTCAATTGTATAGCACAAACTACTGAAAGAACTGCTGTGATTATGTGTAAAGTCATCCAGGAGGCCTCTCAAACAAGAAGGATTGCATGTTAATATAAAGGGCTAAAAGGGAAATGTGGATTTTTTTTTTTTTGTTTTTTTTGTGGTATGCGGGCCTCCCTCTGCTGCGGCCTCTCCCGTTGCGGAGCACAGGCTCCGGACGCGCAGGCTCAGCGGCCATGGCTCACGGGCCCAGCCGCTCCGCGGCATGTGGGATCTTCCCGGACCGGGGCACGAACCCGCGTCCCCTGCATCGGCAGGCGGACTCTCAACCACTGCGCCACCAGGGAAGCCCGGAAATGTGGATTTTAATGTGGGAAAGATCAAATTCTAAATGATGTACTACATGCATATTAAACAGAAACCAAGCAACTAAACTATTAGTTATCATGAATAATTCACCAACTAAAGCATCATCAATAGTAGCAAGAACTAAATATGTGATTTTAATTAATGTTTAACAAACCAGAACTATTTTGCCTTACAGAACATGATAAATGACAAGGATAAAACCCCTAATATTTTAGTCATTTAAACACTATTATTAAAAATCAGGTTCTTAAAGAGCTTTTGGGAACTTCTTATTCAACTCATTATTTGCAAAATAAATTCTAGCACTTTCTTAAATTCTACTACCCAAGTACTATTTCTGTAACATCATGTATTTCATAGCATCCATCTTTAATTCAAAAAGGTATGAAAAATAATGTAGTGGTTCCTATAATATTAAATAAGTTGCAAGTTTAAAGTTTGTTACATAATTTTTAAAAATGAGAGGAGTGCTAAACTAGTTTATGCCCTCTACCCAACATATGATTTTCTAAAGTTGGGAATTAGTCAAATTCTAAGTCATTTTTGACCTAGGAGAACTGAAATCATCTACAGCCAGAGACATAGTCTCTAGAGCAACAAGACTTTATGAGCCCAGGAAACGGCTGCCTAGGAAATGAGATTGCGGTAGCATTATTTCAGGAACTTTCTGAAAACCTCCTTGCTCGAAAATAGAATACTGAGCTGGTTGTCATCAGGGTAAAAGCTCCTTCTCAGAACAAGAGCTCACTCAACTAGACTCACCTAACAGTTGTCAACTTTTTAATCACCTACTATACACACCTTGCCTGGCTGTGTCCACCAAACCTAACGGATGTTGTGGAAGCCTGATCAGCACCTCTCCATTGAAAGAACCGCCTTAAACTGGATGCCGAAACCATATAAATACTCTGCTGGTGCGCTCTCCCTTCTTGGGCACCACTAAGTGCAGTAGCCTTCCTTGCTACAGTTGGCCATACATTTGTTCTCATTCACAGGTCATACTGGTAGTTCTTTGGTGAGTCAACACCTGGTACCTGACAAATGATAATCTATCAAAATGGGAGAGTGTCAGGAAGTTAGCTTTAAAAGTATACAATATGCTAAATACATATAATATAAAATATATAGTTCAAAACACACACACATATACATCTAATCTCATATATTAAACTCAAAGTGAATTTTTTTGATATACACTGTTTTTTCCAAAAAGTAATATTTTTAAAATAAATTTCATATGAAACCCAAAAAGACACTTTTTGGAACATTTATATAAAGGAGGGTATTAAAAAGTATTCACTTTTGTGTTTCCAGTCTTTATCACTGTTCAAAAGCACAAATGAGAATATATAAGATTTGGTTGGGAATGAGATAGGTGCTGTTACTGAAATTAAGTTGCATGTTCACAACAATTAGAGATTAAAATGTTTTTGTTTTTGTTTTTGTTTTTTTGTGGTATGCGGGCCTCCCTCTGCTGCGGCCTCTCCCGTTGCGGAGCACAGGCCCCGGACGCGCAGGCTCAGCGGCCATGGCTCACGGGCCCAGCCGCTCCGCGGCATGTGGGATCCTCCCGGACCGGGGCGCGAACCCGGTTCCCCTGCATCGGCAGGCGGACGCGCAACTACTGCGCCACCAGGGAAGCCCTTGTTTTTGTTTTTTTGAGGAATATTGTTAAGACTGCCTTCTGTGAAGCACCAGCTCTGGGAGCTGTTAAAACATGCATGTGAGGTTTTTTCTTGTAGTTAAATATGGTTAGGAAAGTCTACATAGTCTAACCCCTTTTGAGGGTCACAATGCTCAAGGGAAGATGAGGGACGCTGCTCATTTGCATCTTCCAGGTGTACAAAGTCTCTTAGTTAATTCCTAAATTAATTTAGGGTCTCCTAAAATAATTTAACTATATAACCCTTTATCAGAGGAACAGCTGTTAGCCTTCTACAAATGCAATCCAAGGTAGTAATCACTAGATATTGCTCTTTCAGAAACTCTGATCCAGTGCTTAGTGTCTTTTTAAAACGAGTCATGTAGTTTTTAGCGTTGAACATTCTGTACAATTCTCTACCCAACTGCTGTGGGCCCACATTCCAGACACAGAATCACTATCCATCCTCTGCTTGAAAAGTCCACTGAATGTACAACTCATCATCCCAATGACATCTTCTTTGGGTTCAGGTAATATATGCCATGAATATTCTTATTCATGACCAAAATATACGTCCATGAAAATTCTTATTACAGATATTCCTTTTTTTATTCCAGAGTCACACAAATCAACTTAAATCTATACAAGTTTTTCAGTGGTTTGATGATATCAATCATGTCCCATATACACTTCTTTTCTGTACTAAACTGACTCACTCCAGTTATGCATTTCTTAGACATGGTTTGGAGTTCCCTTTCTTCTGTAAATGAGGTCTAGCTTTTAATTTCCTCTTCTGAATATGTTGTCAAAAATTGAGTAGTTTTCTAGGCACAGGCTTATACATGTAGGGTAGATTGGGAACATCAATTCCCTGTACTGGGTACTGCATTTCTATTAGGCTCAAGAAAACAATGTATTTGATAGCCTTTTATATAAAATTCAAAAAAATCTCAAATATTTTTCTTACTTAATGTTATTTAGTAATGACTTCTCCATTAATTATATGGTTTTTGCCACTATTTTTGCCTCCTGTTTGTAAGAGATTCCTAGTTGCTTCCCAACAATGAATCTCCCCGTTCTCTTGAGTTATTGAACCTAATCTCTAGCCAGGCACACTGCCACAAAGCTACAACTTTATATTTTTCAATCTGCCCTGTAGGTAGGTGTAACTATGACTAAGGAAATGCAAATAAGATATTAAGTTCCATGAAGGAATCTTAAGATGTCTTCTTGAAGACAAGAATATGCCTTCCCTCACCCCCTCATTTCTGAGGCAGGAATGCAGTGTAGCCATTTTGGACCAATCGCCACAGAGGCAGTGACAACCCACAAAAAGTGAACTACAAGAGCGATAAGTTAATAATAATAATACATGTCCCTTTCTTTGTGCTTCCTCTCTGCCATACTACCACAGAGAAGCTATAAATCAGAAAAGGAGAAAGAGGCAGTGACACAAAAGAAGACATAGACTGCACTTTTCATTCTAAGGTGAAGGAAGGGAAAAAAATTCAAGTCCCCATGTGCTACTGGTCTACCTAGTAAAAGGGAGGGGAAAATGTGGAACAGAATATGAGCTTGATGGTATGAATTGAACAGATTTTTAGTAACTGATAGTGCAGAAAATTTTAGTATTCTACCCTAGATATTATTAAGGAATCTGCCACTTTTAGAAAATGGAGATTCATCACAGCAGATTTGGGTAAATATGTTGTACAAAAATAAGCTGTTTCTTATTAAATTCAGACTCTTCAAGAAACTAGATGCATTTGTGTACCATAGCCCAGAATTATAGTAGGAAGATCTATTTGGAAGTCAATAAATAGCTAAATAAATGTTAACTAAAATATGTAACAAATTGGAAAGGCAAGTAACAGCACAGTTAAAATTTATCATAGGTATTAATCATCAATCTGTAATGTAAGACTATTACATGAGTAGGTGAACATTGAGTTGCTCCTTCTCTTATGAGTCTAATTAAAATCTAATATCCTAATTCATGATGAACTTAAAATTTTTTATTATCTTCTAATTGGTAAAGACTCATATAGAACTCTTATACCATATTCAAAATTTGGGACAATCATTTTTTTAAATACATAATTTTGTGTGTGTGTGTGTGTGTGTGGTACGCGGGCCTCTCACTGTTGGCGGCCTCTCCCGTTGCGGAGCACAGGCTCCGGACGCGCAGGCTCAGCGGCCATGGCTCACGGGCCCAGCCGCTCCGCGGCATGTGGGATCTTCCCGGACCGGGGCACGAACCCGCGTCCCCTGCATCGGCAGGCGGACTCTCAACCACTGCGCCACCAGGGAAGCCCAATTTTTGAAGTTTTAAAGAAGCAAAATGATGCAGATACCAGTTGCTATGTAAACCTCCCAGTGGGGTCTCTGCATCATTTTATAATTAAACTGTCAATATTTCTGCAGTGAATAATCCTTGAACTTTCATGCTAAGTGGGATGAGTAAAGACTATACATAACCTCATATCAGTTTATGTTTGATTTTACTGTCAAATATAATTTCATTAAGAAAAATGGTTTTCAGTGCATTTTGGATTTAAGAATAGTAGATGATCAGTTGTGAACTGGTAGCACAGGCTGACTTAATCAAGAAGAGGGTAGACTCTTCTGTTAAAAGGGTTTATTTAACAGTTCATATAAATAAAAGGGCAGGATCTGGTGAATTCTGGGGAGACTGGATCTTTTCTTGGCTAAGCTAAAAAGACAGCTCCTCTGAGTATACCAACCACGGATTCACCAACAGTAGCTCAGACTAGGGGTCTTACCAGGACCTGGCCACTGATCCTACTATCTCTTAATCTCTTTCCTATGAGAGGCAGCCACGGAAGCTTTCTCTGGATAGCCGGTAACATAGAGAATAACATCTGCTTCCAATTGGCTTGTCAAATATCTCAAAGGTGAAAGACATTCAGGAGCTGAAACTCCAGTCAAAATTAATACTCTAATTATGTGAAAGCACATCTATAAACCAATTTCAGATTTATATTCAAACATACATTGGTACTTGTAATCCAATGGCTATATCATTATTATAAGATGATCTAATCGACTTTAAAGTCTAAAGGCTCTCAGTAATTTAAGGGATAGTGTGGTGACCAAAGAAAGTCTTATTACTAAGTCATTTTGTTTTGAAAAGCCTAGACATCAAGAAGGGTATGGTCATCAAAGATCTTTCCAAGATCTTTCTTCTCTTCCTTCTTATGATGGTAAAAATAATAACAGTAATTAAGACTCTACAAGCAATAATAAGAGAGTTTTCATTACATGTTAGCAAAAGTGATGTATGTCACTTTGAGGCAAAAGCTTAAGGAGTCATCATTTCATTATTTGGTTTCTCAAAGATTATGGGATCATAAGATGTCTACGTCTTCTGTCTGCATCCCAGAGTGACCTTGAAAAGCAGAGCACTTTGCTGACACATGATTGATATATAGCATGAATGAGAAACTTCACTCTCAGAAATCACTGAGATTTTTTAATGTGTTCCTCACTACAGCCTATTCTACAGACACAGACATTTGAATCAGGAATATGGTATGTTGAAACAAAAATTCTGAAATAGGTGTCATTGATTCTGGTTTACACAGTGGAGTCTGGAACCATGTTAATCCATGTGATACATGGTGAAATATGATAAAAAAATACTACAAATGATAAATCAGGTTGTAGATAATTGACCTATTGAGTTTCTCACTTTTGAAAAGAAGTGAGAAAACTGAATGTTAGTATCATGAGTTGATCACTTACTGGTAACATTTGAAAAGTTACTCCACAGTCCTAAGTACAGAAAAGCACCAACCAGTTTGCAAGCAAGAATGAAAGAGAATAGACAGATTTAAGAAATCTGACAACTCTCAGAATGAAAGATTTGATCAATTCTCGATATGAACATAAAAAAGATAAGTGAGAAGATCCTTAAATGACAAGAACTAATTAAAACTCAGCTTCTTATGAAGGATTATCATTAAGCCTCTTCTTAAAAACCACCGAATAAATTAAGGTGACACCCAATAAATCCTATCAGTTGACTGAAATTGCTCAGTAAGAAGAGACCAAGGGTGAGCCTTTACGTAGGACTGTTGACAAGTTTAATCGAGAGGCTAGAGAGGAAATCATGTCTTGAAGCAGGTTGGAATTCTTAGTAATAATTTTCAGTTAGTCTACTGGCAAAGGATAAGTCTGGAAACAGTTAAATACGAAGCCAATTAAATTTTGAGAGTTGTGCTACCAGAATATCCACCAACTTGAGGGAAAAAAAAAAGAGCAACTTGAGGGAATATCCACCAAGTTGAGGGAAAAAAAAAAGAGCAACTTGTAATCTTTGAGACTTAAAACAATCTTTTGACGCCAAACGCCTATGGATAGGAGAGCAGCTCACTCCTTTTTTGTATACAAAAGTGGCCACAGATATTTTGAAACTTTCCCTATTAGGAAGTAGAGTCCATTTTCCTACCACTTGACTCTTAGCTAGCTATTTGACATGCTTTTACCAACAGAATTTACTGTAAGTGAAGTTGTTTGACTTCCAAATAAGGACAACAGCTTTGCTCTTGCCCCCATGCAGTTCTGAGAGTACTATGTAAAGATATCCAGTTTTTATTTTAAGCTATGAAGTCTTGGAGTAGTTTGTTAAATAGAAATAGATAAATAATACAAAAATTGGTACCTGGCATTAGGACTGGTCAGGAGAAGAGTCTGGCAAAGTAATGGGGAAACTTCTATGAGAAACTATATAGGTCACAAAAGGTGACCTATTTTGCTTAATAACAAAAATATTGGCGAAAATGTTGCCTAAGGTAACTTGGAATTTAGAATATGTATCTTTAAAATATTGTAAATTTATTCAGTAAACTCTCTAGGTAGCATCTTGAACTTGTTAATTGTGTGTCTGAGGTCCTGGCCCATGCTATATTAGTTTGACCTCTGGGGTCTAGAGATGAAGCAGCTAAGGCAGTCATGCACTACACGCTAACAGGAAGGACTCTCAATAAAAAATCTTGACACCAAGACCTGGGTGAGCTCCTCTGGCTGGCAGTCTTTTGTACCTGCTAACACTTACCATTGCTGGTAGAATTAAGCTCACCCCTATGCTGTTCCACTAGGAGGTGACACCTGGAACCTTATACATGGTTCCTCCAGGACATCACCTTAGGCATCTCTTCTCTTTGCTGATTCTAATATGTATCCTTTTACTAAAATAAGCTGTAACCATGAGTATAACAGCTTTTCTGAATTCTGTGATTGCTTCTAGCAAATTATGTTTTCTGAGGGTGCTCTTAGGGATTTCCTGACACAGTAAGAAAAACAGAAGTATCTTAATATAGTCAATACTACTGTAATCACTAAATATGTTTATAAAAATTAAAAACGATGACACTAAAAGCAATGGCAACAAAAACAAAAACAAGTGAGACTACATCAAACTCAAAAGCTCTGCGCAGTAAAGGAAACCTTCAACAAAATGAAAAGGGAAGGTTCCAAACAGGAGAAAATATTTGCAAACCATATATCTGGTAAGGGGTTAATATCTAAAATATAAAAATAACTTACATAACTCAATAGCAAAAAAACTCCGACTAAAAAATGGGCAGAGGACCCAAACAGACATTTTTCCAAAGAAGACATACAGATGGCCAATAGGCACATGAAAAGGTGTTTAACGTCACCAATCATTAGGTAAATGCAAATCAAAACTACAAAGAGATATCACACCTGTTAGAAGGGCTATTATCACAAAGACAAGAGATAAGTGTCTGGGAGGATGTGGAGGAAAGACAACCTTATTGAACTATTGATAGAAGTGCAAATTGATGGAGCCACTATGGAGAATAGTATGGAGATTCCTTAAAAAATTAAAAATGAACTGCCATGTGATCCAGCAATCTCACTTCCAGATATTCATCCAAAGGAAACAAAAACACTAATTCAAAGGATTATCTGTAGCCCCATCATAACTGCAGCATTAATTACAACAGCCAAAACACGGAAGCAACCTAAGTATCCATCCATGTATGTGTGGATAAAGAAAATGTGGTATCTATATACGTATGATGGAATATTATTCAACCATAAAAAGGAAGGAAATCCTGTCATTTGTGACAACATGGATGGACCTTGAGGGCATTGAGCTAACTGAAATAAGCAGACAGAGAAAATACCATATGATCTCACTTATATGTTGAAACTAGGAAAAAAATGAAATCATATGTCTAGACAACAGATTGGTAGTTGCTAGAGGTTAGGAGGTGGGCAAAATGCGTGAAGGTGGTCAAATGGCGAAAACTTTCAGTTATAAAATAAATAAGTCTTGGGGATGTAATATACAGCATGGTGACTATAGTTAACAATACTGTATTTTACATTTGAAAGTTGTTAAGACAGTAGATCTTAAAAGTTCTCATCACACGAAAAAAAAACCAGAAACTTGTAACTATGGATGATGATGGATGTTAACTAGAGTTATTATGGTGATCATTTTGTTATATATATAAAACATAGAATCATTATGGTGTACAACTGAAACTAATATGTTTTATATATATATATATATATATATGTCAAGTATACCTCAATTAAAAAAAAACAAATAAAACACAACTTTATAAAAAAAAAATTACTGACCACAGCAAATCTTGAAGAACATGTAGCACACCTGGAACTCTCATATATTGTGGGTGAGCATGTAAACTAATTAAACGAACTTGGAAAACTATTTAATAATTTCTTGTAAAGGTAAACATACATCTATCCTCTGACCCAGCAATTCTATTTCTAGATATTCATCCAAAAGCAATAATGTAAATTCACAGCAAAAGTCCATCAATAAGACAATATATAAACAAATTGTGATATACTCATAAAAACAGAAAATAAGTGAAAACATGTTGAACTATTTATGCAGTCAACAAAAATATGATATGGAGAAAAAGAAGCCGGGCACAACAAAACACAGAATGTATGATCTAAGTTTAAGAAGTTCAAGAACATGCAGAATAATCTATGATGATAGAAATCAGAGCAGACATTTTTATGTGCTGTGGGAAAAAGACATGAGGGAACTTTCTGGAGTACAGAAATGGTTAAGGTGTTTGTTACATGTTTGTTACATAAATTTCTGTCCAAACTCATGAAATTATATAATTATGATCAATAATTTTCATTACATATAAATTTTGCTTCATTTGAAAAATGGGTATTATCTGAATTATCTCTGCAGTAGAACTAGGGTACCCTTTTAGTTGTTTCTCCATTATTTTTTTCCCCTTTCCTTCTTAAGGAAGCTTGATTTGGTTTTCCTTGCAGCCCTTTTCTTGTCAAAGGCTCACTGCAGTGCCATCTCAATGAATAGGGGACACTGTTCTAAGTCAATCACAATATTATTTCTTCCTTTCCAGCAATTGGGTATGCATGTGTAGGTTATGTAATGCTGGCAGATAAGATGCTAAGTCAATTGACAATTTTCTGGGGGAAAAAAAATTCTCTTATTCTTAGTAGATATACAGTTTCATCTTTTTCTCTTTTTAATTAATTGTCCTGTTTGTTCTAGCTGGTACATGATTTGTGGCCATTAGTAATGAAAGCCTGAAGACAAGGTAACTTCAAGAAAGACAAAGTAGAAAGATGGGAAAACCTGGGCCTCTCTAATGCCATTTATTCAATAACTGAGCCTACCCTGAGGGTACTCTATCTGTAGATAACTTTTTGGGTGGATATAAAAGTTCCATATTATTAAAGCTACTTTTAACTTGTGTCCTTTTTAACTTGAAGCCACAAGTTCCCTTACTGTTGTATCTACCTAGAAATTTTCCTTTTCAGTTTAAACAGAAATAAATTAAATTATTTTTTGATCCTTAAATGGTAAATGGTTTGCCACAGAAGATAATGAAGAGCAAAATTATACCAGCATCAATTTATCAAATAAAAAAAGTATAGGTTAATCAGGTAGTCAATGTTATGATTCAATTGCCTTGACCATCAAAAACCTGCCATTTTGCCAATGGCAAAACATATAATTTCTCTGTTCCTGTATGTTCCAGTATGACAATTAATGATAATACGTTGTAGTATATTCATCAATGATTTAAAATATTAAAGAAGAAAATCTCCAAAGTGCCACAATCCCCTTAAAGATACACACTGTAACATCTTTATAGATTTCCCTGTAATATTAGTACATTTACTTGGAATAAGCTAATGTGTATTCTAATGTATTAGTCATTAAGTTCATTTCCAAAATTTTTTCCAACAGTTATGGTTAACAAATAAATGATTATTATTTGACACTACCTTTAACTTGACTTTGCAAAACTGTCATATCACAAAATATGTACCTGAAGTCTAAGAAGATATTAAAAGAAATTTTATCACAGTGCTTCTTAATGATATACTAATTTAATCAGATGTATGAAGTTAGCTTTCTACAAAGAACTCTCAATTGTTCTGAGAGCAAACTCTTCTGTCTTTAGAAGAGAACTGATCGGGGAGTTACAACATAAGCACAGTAGAGTTTAGACAATGAGTGTAGGGTAGGCAGCTTCACTTTGATTTCTTCCAGTCAATTTCACTTTTCAGCTCTCACGCAAAAGTACCTGAAGTGCTAACAGAATATTTAAAAGATAAAGAGAACCATTTTCACTTGTTTAAGATCTTCAAATGATTTACATTAATTTTGCATTTTATAAAATCTTAAGATATATATTTAAGAATTACACTTTCTGCAATGCTTTCTTAAATATCCAAAAAGTACCTTCACAGATCATAAGAAGTTTTATTTAGTAGAAATAAAAGAAAGTAGAATATTTGAACAGAATGTATTTTATTTAGGCTTGACATATTTTCCAGTAAGTTAAAGGCACTAAATCTAAAATCACTAACATATGATTATTAGGGCTGAGCAAATTAACTCAACCAACTGACCCTTCTGAAAATACATTCCTTATTGAGGTCTATAAATGTTCAATTGATTTTCCTTTCATAACCTTTCCTTTCATTCTCATACACCCTTGAACTTACATGTTCAGAGCAATTCTCACAAAATAACAACAAAAACAACAAAAACCCAAGAGATTGCTTTGTAGCTTTGTGAAAGTTCATAATTCTCTTTTTCCAAGATGTTTTTTCTTTTGATATGAATCCCACTGATCAATGTGGTTTAGTGTTGGTGTCCTGAAAATTGAACTTTCCTGTATTTATATATCACTAAGATTTCCCATAGAATGTTCTTCTACAATAAAACTTTCTTAAAATACTGATAATTTTTCTTTGAGTAGACCAGGAGAGAGACAGAGAAAGAGAAGGAGGGACGGAAAAGAGAAAGAAGAACTGAACATAGAAAATAGTACAAATCAGCAGTGAATTAATGTAACCTACAGCCTGTATCTGAATCTACTTCATATTTAACATGAGGTCTTTACAGTATATTGAATAGGTCACTGCTTTTGGGATTTCATATATCAAGAGACCATCTTCTGACAATATATATAAAACCCAAACATTTACATTATAACATCAGCAATACTGCTTTATTCTGTATATGGCATGTGATGAACACTGTGAATCAGTGAAGGCACAAATCACAACTATAATATTATAATTGCACAGAAGAAACCAACCAACATGTTGAAAAGACTTGTATTTCCAATCTGATGAATTTCAGAGTACATCATATATAACTTACAGAACTGCTTTATATGTAGAATGTACCCTAAGTCTTGATAGCACTCTTTGTGATGAATATTATAAAGGAATAAAGGACCTGGTGTACAAGACTGAATCAAAACATTCCAGAAATGAAAAAGTAGCTTCAAACAGAATATTGTCCATAACATTCAGTAAGAATGCCTGCGTTTCAGCAGAATAAGGGAACCCCTTTATCTAAATAATCAACATATCAGTTTATTTATAACTTTCTCAGATCAAAGTACGTTTCCAAATTTAAGGAAGATGTGTAGACTCCTCTAGAGGCAGGATCAAATTTGCAAAAAATTGAAATACCTTGGGGTTATGGAAGATATCCTTTTACAGTTTCATGTAATTTGTGTTTAGGTCAAAGCCTGGTGGCTTGGGAAAAGTTGCCTTACACTCGCATATACTTCTAAACAAGATGACAGACTCTCAATTTTAGTGTTACTAAGTTTCAGCTCCCTCACATGTTCACATCTTGAGTAGCCCAAATTAGAGTAGCCCAAATTAGATTCAAACTATCTACATTCAATTCAAATCACACTTGGCTAATCAATACTTGTACCATGTTTAGCAAGCCCACTGTTTTAGTTTCACTTTTCTCATCTATTAGACTCAGAAAAAAAATAGAACCTACCTCACATGGTTATTAGGTTAAGTGAGATAGCAGTTATTCTACAAGTTTATTCATCTACATTGTAACGATTGTGTTATTTTACTATATATCTATTAATATTGTTGCTTGTTTGTTGCTGTTTGTGTAATCTAATTACATAGACTATTACTTCCAGACCAATAATTGTAATAATAGTATATCTCTGTATTGTTCTTAACTTTAATGATAAATTTTTATTGTTTCATCATGGTGTAATTATTATGTTTACTATATTATGTTAATTATGCTATGTTGATTATATTATGTTACATTATGTTATATAATGCTACAGGACTGTCCAACTATTTATATTTAATGCCGTTTTAATTTGAAAGTTACATTTGGTCAAAGACTATGTTTATATCTAAAGAGAGTATCATGTTTTTAATCTTTGACCTACTAATATGGGTGACCTATATTAATACATTTCTAAAGCTGGAAATAAGTTTCCATGGTTGGCATCTGTTCGTGTGTGCTGTACCCTTCTTTTTTAAGGGCTGCTAGATTTGATTTGGTAATGGAGTGGGAAAAGGAAGCAGAGAGTGGTTGCAGATAAAGTTACAGAGATAGGCTGAGACTATATCAAATAGTAACTTGATTTTAGGAATTTAAAATCAATTCAGAAGGAATTTAGCATGGAATTTATATTCTATTTTAAGTGAATACTATTTTACACCTTCTCTTCTCTGATACATTATCCTTTCTCCTCTTTCTCGGCTGATGAACTTGCTCATTTGACTGAGAAATAAAAAGCAATCAGAAGAGGATTTCTTAATGATCCCACTCTAAATCTACAACCTCTCTACATCTGTACTCCACCTTCTCTTACCTAAAAATTAAGGAAAAGTCTCTGCTACTGTCTAAGGCAACTAGAACACTCAAGAGAATAGTTTTTTTACCTATATCTAAAAGGGATTTGCTATTACAATTAATGTTTTAATCTCTTGCACCATCACCTTTCTTTTTCCAACTTTCTAGCTGAAAATTCCCATCAGGCCACTAACATATTAAAATTTCTCCCATCTGAAGCAATACCAGCATCAGTAATAACAACAGCAGCAAAGCATAGACTCGTGATTCAATTTTCCTCTCCAATACTACCTTATTTCTCTTCTTCCCTTTAGAACAAAAATGTTCCATAAGTTGCTTATATTTGCTATCTGCAATTCCTGATGCTCCAGTCTCTCTTAAGCCCATCCCATTCCACCTTTTTTCTTCCATCACTACTCAAAATAGACTACTCTTTAAATCACCATTCCCCTGATATTGCCAGATCCAAAAGCACTACCCATTAGCCTGTGCTCAGATCTGCCATGGAAGTTTCAGATTCATAAATTCAACTGCCACCCGGGCATGCCCACCTGGATGTCTAATATGTATTATAAACACAACATGCCCCAAATCCAACTCTTGATTTCCACCGCCATGTCCCAAGCAAACTAGCTCCTCACTCAGTCTATCCATCTCAGTGAAGGGCAACAATATGCATTTAATTGCTCAGGTCTAAAACCTAAAGGGTATTTTTTTTATTTCCCTCATTTTTCACATCCCATATCCAGCCCATTAGCCATTTCTGTTGTTACTGCTTATACTTAAAATACATCTAATCATTTTCACTACCACCAGTACCACCTCATCTCCCTCCTAGAAAACTGTCACAGCCTCTGAAGTGGAGGCCTTCTTTCTACTCTTGATCCCTCCAGAGAAGGGTGCTGTCTACATAGTACTCACATAGTTTAAAACTGTATGTTAGTTTATTTTACTCCCCTGTTCTGCTCAACGGCTTCTAGTCACTCTTAGAATAAAATTCAAAGTCCTCATTAAACTTGCACATAACAAACTTGTTACATATTTTGATTCCTGGATACCTCTTAGAACTTTTCTTTTCTAGCCGTATTCACCCTTTTTTTAAATTGGAGAATAGTTGATTTACAATGTTGTGTTAATTTCTGCTGTACAGCAAAGGGTGTCAGTTATACATACACATATATCCACTTTCTTTTAGATTCTATTCCCATACAGGTCATTACAGAGTACTGAACAGAGTTCCCTGTGCTATTATTAACCTATTCTATATATAGCAATGTGTATATGTCAATCTCAATCTCCCAATTTAACCCTCCCCCCCATCTTTTCCCTCCAGTTACCATAAGTTTGTTTTCTACATCTGTGTACATATATACAAGAGAATATTACTCAGCCATAAAAAAGAACAAAATAATGCCATTTGCAGTGACATGGATGGACCTAGAGATTGTCATACTGCGTGAAGTCAGAGAGAGAAAGACAAATATCATAAAATATCACTTTCATGTGGAATTTAAAGAAATGGTACAAATGAACCTATTTACAAAACAGAAGTTGAGTCACAGATGTAGCCATATTCACCCTTGATCAAGCTGCTAAAGCTCTAATCTCCTCCTGGATACGCCTCAATACCCACACAATCGCCTACCTCAGGGCCTTTCTACTTACTCTTTGTTCTGCATGAAACCCTCTTCCCTCTGAATGTTACATGATACTCTCTCTTTTAATTTAAATATTTACTAAATATCAGCTACAGAGAGGCATTCCTTGACACTATGTAAAGAAGCTCTTCCCTTTTTTTTTTAAATTCTCCCTCCTCAGTTACTAGAACAATATCTGTTATTACAAAAAGACATAGCTTCAAAGGAATTAATAAATGTTTGAAGCAAGACAGAATATACAAGGGCCAGTTTGGGAGGTTATTTACATGTCTAGAGGCAGAGTGAGTAAAGGAATGGAGAGAGATTAAAAGAGTGGTTCAGAAAAAAAAAAAAAAACTTCTCTTAGAAACAAAGAGTAGATAAATGTAAAATGTAATCCTTTTTCATACCAAAGAAAATGCAAAATGTAATATGTATACAATGATTTCAGTTTTGTTTACAAAAAAAAAGGATAAAGAAAAATTTATTCACCACACTGGGCAAAATGACTTTCCTAAGTTACATAGGACGTCCTTTCTAACTTGTATCACAGTTACTGAGAATAAGTGAGTCACACTAACAAAACATATTTAAATTTGCCAAACTTTATTTCACAATTTATTTAAATAAATAATATCAGCACATTTAAAATCTGACTTCCTTAACCAATTAGTATATACAAATTTCAGGTATATATAAATATTATATACATGAAGAATCTCTGTAGAAATGACTGTAGAGTTTTCAAAATGATGTAATATGGACTGCAAAGAGCAAATGATGAATATGTCAAGAATAACTTGATTTTAACCCTGTGTCAATTAGTCATTTAATTTCCCTGAATCTCAATTTCCATATCTGTACAAAGTAGAAATAATAATAACTTGGTCTATTTAGTATTTCTGAAATCAAGTAAGTCCAGGTAACTTACGTGGCGTATTTGAAAAATACTAAAATACTATGCATAAATAAAAATTCATTTCACATAAAATTCAGTAAACCCTTTTATGAAAATGAAATTTTGTTACACTTATCAAAAACTGTAAGTAAATACATAATTGACAATGAGTTGTTGACCAAATACGATCTAACTACTTAACTATGTTTTCAGAAAGTGCAATTTTTACAGGAGGAAAGTGGTGCATTTTCACAGTCACCTAAAAAATTGGCAACTTGACTTACAGCATTTAAATTTTATTTATTTGCACAATGTTCAGCAAGAAAACATTTGTCTTTCTCCTTTAAAGATCTCATTTATTACTTGTCAAATGGGACAGAGTTCAATACACAATTGTTTTCCCACTGGAGCAGTTTCTTGGCTGAGGTGAGTAAGTATGTCAGGCAGAGCTGGACAGTTAAAGAATTAAAATGTCCTAAATAGCACAGCAGCAAAAAATTGATATATGGCTCCTAGAGAATTTAAATACTAAAAAAACCAATAGGTATTATTATTTTAAAAAATATTTACTTGGCTCAGAGTAGGGATGATAGTGGGAGTATGAAGAGCACTGCTAGAGGACAGAAATAACTGGCAAATTCTCCCTTGAAGCGAAGGAAAGCTTAAGAAATGGAAAGCTTGGGAAGCTGTGTGACTTATTAGCAGGTTAAGTGGTAAGGTGGCTGGATGAGGGAGAGGGTGTTAGCAGTCAGTAGAGGCACAAACATTTCTGTAACAGGCTCTATCAGAAAGGCCTCAACTATAGCAGAAAACTATAGGCCAATATCACTAATGAACACAGATGCAAGAATCCTCAACAAAATACTAGCAAACAGAATCCAACAGCACATTAAAAGGATCATACACCATGATCAAGTGGGGTTTACCCCAGGAATGCAAGGATTATTCAATAGACACAAATCAATCATTGTGATAAACCATATTAACAAACGGAAGGAGAAAACCATATGATCATCTCAACAGAAGCAGAAAAAGCTTTCGACAAAATTCAACACCCATTTATGATAAAAACTCACTAGAAAGTAGGCATAGAGGGAACTTACCTCGACATAATAAAGGCCATATATGACAAACCCACTGCCAAAATAGTTCTCAATGGTGAAAAACTGAAACCATTTCCAATAAGATCAGGAAGAAGACAAGGTTGACCACTCTCACCACTATTATACAAGATAGTTTTGGAAGTTTTAGCCACAGCAATCAGAGAAGAAAAAGAGATAAAAGGAACCCAAATCGGAAAAGAAGAAGTAAAACTTCCACTGTTTGCAGACAACGTGATACCATACATAGAAAACCCCAAAGATGCTACCAGGAAACTACTAGAGCTAATCAATGAATTTGGTAAAGTAGCAGGATACAAAATTAATGCACAGAAATCTCTTCCATTTCTATACACTAATGATGAAAAATCTGAAAGAGAAATTAAGGAAACACTCCCATTTACCATTGGAACAAAAAGAATAAAATAAAATACCTAGGAATAAACCTACCTAAGGAGACAAAAGACCTGTATACAGAAAACTATAAGACACTGTTGAAAGAAATTAAACATGATACAAATAGATGGAGAGATATACCATGTTCTTGGATTGGAAGAACCAACAATGTGAAAATGACTATACTACCAAAGCAATCTACAGATTCAATGCAATCCCTATCAAACTACCAATGGCATTTTTCACAGAACCACAACAAAAAATTTCACAATTTGCATGGAAACACAAAAGACCCCAAATAGCCAAAGCAATCTTAAGAAAAACGGAGCTGGAGGAATCAGGTTCCTGGATTTCAGACTACACTATAAAGCTACAGTAATCAAGACAGTATGGTACTGGCACAAAAACAGAAATATAGATCAATGGAACAGAATAGAGAGCCCAGCAAAAAACTCACACTCATATGGTTACCTTATCTTTGATAAAGGAGGCAACAATATACAGTGGAGAAAAGACAGCCTCTTCAATAAGTGGTGCTTGGAAAACTGGACAGCTACATGTAAAATAATGATATTAGAACACTTCTTAACACCACAGACAAAAATAAACTCAAATTGGATTAAAGATCTAAATATAAGGCCAGACACTATCAAACTCTTAGAGGAAAACATAGGTAGAACACTCCATGACATAAATCACAACAAGATCCTTTTTGACCCACCTCCTAGAGAAATGGAGATAAAAACAAACAAATGGGACCTAATGAAACTTCAAAGCTTTTGCACAGCAAAGGAAACCATAAACAAGATGAAAAGACAATCCTCAGAATGGGAGAACATATTTGCAAATGAAGTAACTGACAAAGGATTAATCTCCAAAATATACAGGCAGTTCATGCAGCTCAATATCGAAAAAACAAACAACCTCATCCAAAAATGGGCAGAAGACCTAAACAGACATTTCTCCAATGAAGATATACAGATTGCCAAGAAACACATGAAAGGATGCTAAATATCACTAATAATTAAAGAAATGCAAATCAGAACTACAATGAGGTATCACCTCACACTGGTCAGAATGGCTATCATCAAAAAATCTATGAACAATAAATGCTGGAGAGGGTGTGGAGAAAAGGGAATTCTGTTGCACTGCTGGTGGGACTGTAAATTGATACAGCCACTTTGGAGAACAGTATGGAGGTTCCTTAAAAAGCTAAAAATAGAACTACCATATGACCCAGCGATCCCACTACTGGGCATATACACTGAGAAAACCATAATTCAAAAAGAGATGTGTAGGGCTTCCCTGGTGGCACAGGAGGTGGATGGACCTAGAGTCTGTCATACAGAGTGAAGTAAGTCAGAAAGAGAAAAACAAATACCGTATGCTAACACATATATATGGAATCTAAAAAAAAAAAATGGTTCTGAAGAACCTAGGGCCAGGACAGGAATAAAGGCGCAGACATAGAGAATAGACTTGAGGACATGGGGAAGGGGTTAGGGGAAGTTGGGATGATCTGAGAGAGTGGCATGGACATATGTACACTACCAAATATAAAATATATAGCTAGTGGGAAGCAGCCACATAGCACAGGGAGATCAGCTCGGTGCTTTGCGTCCACCTAGAGTGGTGGGATAGGGAGGCTGGGAGGGAGACGCAAGAGGGAGGAGATATGGGGATATAAGTATATGTATAGCTGATTCACTTTGTTATACAGCAGAAGCTAACACAACATTGTAAAGCAATTATACTCCAATAAAGATGATAAAAAAAATGAAAAAGGCAATAGGAAAAAGAACTCTATGTATGTGAATTTACAGAGACTAGTAAAAGTCATGAATTCAAATGGTCTAGACTCTTCCAAAGAATATGTAAGTGCATATAGGGAGACATTACTAGCTAACAACTATTTAGAGGTTTTCACATGTCGGGTCTGTTGTGGAGCAAAATGATTAGGTCTTTTTTAGTTTCCTTAGAAATGAACAAAACAGCAACAACAAAACAAAGGAGGTACATACTGCTCTCATTTTACAGACTGGATCAGGCAAGATCACATAGCAAGGGAGTGGGACCACTGTTACTTACACCCATGTATTTCTAATACAGAATATGGACTCTAAGTCTCCAATCACCATGTTTATTATGTCACTGTGAAGAGATACATGACAACACAGACCTTCTAATGTGTTGTACTCCTTTATGCAAAGTGCAGTAGAATCTACCTGTCTTTGACAGAAGAAAATATATACTCAGTTGCCTTGTAGACTTGGGTACTACCAAAATTAGGCTATAGATGCTGCCTAAAGCCAGCCATAATGCATTCACAGTTTGTCTGCCAGACTCTGCTTCCTGATACACTGGCAGATGAGTCTGAGCTCCAGAAAGCTCTGTTTCCCCTGGATGCAATGTTAAATGGAAAACAGGGTGTTTGTACCACAGAGAATAAGTAAAACTCTGTAATGGCTCCTTGTACCCCCTCTGGTGGATGCACCTCTCTTTGAAGTCCACTGCTATTAAATTCAATGTGCATAGTGTTCCTGAAATTATCAAACTAATTAATGTCAACCAATGCCATGTATTAGGCTGCCCTGAGGAATCTCCTTCACTTTGAAAAAAGAACTAAAATAGGGTTTTTTGATCATCATCCATACATTATTTAACAAATACAAATTAACACCTTCTACAACATTCTGCCAGGCATTGTTTTGGGAAATGGGGATGCAGCAACAAAATAAGTCCTTTCCCTGATGGGGTTTATATTTGAGTGGAAAAAGACAAGACTGGTAGGGAATGAGACTGAAGAAACAGCAAAGGGCCGTGGTAAAAATTTGGATTTCACTGGAACTGTGATGGAAAGCCATTGGAAGTTTTTGAGCAGGGACGTGGTCGAATGTGGCACGTGTTTTAAAGGGATCCTTCTGACTGTAATGTAGTAAACAGATACCTTACCCCTCCATGTTCATGTGGCTGAGTTGACTCTATTGGCCCTAGATAAACAGTCCCTTAACTGCTCTCAAGAACCCTTCAGCACTGCCATTCTATTACTGCGTGCTATGTGAACAAAGCGTCAACATTATCACCCTTATACTGCAGTCCCTAAGAACCTGACATATACCAGCATTAAACAGGCACTGATAGTTGGGGACTCTATTCTCAAGAAAGATAGGGGTAGTTTAGTCCAGAGCCTATTTGCAATTCTAACAAGATAGGTTATCTATATTGTGATATTGCAGAAGATTTCAAGCAGTAGTTTTGCAGAGATGTGTCACTGAAGCAAGCATGATAAATCTGAATTGAAAGATAAGGAATTTTTGGCTTTAATTTTTTGCATAACTTAAAGGGCTTCTTCACTTCCTATATTATATGCCACCATATTCCCTGTTCTTAGAATAATGACTGGTACAATGTAGATGTTCAATAAATATTTTTTTTAAAAAAAGAAAGATGGTTTGCCAATTGGAAAAGAAAGAAGAAAAAGATTTGAGCAAACTGGTTATGCAAACCTCTGGTGACTCATTAGTATAATGCCTATGTATGTTGATGCTGTTAAGGAGGAGGATTTCGGCCTTTTCTTTATTCCATGTCAGAATAACCTGTTATCTTTATATAGTCTTACAATTACTGTATGGTTAACCTATCTGCAGAGGGAATGTTACAGCTAAATAGTGAGGCCCAGCAATAAGTTTAAACAGTCCTAGAGAGGCAGAATTTTGTGATAAGCAGGAAAGTTTTTATGCCACTTACGTCAAAGCGGAAAAGATAAGAAGGATGCAATGAAGAGGCTTACCTGGTGGCGCAGTGGTTAAGAATCCGCCTGTCAATGCAGGGGACACGGGTTCGAGCCCTGGTCCAGGAAGATCCCACGTGCCACAGAGCAACTAAACCCGTGAGCTGCAACTACTGAGACTGCACTCTAGAGCCCGGGAGCCACAAGTGCTGAGCCCACATGCCACAACTACTGAAGCCCTCGCGCCTAGAGCCCGTGATCCACAACAACAGAAGCCACCGCAAGGAGAAGCCCATGCACCACAACGAAAGAGTAGCCCCCGCTCGCCACAACTAGAGAAAGCCCGCAGGCAGCAATGAAGACCCAGCGCAGCCAAAAATAAATAAATAAATAAATTAATTAATTAAAAAAAACAAAGAAGGATGCGATGAAGAAACAAAGCATATGAACCCAGTATATTTGAATAATTGAGGAGAATCTTTTAAGTTATGCTTTGCTAGGATTATTTGTTATTATTATTTATATTAAAAACCCATTAAGTCCCACCATTTATTACAATAGCTATAGGCTACCACAAGGCATTTCAAGAGCTCAAAGAGAACTTCATACTGATAACTTATGAGAATTACAAGTCATATTATTCCAAGAACAGTGATAAGATTTTCAGAAATGAAATATATGGAAATTTCTGGAAATATGATATCTTGTTTGAAGAAAAATAAAAAAGACTGTTTCAAATAAAAATGAAACTGATGAACTTCAGAATAAATCTTAAGCCTAGTGAGCTGTTTACCTCCCTACAAGGCACGGCTTCATAAAGCTCTCACAAAGACCTCTTTTCATGGGAATATTGAGTAATACTAAAATTATTTCTGTGGGAGACAGAATTCTAAGAATGACTGCCAATGACCCTTGCCCTCCCAGTTGAGCGCGGGTGGAATCTGTGAAGGATGAATCAGTACTTCCATGATTACATTACATTACATACAGCAAAAGGGAGATAATCTGTATGGGTTCAGTCTAATCACATGAGCACATAAATAGGAATTGTCTCTGCCTAGTGGCAGAAAGAGAAGTTAGAGAAATCTGAAGCAAGTGGAAGAATTTTACAGGTTCCTGTTGCCTTGAACTTGGAGGGGGCCACATGCAAGAATCAGAGATCAGACACTAGGAGCTGATTCCCTGCTGACAGCAAATGAAACAATGGGATGTGCACACATACACGCTCACATATACATACCCATACGAACAAGGAATCTTCCCAGGTAATTTAGCTCCAAATTTGAATCACGTAAATAGGAGGCTTCTCCAGAGGTCTAGGAAATCTTATTTGGTATTAAATAAATAAATATGCTGTATTATAATATCAAGAGTTACATTATATTAAATGTAAATATTCTATATTATAAATAGACATGCTGTAATATCTAGAAAACACCTTTAGACATAGGCATTATTTGTTACATTTGCCTTTTCCTGCTTTCTTTTAAGATTATTTCCTCCCAGACTACAATTAATAGAAGTGTAACATATGCCTTTTATTAGCCATATCCAGTTAGTATCATCATAGAATAACTTCTTACTTTATTCCCACTAATCTGACATGGAACTGACCTCTCAACACTTTTTTTTTTTTTTTTTTTTGCGGTACGCAGGCCTTTCACGGTTGTGGCCTCTCCCGTTGCGGAGCACAGGCTCCGGATGCGCAGGCCCAGCGGCCATGGCTCACGGGCCCAGCCGCTCCGC
>NC_041217.1:10213586-10225165 GCF_002837175.3 Physeter macrocephalus | reverse complement strand
TCCCGGACCGGGGCACGAACCCGTGTCCCCTGCATCGGCAGGCGGACTCTCAACCACTGCGCCAACAGGGAAGCCCTCACTCTTTTGTGTTCAAATGATAGTCTCAGAAAACAAGCACTCCAAGAAAAACAAGAAGAATACTTACTTATATTTGTATTCCATTTTACGAATTCTAAAGAACTTTATCCCAAATCCATTTTGCAATTAGAAGGGATATAATTAAATTAGCAAAACACTTTTACATACATTTCATTTACGATTGAAATAGTCTTATGTAATAAGTTGTTTGTACTTCCATTTTGCAGAAGAAAACAAAGCAAAAACATTGAAAACTTATATAATTATTTTTATGAGTCACACATTTGAATATTGGAGAAATGGGATTAAGGCATAAAATATAACCCTTACTCTGAAGTATATCACAATTTAAAAGCTATCAAGTTGTTGGCAAGGTTAGCTATTCCAGCCATGTGCTTCCACCTATTAATCCTCTAATAACTGAAATATCAAACACTGTCTTCCTCTGTGTTTGTTTAAAAAAAAAAACAGCTTTGTGGTGACGCCTTTAATATTTTGGCTTTGACTAAGTCTCATATCCTACAACTGGCTGCACTGACAAATAATACAATAGATGTGATCATATTATTTAACTTAATATTTTATGTGGTATATATAATTGTGGTATTATTATATTTTGGTATAAGCTTGATATTACATGTGATTATATATGTATATATAACATATAGTCAATTACTACTCACTCAATGAACTATAAAACTAATTCCTAAATTTTATATAATTTTTTCATTATTTCAGGGTGAGAAATTGTTAATACCTGGAATACTCCCCTGACACGACCCACTAAGGTTAATGTAAGAGTGAAAAACATTACATTGCAGAAGACAAAATTTCAGACTCAAATTCTACTCTGGGCTTTGAAGCTCAATAAATGTGTGAATATATTGGCAAAACGGAAATAATAATAGTACCTACCACAAATCCTTAGTTACAATGATTCAAAAAGATGGTCCTAATAAAGTATTGGGCACATTGTAAAAGTGTTATTAAGATTAGTTTTTCCTTTGATTATTATTATTGGTGGTGCTGGTGGTGGTTCTTATAAATTCCATCTGTGCCTGCCTTGTCAACTATTTTTAGTTCATAATTTTTATTCTTATGTAAAATTTTTTAAAAGCTTCAGAGAAAACATGTGACAAATACAAGCTAGTTTTATCAGAGTTTAATCACAGAAACTAAACCACCAGTGTGTAGGTAAACACACACGCAGGCACATACACATTTCTTGCAGAGATTTATTTGCCTTATGCAATTGTGGGAACTTATAAGCAGTCTATGTATTGCTGTTGTCTCTGAATCTGATGCTGGAGCCTGAAGGCCATGCAGCAGGCCATTGGGAAGAGTATATGTGGCTGTAAAGTAAGGGAGAACAGGGACAACATGGAATTTACTAGTGTGAGTTAGAACCTAAAATTAGGATAGATTGAAACCTTTGTCAGTTCTAGTTGTCCCTGACCTTAACATATGTGTGTTTGTAAAAGAAAACAAAATCAAAAAAGCAAAAAGACCGGCACCTTTCATCGGAGGGCAAAAGACACACTGTGTTGAGAGTCAAATAACCACCAAAACAAGGTGACCCAGCAGATAAGTAACAAGTTATGAGCCACAGAGTGGCTGCTGCTTCCCTTCTCCCCCAAGAATCTCACACAAAAATATTCTTTTTAATTCAACAAACCGAGAAACATACATGGAAGAGAATTCAGTGAAATATAGTTCAACTAAGTCAAGCTGACACATTTCAAAGCCACCACACTAATAAAGAGTTAAGTGATAACAACAAACTTAAGTAGTGATGAAATGATGGCTATATTTCATTATATATTTATCCAAACCCATAGAATGTACAACACCAAGAGTGAGCCCTAAGGTAAACTATGAACTTTGAGTGATTATGATGTGTCAATGTAAGTTCATCCTTGGTTAAAAATGTACCATTCTGGTGCTCAATGTTGATAATGGGGGAGGCTATGCAAATATGGGGCTGGGGAAATATGGGGAATCTCTGTACCTCCCTATCAATTTTGTTGTAAATCTAAAACTGCTCGAAAAATTAATCCTTAAAACAAAAGAATGAAAAGTAGTGCTAAGACATCTCTTAGAGTCTTAGAAAAAAAATAAATTCCCTTTCCCAAAAGCTGAAAGTCAATTGACTCACGCAATGTGGGCGGGGCAGTTACAGGTCAATTAATTCTGTGTGTCACCAAGATCAGCTCATGTTTGTTTGCTTGTTTTTCCCCTCCAGAAGTGAGATGAAATGGAAAAAACAATGTCTAATATTTTCAGAGTATGATTTCATATTTTAAATGCTAATATTATTAAAGTGATTCTATTACCATCAAATTTATGCATAGGCAGCAGCCTGACAAAGTTCTTTAAGAACACAAACTAAACATTTTATTGGATGTATAAAACTGTAATAATGGGTATAGTAAAATTTAATTTAAATCAGATAAATTGAGCCAACAATTACGCCTTATTTTCCAAATCACACTTGCTTTTTATCCCCAATATTATACTCTATTATCATAAAGTCTAAAGTATATATCACATATGGAACGCTTAGTGTTTCATTTTGGAAATAAACTATTCTTAAGACTAAGCAATTAAAAAAATCTCTTCTTCCTTTCCTTCTAATTTCCAATAGAATCCAGTTTAATCTTACTCAACAGATTGGCAGAAAGCATTAAGCAGACACATTCTTAAGAATATTCAGCCCAAACCATGTTTTTTTACTGTGATAATTACTACTGTGTATATCTATAGAATGGTTAGCTTGAGGCTTTAGCGAATAAACGGACTCATATTCTGTTTTCCTAGTAATAACATTGTTATCTGATTCCTTTTCTCGCAGTAGCTTCACTAACAAACAATATTATTTATCTCAATGTGTTTTATCTTTAAGACCAAACTTGCTGTTAGAAAACATATCCTAATATTTTTTAAAATTATGATTATAGGAAATAGTCAAAGCTTAAAGTAGGAGAACAAGCAGAGACTCTGTTCCATTTTTCTCCAGAGGGATTGAAAACTACTTTTATTGCACATGAAATCACCTTTCATTTAAGACCATGCTGAAATTGACCATTGGTATGTGAATAGAAGCTTTGGATTCACCTCATTAGGGGTTTAATTAATACAGGGGATGGGACAGGACAAAATTATGAAGCAAAAATCTTAAAGGTAGATATTAAATCACTAACTTGCTACTTGAAAATTTCAGAATTAGTTGCTTCAATGACCTGTGGGAAAATGGTTTGGGTGCTAGAGAAGAAAACCTTAAACCATGAGAATGAATAATTCCACTATTTTATAAATTGACCAAACAGTCAAATTTTATTGCTTCTTTTTTTCACTGCAAGCTCCTTTCATCACTAAAGCTAGCTAGCACAAAAGGAACAACCATAGCAGTCAATGTTCTTGAATTTTACAAGGTATAGTCAGTTTCTTAGTGGCATTGGATTTTACTTCTGTTACTTAATATTTATTGGTATGATTCTGAAACTAAGTTTTCTTTATTGCACACTTTTAGCCCATGAAGGTACTGCTTTAAATGCATGATTTAGTCCAGTGCAAACTAATTAAATAAGATCAGTTTCTTGAATACTGGAAAGCAAATCTACTGAATTCCATTTATCACAACTGACACAAAGACTTACTTTGTGGTAACAAGGGTTTCCATTTTTTTTTTTAAAGAGGAATAAGGATGATTTTTATGTTTTTCCCATTAAAATGCTTTTTTTTATTCCTCATATCCCTAATAATATATGAGTTTATTTAAATATTAGAATTGTACTTACAAGAAAAGCAGCCACTTTGGTTAATTCAGAATGGTATTTATATTGTTAAATTCAAAGAATTAATGTAAGAAATTTGTTACTTGTTTCTTGGTTATGACCTAGTTGAGAACCAGGTAAGAGGAACATGCCATCTTGGTTCTGGGGAAATAAACAGATTACTTACAGTAAACTAGACAATTCTCAAAAGTAGAATTTTGAGGACAAAATGTTTTAAAATAATAAATGTAGGATGATATCTTTTATATGAAGCTTAAACTCATGCAGGAGACCATATATTGTTTAACTATGCAAATAATTCTAGTGACCTGGGATGATAAACACAAAATCAGGATAGAAGGAGTGAACTGAGGTTGGAAAAAGCAGTTGGAGGCTTCAACGTTATTTGATGATACATCACTTTTTATTATATTCTACATGATATCTTTTTCATATTTAGAATTTTTATAGTAAGTTTTGTTGTTGCAGTTGTTTTACAGGTATCTGCAAAATTCTGCCAGCTGTCCAGTTAGGAATGCACAATATCACCCTCACATTTGACATTAACTTCAAGTTCAGAGGTTCCCCAAACTACCCTCAGGTTTGATCTTTCCAGCAGGACTCGCAGAACTCACTGAAAGCTGTTACATTATAATTGGCCAAGGGAGGAAGGGAGGAAGGCAGAGGCCAGGGAAAGTACTAAACGTGGAGCTTCTTTTGTCCGCGTCCGTGAAGTCATGGACGGCACCACCTTCAGAGCATCAGTGTGTCACGGTATGCTGGAGTCTTGGTACCCAGATTTCTAATTAGGGCTCTATCACAGAGGCATAACTGAATCTTCAACTGGCAGATCTCAGTTTCCAGCTCCTCAGGAGATCTAACTGATACCACTTAAGCCAATGACCCCACCCTGAGTCACACTATTACTATCTGGCAGCCCAAGGCCCCCAGGCAAACAAAAATACTCCTCCCAAGCATGTCATTCAAAGGATACAGTATAGAGATTACCTCCCAGAAGAACAAAGCAAAGGCTAGACCTCTCTTTGGTGAAGGTTAAATTACTTACCACCACACAACATCTCACACACAAAAATAATGAATAGAGCTTCCCTGGTGGCGCAGTGGTTGAGAGTCCACCTGCCAATGCAGGGGACGCGGGTTCGTGCCCGGGTCTGGGAAGGTCACGCATGCCGCGGAGCGGCTGGGCCCGTGAGCCATGGCCGCTGAGCCTGCGTGTCCAGAGCCGGTACTCCGCAACGGGAGAGGCCCGTGTACCGCAAAAAAAAAAAAAAAAAAAAAAAAAAGAATAAATACATTCTCTGGGAGGTAGATTATTGGAGAGCTTAACTTTCTGCAATATTTTAAAGTTTTAATTAACATATATCCTTTCATAATAAAGAAAAAAGACCCTTAAACACCAATTTGAAAAGATACATGCACCCTAATGTTCACAGCAGCACTATTTACAATGGCTGAGATGTGGAAGCAACCTAAGTGCCCATCAGCAGATGAATGGATAAAGAAAATGTAGTATATGGATGACCCAGAGAACATCATGCTTAGTGAAATAAGTCAGAAAGAGAAAGACAAATACTCTATCTTAACACTTACATGTGGAACGTAAAAAATAAAACAAACGGAAGTATATTATAACAACAACAACAACAACAAAAAGATCCTTTAAAAAAAGAGAGAACCTTACATAATTCTGACACCTCTCATCAGCTGATCATTGAGATCATTGAGAAATACTGTTCTAAGGGCCTTTGGTCTAAGGGCTTTTGGCTCAGTGGTAAATAATCAAAAACTTCACTTTAAAAAATCCTTATCTGCGAGAAACACTTCCAGAATTAACTCTTTTAACAGCCACTTAGTGATTTAGGTAAGGACTTTCTCTAGATAAATGTATCTATTTGAGAGGAAAAAAAATTGGATTTGAGAAGCCATGCATAACCATAGCTTTTTAGTTTTTTTTAATCAATCATATTATCACTGCATAATTTTTAATCAGGTGCTTCAAAAGGACAGGAGCTGTTTCCTCATCTGATTTTTTTCTCCTCTTCTTTTATAATTTTATAATCCCTCTCTTTCTGTCTCTAATCACATACGTTATTCTTTGTAGCATGGAAGGTCACATCTTAAGGACTGAGCTGTTGCTCCATTTTAAATAGATTTAATTCTCAATCAGAAAATGCATTCATTGATCCATTGGTCTTCTGCAGCAAAGAAGACAACACAAAACAGAGAATGGGAAAAACAAAAATAATGTGTAATGACTGATAGACTGTGAACATTTAGCCTGAAATGTGAGAAATTATATAAACTGGTATTTTCTTAGAATCAAATATTTGAGGTGCAAAGAGAAATGTAAAATATATGCTACATTTGTTATTTTTTGTTTTAAGTGAATCTAGTGAAATATATTAGCATAATGGAAAATTACTTAAGGAACTTCCCTGGTAGCACAGTGGTTAAGAATCCACCCACCAATGCAAGGGACACGGGTTTGATCCCTGGTCTGGGAATATCCCACGTGCCGCGGAGCAACTAAGCTCCATGCGCCACAACTACTTAGCCTGTGCTCTAGAGCCTGCAAGCCACAACTACTGAGCCCATGTGCCACACTACTAAAGCCCGCACACCTAGATCCTGTGCTCCACAAGAGAAGCCACCGCAATGAGAAGCCCGTGCACTGCAACGAAGAGTAGCCCCCGTTCGCCACAACTAGAGAAAGCCCGCATGCAGCAACGAAGACCCAATGCAGCCAAAAAAAAAATTAATAAATAATTTTTAAAAAATTATTTATTGTCATCTTCAATTAGACGTTATCTACTAATGGTTACTGAGTTTCTCTGTATGTGAATAAAAGAATAATCATGTCTTTCCTTTCCCATATGCTAGAAAAAACAAACAACAATAACACCAAAACAGGTTTCAGTTGCAGCCTGAATGATTTACCCTCAGTATGTTAAATATTGAACTGAGATGTTAGAATGTCTTTCTTTTGAGCGCTTAAAAACCCATGATAAATTTAAATGACTTGAAAGATTTGTAAGTCTCTGAGGATGAAAGAAGGACTAAAGACCTCTTGAGGTATCTTCTACAATCTCCTACCTTTGGAGAATCTATGATATATTAGGAAAACCGAAGTAGAGAAGAAGACTGATAGAAAGCAGAGTACTGATTTTAAACTAGTAGATTTCAGCAGGCTATTCAACACTGTGCTGATAAATTCTTGTCAGTATTTGTAAGTCATCAAGGAATTTACAAGAAAGGAGACCCTGCAGGTTCTTTGAGGCCTCCTGGTACAATACAAATAAATCTCTTGGATTTGGGAGCCCACAGTAAAAAGGACACTAAATACTTTGACTTTGAACCTAGAGCTTCTTCCCAAAGTAAGAGAAGCACGTGTGCAGAAACTATTATCTCCTAAGAGCTGTTCAGTAAATATCTGTCAAATAGAAGAGAACAGAACAGAATAGAACCACATCATGAAGCATTTAAATAGCAGGGTATTTAGGAACAAGTAAAACTGTCCCTTCTTGGCTTTTTTTTTAAATTAATTTTTACTGGAGTATAGTTGCTTTACAATGTTGTGTTAGTTTCTGCTGTACAGCAAAGTGAATCAGCTATACATATATATATATCCCCTCTTTTTTGGATTTCCCTTCTTGTCTTTTTTAGTATTTCTTGCAGTTTCTACCAAGTGCGGAATATTATAATATACATATAAGAGGTACTACTAAGTATTTTTTAAATAACATCCATTAAATCAATAAAAGTGTACACAGAGAAAAATACAAAAACAATATAAATCTAGTAAACGTACATTTAGATACTTTAAAAATCTGAAAGTAATAACAAAAGTAAAACTGCAAGGCTATAAATTTGGTCCTTAGATGTTTAACATAGTTCCAACTGATTACAGATAGCTACTATTTTATTATTGAATTCAGTGACTCAATTTGTTAAAGTTCATATTATATTAGGAAGGGATCAAGGGTAGTAAAATGATAGTAAATTTTATGAACAAACATATTTTTGATATAATTAATTTTAAAGAAAATTTAAAATAGGGACGTATTATGTAATTTGTTAAATATTTTAATACGATTTTTTAATAAAAGTAAACTTAGTTGAAATTAAACAATTATATATTGTACCTACTCTTGGCAATTTACTCTAGCACATTTTAAGGATTTGGGACCTTCTGGCTTAATATGTTTAATCCTTCATTCACTCAGTAAAATAAGAATTATCCCTAGTAACTATAAAGGAAAAGAGACGAGTCCCTTATCACAAGGCTCGCATCTGAGAACTACAAAGTCTTGGCACAAATGACTCCATCCAACACTCCCATCACACACACTCTCTCTCTCTCTCTCTCTCTCTCTCTCTCTCTCACACACACACACACACACACACACACACACACACACACACAGAGTCTAAGAGACCAAACTCTACCATGACTTTTTCAGCTCAACACTGTAACCATTGGATGACCCCAACATCCTTAATGATGAGAAAGCTCAATGTTGCCAAAAATATTTACTGTTTGTTCCAGCCAAAACCTGTAGGTCCCTAACCTCCTTTTTTTTTAGAACATTCACTTTAGAAAACTTGCTATTGTAAATCCTCTTTTTGCCACTTTGAGATGTAAATCTTTTACAACCCAGAAATGTCATTCCCAAGTTGCTAAGAGCCACATCTTTGAAATGTAATCATCAAGAATGTCCTTCAATACTTTTCCTTAGTACATCCCAGCATTTTAAAAGGCTCTCACCTTTCATTTTAGCACAGCTGAGTTCAGTTTATGCTGGAGTCTCTCTCTCCTACTGCAGTAGTCCAAATAAAATCTGTCTAGCCACCTTTGACAAATGCCCAGCTCTGTTTCTCTTTGACAGTTTCTTGGTGCTGACTCAGATCTGGGTAGGAGTCACCATCAGACTCTGGAACAGAACTGCACCTCCCGGCACCCACTGAGACTTTTGTCCGCTTGCTCATTTGTGTGTGTGGTGGTAAATTCAACTCCTGTTCTAGTGTCCCAGACTGATGACTATTGAAGCAACGTGAGAACAGATTTTGATTCTTAAGTTTCTGAGTATATCCTAGAGGCTGAATTAGAAGCCCAGGCTTTCCTGTTTGTAACTTGAAGGGCACTTCACCGCATTTCTCATCAACACCAGGGCATTACATTCTACCTGTAACACCACCTCATTTCCTGCCCCCCTTCCTTGGAGTCACAAAACTTTGGCAGTGAAGGATTTTGATAATTTTCCTCATGATCTGCCTCTTTCTCAGCCTCTTAACATTTCTAAGGGATCTGTTAAAGCTCAGTACAACTCCCTTCTCCTGTCACAGGAGATCTACTAAGAAGGAATCTTCTCAGGGAACGGAGCATCAGAATTCACTGTGGTCCCCAAAGGACTCCTTCTGCAAGTTCCCAGCTCCTCCCAATATGCACATATCTCTAATAAGTGCACCCTCTAGCCTGCATGTTTTCTAATTAGTTAGAGGCTTTTTCCCCCGCTAAAACACCTCAGCAACATCAATGCCGAAATTTTTCTAGAAGGAATCCTCTCTACCGTCTCTACTGACAGAGGGTCGCATTTCACTGGCAAAATAGTACAGGAAATTGGAGAGGCCACACGCATTAGTCAGAACTCCACTGTCCTTTCCATCCTCAGTCATCAGGCACCAGAGAAAGCAAAACTGGATGAACTGCTTGAAGAGTTTAACTTAACATGGTCACAAGTATTAATGGCTCTAAGATCTTGACTCCTACCTCCTCACAGACTATCCCTGTTTCAAATCATTGCACGAAGACCGACGAGAATGCTCTACTCACCCTGGCTAATAGAGAACTCCTATCTAACTCCTACATATACAATCAGGAATTAATTAAATACACACAGTCATTTAATCAATAAGAAGTCAAGGTTGCCTTTCCCCTCAAACTCTCTGATCAACTCTTATATGATTCATAATTAGGAGATCTGGTATTTCAGAAATGCCACCACTGGAAAACTAAACTTGAACCCAGATGGAAGGAATCTTATACTGTTTTACTCATTGCTAACACTTCTGTCAAACTACAAGGTGCTCAACTTTGGATCCATTTTTCACAGCTAAAGAAATGCAAGAACTGTTCAGAGTGGAAGAACACTACAACTGGAGTCTTCAAAGTGAGCCTCTGTCAAGAGTCTCCAGAAGCCAACTACAACTAGAGGCAGATGGGCATCCAAAGAGCTACAGATGATGTCACAAAGTAGGCAGCTTCTACCCACGGTGACAGAACAAGATCACTCCGGATTCCCCTTCTTTGCCCCCTGTCTTTTCATTCTTGCCCCCTAAGCATTCTTATACTTGTCCTGTATCCAGCACAACACTCTGTGTCCACTGCTATGGCTCCTCCTTCTTGCCCTAAATATATCCCAGTCCTCCACCATGATCCCCATCTCTCACTCTGACCCATGTTTTCCTATTGGGACCACAATATCCTCCTTCTCTTAGCCCACCAGGAAGCCAATGAAACAAACCAAAGTAATTACTGGGTTTGCTCTCACCCCCACTCCCAGCCCTAAAATTGGTATCCCCTTAATAATTGCCCATTTATGCTTTTATATGTAACTCTGTCAGGAAATATACACATCCAACGAGGTAAGTCTTCCTTTTTAAATGATACGAAATGATGACCTAAAGGGCCTCAAGACTGGGACTACAGTGTGGCCTCTTTAACCCAAGAATGTGGTGTTTTACTAGCAATCAGTTTAATGAATATAGTTACCCTGTGGGACACGGGAAATGCTCTAAGTCCTTATACCAAAGTGCATTCTATTTTCATAAAACTAGAACTTGTTGTAAAGGCCAAACTCCCTTTAGGGACACCATTCTCCTTCAATGCCCTTGTGACATCAACATCATTTATTCCATACAGTATACAGGCAAAAGACATTGCTAGTCAAATGGGACCAAAATACCAACCAGTCAGAGAAGATGGTACGACCCACCCTTTGAAGCCTACTCCCAACTAGCCCTACAAAATTCTATTACAACCACTAAAAGTAGTAACCAGGCCTATTATGCTCTTAAGAAATGTTATTTTATGCAGTCATAAAGCATACAAAGCACTTTCAGCCCACCAGACTGGCCCCTGATATGTGGCTGTCCCTCAAATGGCTCTCTAAGACAAACCTCCCAAAGGACAAGTTAGAAACATGAGAGATCATGGTACCTCTGGTCCTGACACTCCTGCACAAACCACTGCTAGATTAGAATAGTCTTAAGTGGGTCCTGGAGAAAGCCACTCACTCAGGCCAAACTTACAGGGCCTTGTGTTCTCCATATCTTATCCCTCCCCATCATTTTAGCCCTCTCCTGTTCTGGGAGATATACTCGTCCCATTGGTCTGCCTCTGTCTGTTAAATGCATCATTGCCCCTGTAAAACAGCTGTGCCACTGCTAACATTACTAAGCCTCCATGGTTGCCTCATCCAGCACTTTGACCCGTCCTGAACCTGAGAGCAATGTCTGGACCCTCCTCAAGCACCTCAACGTGATGATTAATAACTGCTCTATGAAGAAGAGATCCATTCTTTCTCTTGAACAAAAAGAGGGACTGAGAACCACAAACTCCTGGAACATATGACTCCACCTAACACTTTCCTTCTCTCTCTCTCTCACACACACACACACACACACACACACACACACACACACAATGAC
>NC_041217.1:10179755-10213487 GCF_002837175.3 Physeter macrocephalus | reverse complement strand
TCTCTCTCACACACACACACACACACACACACACACACACACACACACAATGACCAAACTTTAGCATGACTACTATCAGCTCACGTTCTTGTCTTGAGGATGACACCACTCTTGTAAAATGCCTGCCTAAGAAAGTACATCACTTCTAAAAGAATTTAGTGTTCGTTCCTTCCAAAACCTGATTAAAGACTCTTGACCTCCCTTTTCCTAGAGCATTTACTTTAGAAAACTTGCAACTGTAAATCCTTTTTCTGCCCATTTGAGATGCAAATCTTCTAAAACCCAGAAATGCTTTTCTCAAGGACCCAGGAGCCATCCCTTTCAAATGCAATGATCAAGAAGGATAGAGCCCCCATGTCCCAGTCTCTGTGGGAGAGCAGGACCCTAACTTCAGTAAGTGTCAATTAGCAAACACAGATGGCATAATCACATTGGCCAACTACACCCTTTCCCCCTCCACTCCTCTCCCCTACCCGCAGTCCTTCAGTACTTCTCCTTTAGCACACTCCAGCATTGAAAAAGCATCCCACCTTTTGCTTCAGTGGAGTTGAACTCAGTTTAGTTTATACTAGAGTCTCTCCCTCCTACTGCCGCAGTCAGAATGTCTTGTCACCTTAGGTAAATGTCTGGCTCTGTTTCTTTTTGTCACATTTCATAGGAGCAAACAGACATTCACCAAATAAACGGACACATAATGCAATGACTACAAGTGGTAAGTAATGTTGATCATGAAAATAGCAAAATGCTATGGCAGAGGATAAGCAGTGCTTTTGTTTTGTTGGGTTGACTGAGAGGTGATACACGAGTTGAAACAGTAAAAATGAGAAAAATTTTATAAAGGGATAAATGAATATTTTTCCAGGCAGAGAAACATAAACTGAAAAATACAAGGGGTAAGAAAGGGGCTTGAATGTGGTAGGAATGACAGATAACTGTGCATCGACTATAGTCAGAAAGGAGGTAGAGTGAAGCTGGACATGTAAAGTGGGAAGTAGGTCATGCAATACCTTCTTAGTCACTGAAAGAGTTTGTATTTTATGGCAAATGCTTTGGAAACTATTGAAGGAAAGAAGTGAATAGATAATAAATCATTTTATTTTCAAATTTTCACAATAAGTTCTGTACATAAAATAGATAGGGGGAGAGAAAATATGCAAGCAAGAAGAGTTACTTGGATAATGGGGCTGTCTAGGTTAGCAGAAAAATGGTAGTTAAGAATAGCTAGTTTTAAGATATATTTTTTGTCCAAGAGCCATTGATTGGAGGTTGAGAATAAAGAAAAAGACATTTAAGATACTTCTCAAGTTTCTAACTTCAATAACTGGAGACTGTTTTCCAGTTGTTGAGACTTAGAAAAATATTAGACTTTACAGGACAGAAAAATAAAGATTTTGATTTTGGATGGGCTAAGTTTAGAAGTCTATGAGCTATCCAAGTGGAAATATCAAAATCTCCGTGAAAATATCTTGGCTGTAGCTATACATGTGGAAGTCTATGGATGGTATTTCAGTGAATGAGATCACCCTCAAGTGATGACAGAAGAAAAAATAGAAAATACCTATACTCTGAGAATCTGTATCATTTAGAGACAGGAGAGGCCAGGAAAGCCTAAGAATGGAGGTCAGTAAAACAAGCGGGATACCTGAAGAGAAAGTTACCACAAAGGCCAGGGGGAGATTGCTAAGAGTGAGGGTAAGATCAGTTCTGTCAAACACTACTAACTAGTCAAATACAACAAAAATTTTTTAAAAACGCACATTGGATTTGATTAAAGTAGAAATAATGGATGACCTTGACAAAAGCAGTTTCACTGGAGTTGTGCAATCTCCACACACAGCCATAATCTGGAGAATAATTGGGGAGTGGGTTACAGCAATATGTCAGACCAGACTACTGTAACTGAAAACCTCACATGACAAATATCTAGGAATACTACATAATTGTTACTATTTAGAAACACATACAGTAGTTACAGCAAGAAAAAGAAAAATATCAGAAAAAAAAAGAAATAGTACTGAATACCGGAGAGGTGAATTCATGAGACACAAAGTGGAGGAGAGAGGAAAGGAACCATTTGAGTAACTAGAGGGCTGCCTTTTAATGTTATATGGAAACACATCTGGCACTTTTCTTACAGACATGTTTATAGAGCCCTTCTTTATCTCCCCTAATTCCCTTTTCTCTTTGTATGTTTCACACTCAGGAGGAGCTTGGGTGAATTCTGAATATTTCTCAGAGCTCTGAGGTATTACCCTAGGTCACACGTTTATTATTTACGGCCTCATCAGTGGTGACTGCCTCCTAACTAGCCTCTCATATCGTACTCCCTCTACCAAATGCTCATCATTATGCTCTCTCTAAACCAAATCTGCCAAGGTCCCACTTCTGCTTAAAACATTCAGTGGAACACCATCAAGTTTAGGTTAAAAAAGTAACTTGCTCATGAGGCGGCTCCTACCCTACCCTGCCACGTTCAATTCCTTTAATTTCACTATAGCATCCTATCCAGGCACAGCAAATCATCTGCCAATATCAAAAAATCACTGTATGTGACTGCTTCGGTCGCTAAACCTGCTATAAGGTCTTCTTGCAATGTTTTTGTCAACCAGTCCATATGATAATCAATCTAATCTATTCATAATTCATGATTAAACTCAAATTTCCTCCTTCTAAAATATTGTCGGACTCTGCTTTCTCCCTCTTGCGGGCAGAAAGTCCTTCTCTATTCTGCTACAACGCCTTGAGTCCCTTTCTCATAGGAACACTGATCACACTTCGTAATGTGAAATTACCTAAGTAGACTGTTAACTGCTTCAAGGTAGGCCATGTTGTTCTGGGCACAGCTTGGAGTAAATGCTCAATAAATGTTAAATGAATAACTAATAATCACTTAAGGAATCTGTTATCTTTTAAAGCTCTTTTCTAAAATTTTGATTTTTAAAAATATTCAGCATTCATTCATTTACTACAGTTACATGTCAAACTGGTCTCTCTGTTAAAATTACTTTTCTGTGTTATTCATTTATTCTTGAGTCTATATTTGTTTCTCTCCTTAAATGTATTCTTCTTATAACATTTTAATTCAATTCTTGTAAATTATATCACTTTGAATCCTGTTATTTGAAGTTAGAGAAAACCCGTATTAAAAATCTTTAAAGATAAGGAAAGTCACTGATAACAAAATTGGAATTCTGACAAGGAACATGCACTAGTGTTGTTGATTATTCACGAATGACAAAAATCACCCTATCTTTATGGAAAGACCTTATTAATATTAATTGGGTCACATGTCAATTCTGGTTGCCAGGGGGATACAATGCAGCAATTGGCTTAGGCATGGTTTCTGAATTAAGTGCTTAGGAGGGACATTGGCTTTGAATCATGAGAAGCCAACCAAAGCCCTGATCACTGGTAGTTCTAAGTTAATGCCCTTATTCTGAGCCAATGAGAGAGGTTGGGGGTGTTATTAAAGAGGCAACACAATGTTTACTATACATATATGACTCTTTACTTATAACTACTTACATATATATATATGCATGTGTATTTGGATTTTTTGACACATACTTAAAATTCAAAGACTAATGTGTGTCTGGGTTCTTAAAAACAAGGCAGTTTCTAAACATAATTGATGCTTATTTTCAGGTTAGTCTCACGTAACAGTGATGATTATTAAACATAGAAACAGAATCGAACTGTACATGTTTTTATCACATATGTTAAAATTATTTTAATATCATATAAAACATACTTCTAAAAATATAAAACATATAATTTGAACAAGTATAGTCTCCAGCTTAGTATGAATGTTTAACATAATGAGCCAACTTTGAGAAGAGAGTCACTACAAAGCAAAGGCATGTGATTGCTTTGGAATGACTCCGATTCTTACAAAATTTTGATTATGTATTTCATACAAAGGACTGCAAGTGAAACACAGACTTAATATTTTTCTTTTGTTTCTGAATTTTTTCTCTCTCAATGATAAGATTCCTTCTCATACTTAATCTAAAGATGAAAGATTGTTAAGGATTCAAAAATCAAGCAGTAAGGGGCTTCCCTGGTGGCGCAGTGGTTGAGAATCCGCCTGCCGATGCAGGGGACACGGGTTCGTGCCCCGGTCCGGGAAGATCCCACATGCCGCGGAGCGGCTGGGCCTGTGAGCCATGGCCGCTGAGCCTGCGCGTCCGGAGCCTGTGCTCCGCAAAGGGAGAGGCCACAACAGTGAGAGGCCCGCGTACAGCAAAAAAAAAATCAAGCAGTAAAAGACAAGGATGAGATCAATCAAATACATTAACTTGGAAGTGTTTCCATTTGAGATATTTTAGTAATTTGTCTCTGCCAGGTAAGCTTGTTTGTTATGTTAGGAGCAAAGGTAGGTTATTATAAGATAGTTATTTTGCAGAAATAAACTTTTCCAATAAACCCCAAAGCACAAAAAAATCAATCTCTGCTATACAAAATATTATAATATTTTATAGTGATTTATAATTTACAAAGCACATTCACAAAAAGCGTCTCATTTACTTCCTATAAAAGTCCAGTAAAAGAGAGATTATTATTCATATTTTTGGATGAGAAAACTGAGAATAGAGCGCTTAAATTACATGTGTGAGATAACAGTAATAGAAATCAGAGCTGGAGCTTGAATATAGACTCTTTATTCTCCATGTAGGGCTCCTTCCTCTACTGTCAAATCCCTTCATGCCTTCAATTTAGAGGTTTGAAGAGGATTTATTATTCTATCACATACAAGATTACTAGTTAAATTTTGGTCAACGCTAATATAAATATGACGCTGGAGTTTTTAATGGCAATGCAGAGAAGGATTAGAGAAAAAAGTATGCATAAAATAACAGAGGTATGAAGAAAATCAAAGATTATTGCAGATGAATGCAAGGGGTACAGAGCAATTAAGCCAATAGCTCCCACGTGCTTAATCATAAATTCTGAAACTAGAGAGCCCATATGCTAGTTCAACAGAGAACAAAACAGTGATTCTACTTTTATACAGCTTCCCTGTAACTTGGCTTTCCACTAGCTGTGAGTTTTATGAAGGATAGGGATTTTGTGAGACTTTTACCAAGACAATGTGAAAATACTGTGATTTCAGACATAAAAGGGAACAAACTTTAGGCACCTATGCCCAGACTAGAATGTTCACTGTTTCTATACCACTCCTTGTTATATGGGTCTTCCTAATGAGAAAGTGACCCTTTCTTCCAAATGGAGTAAAAGATAAATAAACTCCATAGATGTGGCATTAAGTAGAAATGTGATTCTGGCAGAATATATCATACCAAAGCAGTGAAGAGAGGTTTGAATATGAAAATAAAGATGGGAACTTTTTGAGTAAAAAAAGGAAGTAAAAGCAGGCATTTTGCTTCTCCTGGTTGTGAATAATTGACCACAGGATACCTAGGATGAAAATCAAGAGGCAGCTGAGTAAGTGTCTACCAGATTTGTATAAGAAGGAACACATCCAGGTCTAATGAGCAGGGTCATGACTTAAGCAGATATAACACAATTCCTCATCCAAATGCAACTCCCTGGTCAATTCACATGTCCTGAGCTCCTTTAATGAAATAGAAGCTGGGCGCTCTTTAAGAAGAAATTTACAGTTACTTTACAAGTAGCCTCTGTGAATCTTCCTCCCATCCTTCTTTAAATAGATCTCAACTCATTTAAGATAACAAACTAGTAGAGTGATGTATCATATAATTTGTTGAGTATTGAGCAATGGTTATGATAACATTAATTCCTAGATCTCTAAAATATCACTGGAGCTACTGGTCAGGGTTAGGACTTACAGATGCCCCATGACTGTAGCATTTTGATGTAAATCTACTCCATGTTAAGCTCAGGAGGAATCTGAATTTACCAGGTTACTCCCTGAGTTCCTGATTATATAGAAACAAATCTGTTTAGCTTGCTTTATGATCTTCACAATTACTTTCTAACTTATGAGGTCGGTGTTCTAACTGAAGAGAGGACCAGCTGACACTAATGACCTTTTCTATCTAAATAACAAATCAAAAAACAAATTATCGTGTTCGTAGAAGATTGATTTGACTGGTGCCACTACAGTATCAAACAATTTAGAAATACAGGGGTGTTCATCCTTACTTTCATTTAACTTTCTTGATTGTATTCCTAGAAAACAGGTAGTTCTTAGGGGAAGGGAAAGGAATTTATTGTTAAATTTAATGAATTACTGTCTCCAATTACATATGTTGTTCCATATATGGTCCTCTTAATAGAGCAATTTAATGTAGGGATTTTTACATACCATGCAGCACAGTGATCTGGAGAATTATTTCCTATTCCCATAAACAGATGTTTGGTTTTACCCGGCAAGAAGAGCAGTATAACTTCAGGGTCATAACTCTTGAACAAATTGATTCATATTCAGACTGAAGAGTCTAAGAAACACTATTTTTTTAACCAACTACATTAATGATTTCATACTCATATGTTCTAAAGTTTAAGAAGTACAGGTATCCTAGCTTGACAATATACATATGTATGTAGAGGTAAATTAATTTATCAGAAAATAAAAAGGTCATTCAGTTAATTTATCACTTGCAGTGACGTGAAAAATGCTAGGATAGTTCCTCCAAGGAAAAGAGCAAGTTATTGTCTCCTACACCTAAAAAAGTTTGGATCTCTAGACTTTGGAGAAAATATATATCATATTTGGGTTTGCACTTCAACTAAATGACCAGGTGAACTCACAAGTTCCCTGCTTTGAGTTGGAGCCCAAAGCAAGGGAAATCTTACTTGTTAATTCAGGCTAAGTGTTGTATTTCCTTTGTCTCAACAGAGTTTCATCTCTTGATTTAAAGACTCAGCATCATGTACCTCTCTTTCTCACACTTCTCACTGTTGTAGTTTTACATGTTTTATTTTTATTAATGACTACTGTAGTCCAGATTGTGTTTCATGAGGATGGAGACTGCCTTTTTTTTTTTTCACTATAGTATCCCCTGAACATATCACAATGTTTTCTACAGAGAAAACATTCAATAAAAATTTGTTGAATAAACGACAATAAATGAAAAAAATATATTTCTTCTTAATCTACTTTACTGGTGGGATATACATAGTTATCTCAAAATGTTAGTTTGTTCATTCTCAATGAATATCTTTGTTGTGGCTATAAAATCTGGAATTAGAGATCCCCTTTGCATTAACTTATGTAGCAAGACCTTACTCTCCTGCCAAAGTCAAGTCAATAGCAACTATGGTGGTAAAAAACAATTAAAGAGGAGTAATGACAAAAAATGCTTCAATTCCAGAGGAAGCTCAACTCTATCACCCCTTCTCCTATTTCATCAGGATGAAAGCAGCAATGATGGGATCAGAGGCAGCCCGACTACATGTTAGGGGAAAGAATAACAACAAACATCTCTTGTACTGAAATTCTCTCAACTGGTCTCTACAGGCCTTTGGATGTGAGGACATCTCTTGGTTCCTTTTTCCATATGGGTTCTTCTTTCTTTCCCTGGAATCTCTCATACAGCCCAACAGGTAAAATAAAGCCCCAGATTTCCTTCCTCTGGGGAGAAAGCGTTTCTCCCATTCCCTTTGAAGACCATTTACATATCAGCTGGGCCCCAAAAGGTAGAGAGAGGTAACTGGTATAGTTATTTTAGGCCTGTTTCCGGTGTAAGCAAACAGGAACATTGTGCTTAATTAAGAACCAAACTAGACCACCAGGGAAGAGGACTGAGCAGAATTCAAAGGTACCTGGTGAAAGTGCAGCACATTAATTTCTTGGCATGGCCCTTCCATGGGGAATTTTCAGTGGTTATAGGCAGTCTGTATGGATTTAGGGATGCTCAGCCCTCAATATCTATCATACATACTTCAGTGACACATGATACAGAAGGTTTACTGGCACACCTACAACTCAATGTGAAGGCATACTTTTTTTTTCACATAACATTTACTGACAGCTGTTGAAAATTAAGAAAATAATAAACATGATTGCAGTAAGCCAAATGTATAAATAGCTCTTGGAAAACAATGAAACAATCAAGCAAAGAAAATTAAAAGAATACAGCATTAACCCTACTTTTCTAGTTGAACCAAATTAGATCCACTTCAAGGTATGAGGTTAAAACTGGTTGGTTTTTTTGTGGTTGTTTTTTTGCTATACTAATTACTTAATCATTCCTCTCAGATACAACATCGGTACTATTTACTTTTCAATGTCTCCAAGCTAATTAAACAAGTGCATTAAGGAATAAGAAGATCAAAAGGAGAGAAGACAGAGCATAGATAATGGAAATTTGAAAAATAATTTTAAAGAGAGAATGTCCTTTTATAAAATAAATTTATATCTTACTATATCTTGTTGCCTGTAGGGTTTTCTTTTAACAATAAATAAGAACATAATTTTCATTGATTTAGCACCAACTACTTATTGTCTTTCCAACCCAATCATAGAAATGCTACCCATTTATTTTAACTCATTTAAATATTTTTAAAATATTTTAATCCCAACAATCTGTTTTTAAAAAACATTTTCCTCTACATTGCTTTTCTCTTTTCTTATCCCTTAAGGTTTCCCGCCCCCCTATTTCCTTCTTCTCACTTATTAGCTTTACCCGCCTCTCTTCCTACAGCCCCCAATTTCTCCCTGTGCCTGTCTCTGGGAACACGCATCTCATCTTCCACCTCCTTCCCTTCCTCTCTCACTCTCATATTCTTACTCCTTCACAATTTCTTTACTCCCTTCTTAACTACTTTTTTCTTTAAGTTACATTTTCTTTTCTCTTTTTCAGGGGAGGAAGAGTATAAGCTATTTGGAGACAGAGAACCAAGAAGAAAACCTTTAACCTCTCCTCACCTGAAAATAATTGAAAATCTTCAAGAAATGACAGTATTTGAATTGTATTCTACATTGAGGTTTATGTTAAGGTCAGAAATCTTGGCTGAAATCTTTCCTGCTTAAAGCAGGAGAATGGAAATGCCAACCTGTCACATGGCTTTGCTTTGAATGTAATCTCAACTTACCTGTTTTGGGGATATTCAAATTGTCAAATATCAGTTTCTAATTAAACTGTTCCAAGTGTGATACATTTCTGATTGTGTAAAATCATCTCCATTTTCTGGCATTAAATGTTTAAAATATCTCCGCCCGTAAGCGTCATTCCCAGCCTTTCTACAATACACAACATATTGGACTGTTACCCAGGGGGCACTTTCCCTAATGTGAAACCTAAATGAAAGTTGTCCTCGTCATCTACAGTGTTGCATTTAAATACAGACGCCTTTCCAGGCAGCTGCTGAGAGAATATAAATTTGAAAAACAATATATCTTAGGTCAACTGCATTTCAATGCTATAATTACTGCTTCTATCCACAAGTGATAGAAAAATTTCACATAAGTGTAATAGCGTTAATGATGCCAACTTCTGTCATGTAGTGAAGGTTTAAACACCATTAAAGCACAGTACACACATACTGTTTTACGATACTTACAGCTCTCTAGGGAAAATAAAAATGAACACAAACCACTAGCTTTGTTCTGACTTTACAAATGACATACTCTAAGAAATATATTCCTCTAAGAATATAATCACCTTTTATATTTATACATATGTAATACATCTCATTGGTGCCTTCTCTTTTTAGCAAACTTAGGCTCCTACAGAAAAAAAGAAAAGTTGTTAGATGTTTACTGAGTCACAGAGAAACCTACAGGACATAAGCGTAGACAAAGCTTCAATGCTTCAGCTCCTGAAATGGTTCCAGCATTTCTGAGGCAAATTAGCTCTCTTGGATAGGCAGGTCAGAATCAGAATAGTCTCTAAAACTTTCTTCAGGGATACAGTTCTTAGTAGGATAGAGGTCTGGGAAATTTTTACACGGTGCATTTAAGTAAAGGAATAAGTTGAACATCTAACAGTTGACCTCAGATTACCATGTGTTCTAGGCATAGGGAATTACAGTGAATAAAGCAATGAATAAAACAACATAGTTAACATTAAACAAAAATAAAATTAAAATTAAATACAAATTAAAAACTAAAGTACAGCATGACAAATGGTGAAAAATGCCATGGAGAAAGAAAAAAAAACAGGTGAGTAGAACAGGGAATATGGTGGTGAAGAGTTGTAATTCTAAATTTGATGATCATGTAGGACTTCAGGGTAAGTGTGATACTTGAGCTAAGACCCAGTAGTGGAGGTAAGGAATTAAGCCATGAAGAAAAAGGGGTGGAGAAGGCTTAAGTCTAGTCAATATCAAGAGCAAAAGCTCTCAGGTAGGGGTGAGCTTGGAGAGTTTAAGAAATAAAAAGGAGAACGTTATAACTGGAATGAAGTGAAGGGCAGTAGTAAGGGAGGCTCACAAGGTGATAGAGGATGGTATCTTTTGAAACATACACAGATACAGCTCGAGCAGATAAAACCGTTAAGCAGATTTGTTGTAAAGTTACAAACAGCATAGAGAATAATATATTTGCTTATTCAGGACCACTTTAAATTCACTCATCAGCATTAGTCATTGTGCCTCTGAAAGTGTCTTGGTCTCTCTTGCTTATTATATATCTTTCTACAAAATGACTAATTAGATTTCCAAGCATACAGTGCAAATAATATAAAATTGCTAATATATACCCTGCTTCCTATCCACATTTATAGCTACACACTTGAAATTATCACATACATGCCCTGACAGCACAAAAGCACTCAATACAACCTACAGTAAGTTCATGATCTTCCTTCCTAACTTATTCTTTTAGTAAATAAAATGGACATCGATACAGAAAGTCCTGTTTATACAGTTCAACATCCATTCTCCTATCCTCTTTAATATCAGAACCAGATTTTAGCAGAGCTCCTGCTTGCTGTTACAAAAGTGTACATTTTCCTAGCCTCTTTTTCAGCTAGTTTGGCAACGTGACTAAATTTTGGTGAATTAGTTGTGACCAGAACTGTTGTTTGGGTCTGATTCTTTAAGGAGAACCAACGCAGCAGTCTGCATTCCTGCTGTTACTTCATCATCCCGCAGTGGGGAATAAATGAAGTTCTTGAACGATAGGCTTAAACTATGTGACGGAAACGTGAAGATGGAAAGCTCAGTACTAGTATGGTGAAATAAAAAGATGAAAGTCTAGTTCATTGATGTTATTGTAGAACTGTGATACCGTTTTGGACTGCCTACCTTCTAATTTCTTCTACGTGAGTTTAAAAAATACCTTTGTTCCATCAAGGAATTTTTATTTTGAATTTTTATGTTCCAATGTGCTGAACCTAATGAAGAGATATAGCCATTCTTTTATTGGTCCATCCTTAGAACTACCTTTCACTCTGCTTTAATTCATCCTATCTAGTACTAGTAGTTAGCTGTAACATTCTATTTAGTTACCTTTGGATACCTAAACCATCTCTTCTCTAAGTAACCGCCTTTCTCTCATTACTTACAATACAGAGGACTGAAGGCATTTTCTTAAAGCTGTCTGTAGTCAGTTGGAAAAATAGTTATCCCTACATACAGATCTATTCCTTCCCCTTCCCGGTTCAAGTTAGTCTGGTCATTTAATTTTATTAGCATAACTTTCAAAGCTATTCTAAGACAGTTATAACTTGTGTTTCCAAAAACAACATACATGGCAGTATCATGTTCCATTGGTCTCCCACCCCCACTTATGAATCAATCATAGAGATACTTTCCATATCTGAAGCTGTCAGACACACAGCTATATCTACACTTGTCAATGCCTGAGTTGCCCTTATTTTTTTTTAATCAAAATATCAGCAAGACGGGATAACAGAAATTCATATGGGTGTAAAATAAAGCGCACACAATTTGAAATCTTGGGTTAAGGACTTCTGAGCAGCTTAGACTTTGGAAATTTTCTCACTCTTTCTGAATATCAATTTTATAATCAGTAAATTGTCAATAAATAATGTCTTGCTGGTATTGGTTAAAAAACTAAGTTCAAAATATTAGCCTAGGGTTGAATCCTTGATGGAGCAAGAGCGAGAGGATTTACCCCTCCACCGTAAAGATACATAAGTGTATATAATATATATGGACAACACATATGTAATCACTGTTTTTAGATATCAGCCAATAGGGAATTATCTGTTGTGAAGGGAAATTGTCTGCTTAGAAGCAGGAACAAAATCACTGACACTTTCTGCTCCCAGACACATTCCAGACAACAGGGCAGGTAAAGAATGCCAAGGAGTTCATCACCGTCTTTTTCAGTTGAGACAGGTTCCAAGATCTGGAAATCTAAGGAGGCTGGAAATTTCCAGGCCTGCAAAAAGGCAGGAGGATATAAATAGTAAAAGAGGCCAAGAAATCAACATAGTGGACTGCTCATATATTGGCTGAATACTAAAACATAAATATGTGACATGAAATTCCACAACATCAAGCACAGAGGAAAAAGGGAGCTGTAAGCTTTATATAGTTCACACAGCTTTACAAAGGACTGAGAGGCATTTAAGGTCCTACCAGCCATACTGTCACTCTTCTTTGATCACTTAAGGCATGTAATAGAAAAGTCAAAAGGGAAGACTTTAGTTGTAAGGTTAAATAATTGCCAGAGTAAAAGCTATTCTAGACCTACACAAACAAAGCTGATGAACCAGATTCAAAAGAATCAAAGAGAACCATATGTAACTTAACAGATATGGTTGGAAGAACTGTGTATACTTACAGAAAGGAAGAAACTTCAAACTTTCCCTTGCACCACACATACAAAATGCAACTTGAGATCGATTTTAAATCTAACTACATATAAGCATTAAAACTATGAAAATACAGAAGCAAAAATAATAAAATACAGGAGAAAATTTCTACAGTATTGGAGTAGGCAAAGATTTCTTAGTACAAAATAAACAGGAAACTTAAAAACAAAAAAATTATATCCTCAACAAAGTACTAGCAAACCGACTCCTACAATACATTAAAAGGATCACACACCATGATCAAGTGGGATTTATCCCAGGGATGCAAGGATTTTTCAATATACGCAAATCAATAAGTGTGATACACCACATAAACAAATGGAAGAATAAAAACCATATGATCTCAATAGATGCAGAAAAAAACTGTTGATAAAATTCTACATCCATTTATGATTAAAAATTCTCCAGAAAGTGGGCACAGAGGGAAGATACCGCAACATAATAGAAGCAACATATGACAAACCCACAGCTAACATCATACTCAATGGTGAAAGGATGAAAGCATTTCCTCTAAGATCAGGAACAAGACAAGCATATCCATTCTCATCAATTTTATTTAAACATAGTTTTGGAAGTACTAGCCACAGAAATCAGAGAAGAAAAGGAAATAGAAGGGATCCAAATTGGAAAAGAAGAAGTAAAACTGTCACTGTTTGCAGATGACATGATACTATACATAGAAAATCCTAAAGATGCTACCAGAAAACTACTAGAGCTCATCAATGAATTCGGTAAAGTTGCAGGATACAAAATTAACATACAGAAATCTGTTGCATTTCTATACACTGACATGAAAGGCCAGAAAAAGAAATTAAGAAACAATCCCATTTACCACTGCAACAGAAAGAATAAAATACCTAGGAATAAACCTCCTAAGGAGGCAAAAGACCTGTACTCCAAAAACTATAAGACACTGATGAAAGAAACTGAAGATGACACAAACAGATGAAAAGATATACTTTGTTCTTGGAAGAATCAATATTGTCAAAATGACTCTACTACCAAAATAAACAAATGGGACCTAATTAAACTTAAAAGGTTTTGCACAGCACAGAAAACAATAAACGAAACAAAAAGAACCTACACAATGGAAGAAAATATTTCCAAAAGATGCAACCAACAAGGGATTAATCTCCAAAATATAAAATCAGCTCATACAGCTCAATATCAAAAAAACAAACAAGCCAATCAAAAAATGGGCAGAAGATTTAAATAAACATCTCTCCATAGAAGACATACAGATGGCCAAAACGCACATGAAAAGATGCTCAACATCACTAATTATTAGAGAAATGCAAATCAAAGCTAGAATGAGGTATTACCTCACACCAATTAGAGTGGGCATCATCAGAAAATCTACAAATAAGTGCTGGGGAGGCTGGGGAGAAAAGGGAACCCTCCTGCACTGTTGGTGGGAATGTAAATTGGTGCAGCCACTGTGGAGAACAGTATGGAGTTTCCTTAAAAAACGAAAAATAGAGTTACCATATTATCCTGCAATTCCACTAGGGGGCATACATCCGGAGAAAACAATAATTTGAAAAGCTACATGTACCCCAATGTTCACTGCAACATTATTTACAATAGCCAAGACATGGAAGCATCCTGAATGTCCATCAACAGTTGAATGGATAAAGAAGAATGTGGTATATATATTTACAAGGGAATATTCCTCAGCCATAAAAAGGAACGAACTAATACTATTTTCATCAGCATGGATGGACCTAGAGATTATCATAATAAGTGAGGTAAGCCAGACAGAGAAAGACAAATATCATAAGATATCACTAATATGTGGAATCTAAAAAAAGATACTAATGAACTTATGTACAAAACAGAAATAGACCCACAGATATAGAAAACAAACTTATGGTTACCAAAGGGGAAAGGGCGGGGGAGAAATAAATTAGGAGTTTGGGATTAACATATACATGCTACAATATATAATATATATAACCAACAAATTAAGGACCAACTGTATAGCACAGGGAACTACACTCAATATTTTGTAATAACCTATATGGTAAAAGAACCTGAAAAAGAATATATACATATATATATATATATATATATATATATATATACACATATATGTAGAACTGAATCACTTTGCTATACACCTGAAATTAACTCAACATTGAAGTATTTAAATCAACTATATATAAAAATATAAAGAAAAAAATAAAAACAAAAATGTCATTAAAGTGGATTTTATCAAACTAAAACTTCTCAAAAATTTACCATTAAGAAAATGAAAAGGCAAGCTACAGAATTCAAGAAAAAAATATTTTTCTTCCTTTTTCCGTTCTTTCTTTCTTCCTCCCACCCTTTCTTCATTTTATACCTATCTATCTAATATATACATCTCTGATAAAGAATTTTCAAATAGAATATATAAGGAACAATTGCATCTCAATAATAAGCAGGTAAAAACAATTTAAACACGGACAGAATATTTTAACAAGGAGTTTGGAAGAGATGAATAAATGGCCACTACACAAATGAAAAAATGCTCAATAATATGTCATTAAGAAAGTGCAAAAACAAAAACAAAAGTACAAACAAGATATCACTACAAATGTACTAGTAGGGCAAGCATTAAAAAGATTGACAATTCCAAGCCTTAAAGGTAAGGGGAGCAACTGAAACTCTCATGCACTGCAAGCAGGAATGTAAAATGGTAAATCACTTTGAAAAACATCTTGGGGTAGTTGTTCTAAAATTAAACATACACTTACCATATGACCCAGCAATTGCACTTCTGGCTATTTACCCAATAGAAATGAAAACCTATTTCTATACAAAGGCTTTTACACAAAATTTTAAAGCAGCCTTTATGTATAAAATCATCAAATTGGAAACAACTCAAAACTAATGACAATCCAATTGTCTACTCAGTGTGGCTTAGCTACCGGTTCCTTTCTCTGTGTGTCTTCTCGTTGCTTACCAATCTGAAAAACTGTTACTTTACTGTATACAGCTAGAGAAAGCATACGATTATCTAATGAAATGTATATTAATTTTATCAAAAAATTTTATAACAGCCTATTTCATAGATTGCTGGAAAAACTATGGATTGACTGATGTGAGGTCAGTTATGTATCCTCAGTCCATGGAGCCTGGATTGGCCGCATAATCTAGAGTACGTCACTGATTCTCATGGAACATATTAATTCTGCTTTCATCAGCTGGGGCTGTGAATGGTATTACTTGGTTTAGAAGCAACACATATCTAGAAATATCCAATACCATGAATAAACTGTTTAGTATAAAATCATGAACAGAAGAAAGGAAGAGAGGAGGAAAGATAATAATTATTTTCAGCTGATTTGCCTGTGACAACCAAAGTGATATGAATAACTAAGTAAAAAAATAAAACTAGGTTATGCTTCCATTTGTGTCCAGTAGGTTAAATATACTGAAATACTTAAGGCTACAATAAATGAATAATAATATAGTGGAACTTATGTTCAGCCATCTCCCTATCACAGTTATCTATTACATAGGTTTGTAATATATGCTTTTAGTCATTTGAGTATTAATATTGACATTGTTATTACCATGATATCATTCTAGATACCACTACAACTTGCAAATGATTTTAACTGATTGCATTATGATCAACATCAAGCTCAATAACAAAAAAACAAACAACCCAATCCAAAAATGGGCAGAAGATCTAAACAGGCATTTCACCAAAGAAGATATACAGATTGCCAACAAACACACGAAAGGATGCTCAACATCATTAATCATTAGAGAAATGCAAATCAACACTACACTGAGGTATCACCTCACACCAGTCAGAATGGCCATCATCAAAAAATCTACAAACAATAAATGCTGGAGAGGGTGTAGAGAAAAGGGAACCCTCCTGCACTGTTGGTGGGAATGTAAATTGATACAGCCACTATGGAGAACAGTATGGAGGTTCCTTAAAAAACTAAAAATAGAACTACCATACGACCCAGCAATCCCACTCCTGGGCATATACCCTGAGAAAACCATGATTCAAAAAGAGTCATGCACCACAATGTTCACTGCAGCACTATTTACAACAGCCAGGACATGGAAGCAACCTAAGTGTCCATCAACAGATGAATGGATAAAGAAGATGTGGCACATATATACAATGTAATATTATTCAGCCCTAAAAAGAAACGAAATTGAGTTATTTGTAATGAGGTGGATGGACCTAGAGTCTGTCATACAGAGTGAAGTAAGTCAGCAAGAGAAAAACAAATACCGTATGCTAACACATATATATGGAATCTAAAAAAACAAAAACAAAACAACAACAACAACAAAACAGTGGTCATGAAGATCCTAGGGGCAAGACGGGAATAAAGACACAGACGTACCAGAGAATGGACTTGAGGATACGGGGAGGGGGAAGGGTAACCAGTACCTGACTGAATAAAATGCCAAATAAAAGTTGGCATCCATTATTTTTATATCTAATTCTCACTTAAGAGAAAGCTGGTTGTACCTGGCCCACTAGAAGTATCCATGGCTACAGAATAAGTTCCTTGCCTGGAATTTGCCTTGGTTCTCACAGCCCAACAGTGAGCATGAAGAAGGATCCATGAGATTGTTCTTGCCACTCTCCCTTTTCCCTTGTCTTCAGAAGCGCTGCCATGGGGCTTCCCTGGTGGCGCAGTGGTTGCGCGTCCGCCTGCCGATGCAGGGGAACCGGGTTCGCGCCCCGGTGTGGGAGGATCCCACGTGCCGCGGAGCGGCTGGGCCCGTGAGCCATGACCGCTGGGCTTGCGCGTCCGGAGCCTGTGCTCTGCAACGGGAGAGGCCACGACAGAGGAAGGCCCGCATACCACAAAAAAAAAAAAATAAATAAAGATGTTAAAAAATATATCAGTATGCTGAAAACTATCATGGTGACTATCTCTCTAGGTATAGATAAGACATCAATTGCAATAATATACAACTACCACTATTTTAGGGAAAAATTGTATGTGTTTTTTTAATGAAGATATTTACATTCCAAATAGTTGAATCTACATGGAAATCAGAATATGGTGGCTACATGACTTATTGGAATAAACTGGCTACTAGACCACAATGAAGAAAAAAGTTAATTAAAAAGAATACATATCCTGCTGCATTTATTTCTATTGTACCACTAATATATTTTCCTAGACTTAGCATTCTTTAGACTTTATCGATTTTTTCTATAGAGAGTCTATCCAAGTGAAATGAAAGGCTCTGAGTACAGTTTATGCCGTGCACAAAGTATCTGTGCTTATTGCCATTATGTAGCTGATGGACCATAAAGCATGATGCTTTTGAAAGGCCAAATATAAAACAGAGTTGTTAAAATGTATCACATCATTTTATAGATTAGGAAAGTGCTAAAATGATATGATATTTCAAAGATGCCACAATAATTAAGCAAAATGACCCCACCAAGCATTTGTTAGGTTTAAAAATGCAGCCGCTCATAATTTAAATCACACATTTGACATTTTACACAAAACTCAGGGAAAACCCTCATTTTTATGGGAAGAAGAAAACATAACTAACCTGCACCTTCCTTTCTTGCTTCAAGAAAATCTGGTGAAGGAGAAGTAGTACAGTCTTGGAAGTTCAACAAACCTAGCTTTAAATTCCTGACTGCCCAGAACTGACTAGCTATGAAACTTTGAAGGTCAATAATTTCTTTGGACATGAGCAAGAGTTGATATATCAGTCCCAAGAGGGTTGATATGAGGATTTATGATATGAGACAGGCATATGATATTTTCTCCAACCCCCCCCCCAAGATGAAATATAGGAATTGGAATATTTTAGCAGATGCAGTTGAGGGTGGTAGCATGCCACGCCACATGTGAAAGTGTTGCGGTCTTTTTTCTTCCCAGAAAAAATTATGCCAATTTAGGAATTCTCAGATGTTCATTTTAGGCATATAAAAGTAAAACTGAATGCATTCAGATCCTTGTCATTAATTAATGAGGTGACAGAAGATATATGAAATAAAACAATAGCTGTTATTAATTAATAAAATTATACTCTCACTACATTTTAAAAATTCCAATAATTCCACTTGCATAATATTTTGTAATTCACAAATCAATTGCATATATTGTGTTATATAATGCTTTTGATATATTTCATATTATCCCTGCTTGCCTTTTTCTATTCTCCAGATCTTATCTTCATTCTGAGAGATATGGATCTAACTGCACATGGATGATAGATTCAGTATCCTTCTCCCATGTCCACAGTCACTGTGTCAGTTTCTTAGAGCTGCTGTAACAAATTACCACAAAATCGGTGGCTTAAAACAACAGAATTTTTCTCTCGCACTTCTGGATGCCAGGAATCCAACAATCAAGGTGTGTCAGGGCTATACTCCCTCCTCAGTCTGTAGAGGAGATTCCCTCCTTGCCTCTTCCAGCTTCTGGCGGTTCAAACATTCCTTGGCTTGTGGCTGCATAACTCCAATCTCTGCCTCTATCTCCATAGGATCTTATCTTCTCTTGTATCTCTTATAAGGATACCTGTCACTGGATTTAGAGTCCATCTGGATAAACCAGGATGATTTCATTTTGAAATCCTTAATTACATCTGCAAAGACCCTTTTCCAAATAATGTCACATTCACAGGTTCCTGGGGTCAGGATATGGATTTATTTTTGGAGGGGCCTCCATTCTATGCACAACTGTCACCCTTTCAGTTTTCTCATTCAGCTGCAGCCTTCCTTATTTGCAGTTTTTCAGTAGTTTATTCTAGTCTTCCTCATAGGAATACCAGTCCATTTTTCTCTATATTCCTACAAAACTGTAAGACCCTCCCTTGATACATTTTCATTCCTGGAAATATAAAACCCTATGACTCATCACATAAACTGGTTTTTTTATAAATGTCCCTACCATTATGATGTTGCAAACACTTAGTAAACCCCTTACCTTGAAACAGTTCAACCACTACTCCTCTGATCTGCACAAGGGATTCTCAGAGCTGCTGAATTAGTGCACGTGCTCATACACACGCACACGCAGAACTGCATTCTTATAAATTCATGATATGAAATGAAGCTGGGCTACAAGTACTCATTTTCAATCTATATTTTTCTAGTTAGATCTCTTAATCTATACAGATTATTTTTAATCTACTTCCTTTTTTTTCAAGTATCTTATCCTAAGTTTTCCTCATTCCCTTTCCTCAGGTAGCTATCCAAAACAAACACTCTCAGCTTTCTTTAATAAACTCTGTTATCTTGACCCTATCTCTGTTCACCACTTACAATGGAAAAGGCATTCTTCACCTCTTACCACAAACTCTGCTTTCCATCCCATGGTGTACCTGGGCTCCCTAAGACCACCCCAAGTTTCAATGGTTCACTAGATGGGCTCACAAGACTCAGCATATAGTTGTACTCAGATCATGATTTATTATAGAGGAAAGGATAAAAAGCAAAAATCAGCAAAAGGAAAAGGTGAATGAGGCAAAGTCCAGAGGAAACCAGGCACAAGCTTCCAGGAGTCCTCTTTCAGTGGAGTTACACAATGTACCCAAATTCCTCTAGCAAAAAATGAGAACGTGTAAAATGTTATCCAACAGGGAAGCTTGTTAGGGTCTCAGTACCAAGGGGTTTTATTGGAGGCTGGCCACTCAGGCAGGCACACTCTGCCTAGCACATAAAAAAAAATCCCAGACTCCCAGAAGAAAGGCAGATGCTCAGCACAAAACATATTTTTTGCACAGAGATTTTAGGCACTGCAAGCCCCTCTTATCAGTACTGGGGATGGTGGAAAATCTGAAATCCACATTCTCGGATGCCAACCATGCCAACCTTGAAGCAGACCTTTGTAAGGATTACAACCTCACACCTTCTCTTTTCCGTACTTCTACGTTCCTATCCTCAGGAGCCTTATCCTTTATATATTATTCCCTTTCTTTTCTGTACTTTCCTATGTGTACACCTTGTTCCTCTCTTTTTGCACATTCTTATCACAATTTAAATAAGGTCACATCTTAAAGAATAAAAATTCTCCTAACTCATGTTTTCCTCCAGTTGCCTCACTATCACTATCTTCACCTACTTAAGCAACAATCTTGAAAAGAATTCTCAACCTTACATCTTTCATTCCCTCAGTTAATTATCATTCATCTAACCACTTTCTATCTTGAAGCACTTCACAATAACTACTTTAGCATAAATCACACATTGATATTCTGATTGCTAGATAAACCCAACATTCTTACAATTTTAATCTGTCAGCAGCAGGGAAAATGTTGAGTCTGCATTCCATGGAGAATGTTTTTGTTTCGTGATCTCTTGGGTCACTTCTCAGGCTTCTTTTCCTCTGTCCACCCTCTAAATGTTGGTCTGGCACGTGGATTTGCCCAAGCCTGCTTTTTGCCTCATATAACTGATTGGCCATTCTTCGCTGGCCATGGATAACTTGTCGCTTTGCCATTCACATGAGGATGAACATGATCTCTTTGATTTAAAAAATAATGTAACTAATCTAAAATTTCTCAAGTGATAAAAATACTTATTAAAAATCTATTGAAAACATTTGGTAAAGGGGTATAACCCTTCTGAAAAAAAAATTGTCTTAAGATCATACATTCTCCAGCCAAATCCATTAAGTAACTGCCATAGGAATTGGCTCCTGTCCACTTCTGGGATCTCATCCAGCCATTCGATTAAGCAGGCTCTATGTGCCAGGCTTTGTATTAGCCACTGGTGCAAACACATTTAACTGCTCACACAGTATTCCTTTCCCTTTACTGCTTACTAACAGTAGGGATTTCTGAGTTATTATGCAATTTCTGTGCCACACAATTCCAAGGGGAATCATGTGCAAAAAGGGGACAGTGGAACAAGACCCTTACTCTGTTTAAGGCAGCAATAAACCTAACTCAAGGCTTAAATAAGTGAACCCAGGAATCAGCGTTCTTAAAGCTCTCCTGATGATTCTAATGTCTTGCCAAAGTTGAGAACCACTGTCAAAGCTAGTCACAGCAATACCTTTCCTTAGTTTTCTAGACTTCTGTTTAGTGAGATGTAACCAATTTAGACCAAGTCCAGATATAAGATGTCTGGGTGATGTTCTAGGAAAACGTTTGCTTTCCTGATAAAAGCAGAATGGGAACTGTTATATGATCCTTCCCATTCATCCCTCTGACTTATTTGAAAGCAAATAAGATGTTTGAAACTACAGCAGTTATCTTGAAGCCATCAGGCAACAAGTATAATGACTGAAGCCAACACATGAAGGATGGCAGAGCAGAAAGACAGTTGAAGACCGTGTCCACGGTTGCACTGTCAAACAACTGAACTCACTCCTACCTGTAAACTTGCTGTTGTGTAAAAAATATCAACTCCTTTCTTTAAGCCAACATTAATTATTAGTTGCATTATTTATAGCCCTGAAGTACCATTATTTGGTTTTTATCCCAGGTTTCCTTGTCAGATAGATTGGGCTAAACTGGAGAAATCCCGTAGTGGTCGAGATTCATTCCTTTAACAATGCTGCGTCAGGAATTAACAATCAGTTGTGATCAGGTTACACAAGCAGGGACATGTTGAAAACATGCATGGCACTTGATTATTCTCAGCAGGAAACGAAGCAGTCTCCTAACTGCTAATCTACACTGCATCCAGGGACTCTTAGAAATAGTAGAATTAATAATAATAGCCAATATTTAGAGAGCAATTACATGTACCGGTTATGTCCTAAACACTCCACAGGCATTATTTCAATCTAATCCTGACAATCACCCATTTATTCCACTATAGATATGAAGAAAAAAGGCTTAGAAAGAATAAAATTAATTTGCCCATTGCTTGACAGCTGCTAAACGCTCTAGTCAGAATTTGAACTGTCTTGATTCATAGGCTATTAAGAAATTCAGTATCCTTATCCAGTCCAAAGTTTTTCTGTCAATTCCAGAATACACAGACATGCACTAGACACCTCCAATGAAAATCGCATAGATGACAAAAGATATATACACAACCCTAAATCTGAGCCTCCTCTTCTTTTAAAAAAAGGGCTCTATCATCTATACAGGTATTTCAACAAGAAATTTTTCTCTTACCCCCTTGTATTTCTGCTTATCAACCCATCATATCCAGTCAATCATGCAATCACATAGATTAATGATTTTTTTAAAAATATGACCCTATAGTGGATCATAAAATTAGTTGAGTGGATAATAATCAGTATTTTTAAGGTAAACTAGAACACCATCATAACAACAGGCTGAAAAAATCATATGATCAATACACGTAATAAAAGCATGACAGAATTCAACACATATTCATGATAAAAACTCTCAGTAAACTAGGAATAGAGGGAAATTTCTTCAACTTGATAAAGGATATCTATGAAAACCTACAGCTAACATCATACTTAATGGTAAGAAACTTGAACTTTTCCCACTAAGAACAGGTATAAGGCAAGGATGTCCTCTCTCACCATTCTTTTTCAACATTGTACTGGGAGTTTTAATGCAATAAGGCAGGAAAAGGATATATCGATAAAAAGGGATATATAAGAATCTCAGATGACATGATTTTCTATGCAGAAAATCTAAACGAATCTAGCAAAAAAGACACACACACACAAAAAAAAAAAACTCCTTTAACTGATAAGGAATTATAACAAGGTTACAGAACCTAAAACTACTCTAAAAACCTAAAATCTTAATTTAAAAAAAATCTTGTGCTGACCAAAAAAATATCAGTTACTAAATACAAGATACTGATACAGATATACACACATATGATGTACGTATACACATACAAATTTGCATTTATATATTTGATACACGTGATTACTATTTGATATAACACACACATAGGCCTACAGGCAGTTGACAAGCAGGATGAGGAAACGAACCAATCAATCATTTTGACCCCTCTGCTGAGTGACCTGCCTTGTGCTACAGGATCAGTCTGGAGGATGAGTATAAAGGAACAAACGTCTAGAATTAGTTTTTAACAAAGAAAAGAGGTGGAATACAACTTGGTGGGAACATCTAAAGGTTCTGGCCTTAAAGTACTTAGAGCACTACTAGTAAGACAGAAGGTGTAGCCACTGAGCCAAGGGTGCGCATATGGACAGACAGGATGGCACATCCTGTGTGTGAACGGGACCGGCTCTGCCCTCTGTGGAGTAGTCAGTGAGAGAGCTGAGGAGAATTCTCTTGCTTTTATATCATCTCCCCCAGCCACGTTTCATGGCACCCTCTTCCCTGTTTTCTCATTTGAAATTCCCTTAGGGCTACTACTTCAGTTTATATTAACAAAAATAAAAAAGAGTATTCCTAAAGCCCTCTAATCCACCGTTTTCAGCCTTTTAAAGCCGATTTTCTCTTGGCCAGCACAAACAATGCCCTATTCTAATGTTGTCTACCATTTTAAATTAAATTAACCTTGTGACTAAAAAAAATGTTTTTTAATAAATAAAAAAATAGAACAGAAAATATCAGAATCTATAGGGCATAGTATTGCCTGAAACTAACACTTTTTCAGATATGTGTGTGTGTGTGTGTGTGTGTGTGTATAATGAGAAGTGACACTAAGCATATTTTCTATTTTAGCCTGTGGTCAAAATGTTTTAAAAGACTTTTGTAAATTCCATCTCCTAAATAACTCTTGAATCCACTCATTATCTTTCTTTTATTTAAATTTCTACTCTATTTCAGCATCTCCTGAATTTCTCACGATCTTCCTGTTCTCTTTGCCTCAGGTTTTTCCACTTAAAATCCATTTTCTGCACTCCAGCCCTGATTAGTTTTCAAAAGCAAAAAATCCAACAATATTGCACCTTTGACGACTCAGTTTTTTGTGTTTTTTTGGTTTTGGGGGTCTTTTTTTTCTTTTGGTCTTGTTTTTTGCACTGAACTTTAAGTCTGAAATAATACTTAATATGGAGTATAATGCATTACCTTAAGTTTTAGAAGCTTCTTACCTCTCTAACCTCATCCCCCACCCCTCATTATACATGGTCTGGTCACATTGAACTATTTTCAGTCAACTGAACATGGTTTTCCTACTCCGCTGTTTCAAGACAATCCAGCTAAGTGGTAGGAAACAGCTGATTAACTTTATTTGCCATGTTATTATTGCATCTGCCTGGAACATTCTTTCTCTTTGTTCATCATCTCTTCCTTCATTGATTACTACTCGTGCTTCATATTCAAAGAATTTGCTAACACTTCTTGTATGCCTTTCCTGTGTATATTTTTCTTTGTATCCCTTCTAGGGTTTGATGGCCCCTAGAGCTCCAAACAAGCTCATATGATACATATGTGAGATTTTAAGGAAGATAATCTCCGACATATTCACGCTCTGTGGGCACATGACTTGGGCAGTGCACAGCATCCTTAGGCAGTGATTATACATTCCAATCTCTCTCTCTCTCTCTCCCGCTCCCTTTCTCTCTCTCTGTCTCTCTCTCTGTCTCTCTCTCTCACACACACACACACACACACACACACACACACACACACACCCTGATGGCAGATGATCTCTACTGAAGCCCTTACCACTATGACTTGCAATTGATTGTTTACTTGCTGTCTACCTCACTAAATGGTAATACCCTTGAGGGGAAAACTTTCATTAGCCCTGTACATCATTACATCACAACGGACTACCTTAGTTCCTGGCACAATATAGATATTCATTGCTTCATTCAACAAATACAAAGTGACCATCTTCTACATGCTAGCCAGTGTTCTAGGCACTGGAGATATGAGAGTGAATAAAATAATCGAAATGCCTACTTTGAGTGAACTTACATTCTCACGGAGGGTGTCAAGTAAACAGATAGTTTATGTTACTCAAATTGAGCTTAAGGACTTAATTGACCTGACATGCATCAAGAAGCAGGTGAAGACCAGACAATTTCCTGAGCCAAAGCACCTTTGAAGTTGCACTGGGCAAGAGAGAGAGAGTACATTTCACTGTGGTTTAGAATCAGGTTGCAGTGTCCCCTGTCTAAAAGTGCTGAAAATGTTCAGACGGCTTTGTGCCCCGTGCCTGCAAGTACTGGTGCAATCCCCAAACAGTTCCTTTGAGAGCTGTTTTTGTAAGCCTTGTAGTTTGTCTTTTCCTCAAGGTTCAGGGAGGAACAGGTAGCAAAAAAAAACAAAAACAAAAAGAGGGCTTGGGCTGTGGGAAAAGGGAGGGGGCACACTTCTATCATGTCTGTTTTAATTCTCTTACAGAAGATAATGTAATTAACATATTTCCTGGGGGCCTTACAAAATCATATTTTCATGCTAAATGTGTTATAAAATCTGTTCATTTACTACAACTACCCCATGAGGAGGGTGACCGGTGAGAAGACTAAGACGTAAAAAGGTTAAGTAACTTGTCCAGCACTACATATCTAGAAAGTTTCAGAAGCAGGCTTTGAGAGATTCTATGTTCCAAGTCACTATGATTAACTGCTCCGGAATAAATAATTCTTGAATAAATGAACAATGAACATATTTTCCTTCGAAGGTAGAAACAAACTTTCCCAAAAAGTCGCAATGCTCATCAGGTATTTTACTGCCAACCCAGTTTTAAAAAGCTGCTGTGAGCGCTGCTGCACGGCATCCACTTGGTATTCATGATTTGAGGACTGATTCCAATCTCCCTAGGGTTCCTCTCTAAAAGACTATCTGAGGAACACTAATATAAATGAGAATTATTTTATACCTTACAACTTAAATGGAAAGCATAATACTATATAAATAAAATATTATAGATAGTACATATTAAACATAAAAGCAATTGTACTTTTTAATTATATCATTAATAGACATTTAAATTTTCTGCTTAAAGAGAAAATGTTAAATGAAGTAGTGACATTTGAGTTTAATTGTAATGCAAAATATGCTTCCACATCAGTAAAGTGTAAGTTAATGAGCCTAGTTCTTTCTTTACTATTCTTGGGGGGGGGGTCTATCTTGAGATGTTTGGGGTTCAAATTAGGCTGATAAGGACATTGAGAAGAAATCACATTCAGTGTTCAGGGTCTGGTGGCACAACGCATCCTCTGAACTTTTCACACAATACACTAGAAAATGAGGAAGAAGAATAATCTGGAAATCTAAAGTTCTAGTTTTTTACTTCTGCTATTTGCTTAATGTCACTTACTCAAGACACTTTACTTACCTCTTCTGATAATGAGGAAAATAATAATCGCTTAGCTGTTATCTCAGGATGTTAAAAAATCTTCTATAAGATGTAAAAGAGTCTTAATGTCTAATAAGCTATAAAATTACACACATAAAATTATACACATACATATAAAATTACAAAATTGCACCCGTCTTTACTGCAGGTGCATGATTTCAAGAATGTCTCCGAACCCCTCAGTATCTAGTTTTCTCATTTATAAAATAAATGTATTATCTAGTTACCACTAAGTTTATTTTGAGCTCTAAATTTCTAGGTGTACAAATAAGAGGATCATGTAACTTTGAGCCGCAATATTAGGACAAGAAAGTGGGTCAGTTCACTGGGCATCTACAAACTTCCACCTGTTGGTCCCACTGGTCCGCATCAAGCTCCACGGTCATTTATAGATCAATATTTTCTCATTTCAGTAATTCTCCTTATCAGCGTCAGAGTCAATCAAAAAGGCAAATCTGACAATGGCAGTTCTCTTAAGTTTATTTACGACTAAACTTTCAACCACAGAGAAAAGCTCAAATTTTTAATAAGGCATCAAGGGTCCCTCATATGATGCTTACATTTCCAGTATCTTTTCCTACAATCTTGGAATCTTAGTGTTTGAAGTGAAACTTTGTAGGGCTTTATAGGCTATAGTGAAAAGATTTGGTTTAATTATAAGATAGATGGGAAGCAATTAAAGGGTTTTACTTATAGAAGTAAAATCATTCTCAGTTTAATTTTAAAAATCCCTTTGTGACAACAGGGTTAAAAAAAAAAAGGAACAAAAAAGAAAAGTAGAAACAATTTAATAATTGAGCCTGGAATTTTTTGATTTGCCCTAAGATAGTGACAGAAGAAATGGAAAATGTGGACAGATTTGGGATCTATTTTGGTAGAATACTTGAACTTAGATTGCATATAGGATAACTAGAGAATTGTCTCGAGTATCTGGAAAAACAGTAGCGCCATTTGCACAGAGAAGGAAGGTTAAGCTACTTTCATATTGGCCATGTAGAGTTTGATGTACATGTTAGACATAAAACAGAATTTTTAAGCAGGAAGTTTGAGTTCAGTCTCAAGATCAAGTGAGAAGTTGAAGATGGAGAGTCATCAGCATATAGAATGTATTTAAAGACATTGAAACACTGTGCAATCACCTAAGGAAAGCTCACAGATGGTGAATACATGAAGCCTCAAGACCAAGTCCCAAAATTTATTTCAGGAGGAGGAGAAGGCAGAACTGGCAAAAGATTGATCAATGTGGTAAGAAATAAAATAAGAATATTGGGTGTCATAATAGTAACTGCATTAGTTTTCTATTGGTGCTGTAACAAACTGCTATAAACTTAGTAGCTTAAAGTCATATAGATTAATTCTTTTACATTTCTGGAGGTCAGAAGTCTAAAATGGGTAGTCAGGGCTGCATTCTAGGGAAGAATCTGTTTCCTTTTCTACCTTCTAGAGATTTCCGCATTCGTTGTCTCATGTCCCCACATCACTCTCAACGTCTGCTTCTACTGTCACATCTTCTGTGACTCTCCTGCAAATCTCTTGTAAGGACTTTGGATTACATCAGTTCTACTCAAATAATCCAAGATAATTTCCCCATCTCGAGATCCTTATCCTAATCTCATTAGCAAAGTCATATTTACCATGTGATTTAACACAGTCACAAATTCTGGGATTAGGATGTGCATATCTTTGGGTGGGGCCATTATTCAGCCTATCACAGTAGCAAAAGATTCAAGTATATCATAAAGAGAGACTGTGATCAACAATGCTCGATACTGTAGAGATGCTGAGTGAAATGAAGACAGAGAAGTGACTCTTGGATTTGACAATTTACAGGTCACTGCTAACTTTGACCACTGCCCTTTCAGCACTAGGCTGGAATGGGTTAAAGAGCAACTGGGAAATGAGAAAGTGAAGACAAGGAGTGTAGAAAATTATTTTGAGATGTTTTGTTAGGAAAGGGAATAGAGGAATAGTGCGAAGAAAAGGTAAAGGGAAGTCTGGTTTAAAGATGAAAGTTACTAGTAGCACATTTTATGCAAACATACATGATCTAATAAAGGTGAAAAAATTTGTGAAATGGAAGAATAATAATAAATGCAAAAATGACATCCAAGAGGAAAGAGAAGAGGGTATACTTGGATAATTGGAGAGGTTAAATTTTTTAATAGATCAGAGCACTTCACTTCTTCCATCTATAAAAACAGGAGGGAAGACAGAAAATGTTTACAGATGCAGAAAACAGAATTTGATGGTTGGAAGATGAGTGCATCCCATTTACATGCATCCTCTTAATCTATTTGAAGATGACTGTCTTCCGATGGGGTTTTCAAGGGGGTTTAATTCTAAGGAAGAAGTATATATAATAGAACAGCATTTTCAGAGATTAAACGAGAAATTAAGTATAATTACTGACCTGCACTGAGTGCTCATTTGAGAATATGATCATTTCTTTAAAATAAAAGGAATCATCAGAGCCTTATGATTTTTCCCCTCTAATACTCGGTTGCCTTTATACAGGCACAGACACATTTGTTCACAGAATTCAACCAAAGTTGGCTTGAACTGGAGAGATTTATGGAGGAAAAATGGGGAGAATAAATTGATCAATTTTTGTGAAACTATTCCCCCACTGCCATAATTAGTCTCAGAGAATGACCTGCTTTCTTCTCAGTGCTCTAATCTTATTTATTACAGTTTTCTTTTTCAAAATTGATTAATTGAAGAATAAAATGATGTCTCACAGCTTGATTCCTACTCTATTAAATTCTAGAAGAAAGCAATCAGGAATTTTCAGCTCTGTTAAATTGTGGTATGGGGGTGGTGTATGGGGGTATGTGTATGCTCTACTCACAGAAATAAAGAAGAAAGACAAAGATCTAAAACAAACAATGAAAAAACTATTCAAGTTCCTACAGCATCATGGATACCAAAGATTTGGCTATTGTATTTCGTAGAATTAAATTAAATTAGGCTCAACAATATACAATCACCTTTTCATTTTGTTTTTTTTCTTTTTCTTTGAACATTACCCAAAGTTTCTTACTCCTTTATTCCAAGTTTGGAATTTCTAGCCTTTTATTTGCCCCTTTAGTAAACACCTATTTGTCTCTTTTAGATAGACAGACAGATAGATAGATAGATAGATAGATGATAGATAATCCCATATCCCATACAGATATACATCACAGAAAGAGAAAATACAGATATACATCTAAATAATATAAGAAATTATAATGTAACTATATATAATTACAGTGGACTATAATGGAATGAATTAATAAGAAAACTTGTGAAAGGTGTTAATACATCATTTAAAGTAAAGAACATAACCACCAGAAGAATTAAAACAAACTATATACATTCACAGTAACAGAAGAAGGAAAATAAGAATACAGCATGACAATTAAAGGAAAAAAATGAAATAAGATGACAGACTCAAGTCAAACATACATTTGAAAAATCTCACTTATAAAAAAGCAAAAACAGCAACAACAACCCGGCTTCAAGTTACATGGCAGAAATATGTAAATCAAGGTTAAATAGTAAGCTTGAAAGCAAAAACATGGGCACAGAACACACCAAATAAACTCATTCAAAATAAAAACAAAATTAGGATATTAATATTAGGCAAAATTAAATAAAAGCTAGTAAGCATTAAAATGATGAAGTTAATAAATGATAAAGATATTTAAAAATGACAAAAGGGAAAATTCTCAGTAAATAAGATGCCTTCACATTAAAATACACAAATTAATTTTATTGGGTTGGCCAAAAAGTGCCTTCGGTTTTTAAGTAAAAATAAAAGACACATTTTTTATTTTCACCAAGAACTTTATTGAACAACGTACTCACCCTTTTGTTCCAATACCTTCTCCCATTTTTCAGGCAACTTCATAATTCCATATTCCCAAAACTTTTTGCCTTTTTGAGCAAAGAACTGTTCCATGTGACTTTTATAGTCTTCCAGGGAATTGAAATTTTTTTCCATTAAGAGAATTTTGTAAAGACTGAAATAAATGGAAACCCGAAGGTGCAATGTTTGGTGAATACGGCCAGTGAATCAGAACTTCTCAGCCAAGCTGTAAGTTTTTGCCTGATCATCAAAGAAACATGCGGTCTTGAGTTATCCTGATGGAAGATTATGTGTCTTCTATTGACTAATTCTGGACGTTTTTTGTTGAGTGCTGCTTTAACTTGGTCTAATTAGGAGCAGTACTAGTTGGAATTAATTGTTTGGTTAGAAGGAGCTCATAATTGAGGACTCACTTCCAAACCCACCATATACACAACATCACCTTCTTTGGATGAAGACTGGCCTTTGGTGTGGCTGGTGGTGTTCATTTCGCTTGCCCCACAATCTCTTCCATTCCACATTATTGTACAGTATCCACTTTTCATCACCTGTCACAATTTGTTTTAAAAACGAAACGTTTCATTACGTTTAAGTAGAGAATTGCATGCAGAAACACAGTCAAGAAGGTTTTTTTCTCTTAACTTATGTGGAACACAAACATCAAAGCGATTCATATAACCAAGCTGGTGCAAATGATTTTCAATGCTTGATTTGGATATTTTGAGTATGTCGGGTATCTCCCTTCTGGTATAATGTTGATTGTTCTCAATTAATGTCTCGATTTGATTGCTATCAACTTCAACTGATCTACCCAACCGTGAAGCATTGTCCAGCAAGAAATCTCCAGCATGAAACTACGCAAACCATTTTGACACGTTTGATCAGTCACAGCACCTTCTCCATACACTGCACAAATCTTTTTGTGCATTTCAGTTGCGTTTTTACCTTTCTTGAAATAATAAAGCATAATATGCCAAAAATGTTGTTTTTCCTCCATATTCAATATTAAAATGGCGACACAAGAACTGACCAATTTTGATAAGTCTTTTTTTAAATGCATGCCAATATGATAGCTGTCACATACAATCTAACAAAATTACTTCAAATGAAGTTAAAGACAACTAAGTGCTACTAGAGCCATCTTAGGGAAAAATCTGAACAAACCTTTTGGCCAACCCAATACATCAACATTTGTAAACTTCAGATATATTTAAGATGGATTTCCCAAAAATAATAGATGAAAATGTATACAACATTTTGTTGCTTAGAATATAAAGTCCTTTTTTTTTATAATAGCTGCTCCATTTTATATTCCCATCAACACTGTACAAAGGTTCCAGATTTTCCCACACCTTTGCCAACACCTATTATCTTTTATTAATAAAACATATCCTCAGTAATTAACACAACACTGTAATTAAACTATACTTAATAAAAAATGAATTAAAAAATAGCATATCCTAACAGGTATGAAGTGATATATATTATGATTTTGATTTGCACTTCCCCCATGATTAGTAAGGTTGAGAACATTTTCATTTTATCTCTTCACCATTTTGTAAAGTACTTTTTAAGCATGACCTTTAAGACCAGAAGACCACAAGATATGTTTAACCTAATCATGAAAGAATACTATAAGTGGTTGCAACTTTTTCGAGGACAATTTGCAATATGATTTTGCAATTTCACTTCTTGAAATTCACCCTACAGCTATACTCACCTATGGTGAACTGAATAATGATCCCCCAAATCTCAAATTCCTAATCCCTGGAACCTGGGAAGTTAATTTACATGGAAAACGGGGCTTTGCAGATGTGATTAAATAAAAGGATCTTGAGATGGGAGATTTTCCTGGATTATCTGGATGGGCCCTACATTTAATCACAAGTATTACAAACAGGGAGGCAGAGGGAGATTTGGCTGAAGAAGAGAAGGTAATGTGACTATGAAGGCAGAGACTGGAGAGATGTGACCACACCTCAAAGGCCAGCAGCCGCCAAAAGCTGGAAAAGGCAAAGAACAAATTCTCCCTCAGAGCCTCTGGAAGGAGCAAGGCTCTGCTGACATAATTGCAGCCCCATTAAGACTCAGTTCAAACTTCTTGCCTCAAGAACTGTAAGAGAATAAATTCTTGCTGTTTTAAACTACTAAATGTGCATAATTTGTTATGGCAGCAACAGAAACTAATATATCATCCCAACCCTTAAAGATATGCAAGAAAAAATCTTTTTCTTACTGAAGCCTTTTTATAAATATTTTTTTAATCCCAAGAGAAAGTATCAAGAGAAAATCAAAGTAAAAGATCAATGACATTGGAAACAAACAAACAAACAAATACAGAAAATCAATGAAATAAAAAGCTGACTTTTCTAAAAGATGAACAAAATTCATAAAATTCTAGCCAGAGTCATCAGTAGAAAAAAGTTACAAGACACAAACTACCAATATTAGAAATGATAGAGGAAATATTCCTATAAAATACTGATATTAAATGAATAATAAGAATATTATGAACAAATCTGTCACAGTAAATTCAATGATTTAGATGAAATGGGCCAATTCCTTGGAAAATAAACGTCATTAAAACTTGCTCAAAAAGAAACAGATTCCTTGAATAGCACTGCATCTATTAAAGTAATTGAAACTCTAGTAAACAACAAACCTAAACCTTCCCCAAAAGAAAACTCCAAGGGCTTCCCTGGTGGCGCAGTGGTTAAGAATCCGCTTGCCGGAGTTGAGGAAGACGGTGCAAGAGTAAGATGCGGAGATCACCTTCCTCCCCACAGATACACCAGAAATACATCTACAGGTGGAACAACTCCTACAGAACACCTACTGAACGCTGGCAAAAGACCTCAGACCTCCCAAAAGGCAAGAAACGCCCCACGTACCTGGGTAGGGCAAAAGAAAAAAGAATAAACAGAGACAAAAGAATAGGGACGGAACCTGCACCAGTGGGAGGGAGCTGTGAAGGAGGAAAGGTTTCCACACACTAGAAGCCCCTT
>NC_041217.1:10177347-10179596 GCF_002837175.3 Physeter macrocephalus | reverse complement strand
ATACATCAGAAATACATCTACACGTGGAACTGCTCCTATAGAACACCCACTGAATGCTGGCAGAAGACCTCAGACTTCCCAAAAGGCAAGAAACGCCCCACGTACCTGGGTAGGGCAAAAGAAAAAAGAATAAACAGAGACAAAAGAATAGGGACGGAACCTGCACCAGTGGGAGGGAGCTGTGAAGGAGGAAAGGTTTCCACACACTAGAAGCTTCTTCACGGGCGGGGACTATGGGTGGCAGAGGGGAAAGCCTCAGAGCCACAGAGGAGAGCGCAGCCACAGGGCAAGAGACTTTTTCTTGCCTCTTTGTTTCCTGGGGTGCGAGGAGAGGGGATTAAGAGCGCCGCTTAAAGGACCTCCAGAGACGGGCAGGAGCCGCGGCTATCAGCACGGACCCCAGAGACGGGCATGAGACGCTAAGGCCGCTGCTGCCGCCACCAAGAAGCCTGTGTGCAAGCACAGGTCACTTTCCACACCTCCCCTCCCAGGAGCCTGTGCAGCCCGCCACTGCCAGGGCCCCGTGATCCAGGGACAACTTCCCCGGGAGAACGCACGGCGCGCCTCGGGCTGGTGCAACGTCACGCCGGCTTCTGCTGCCGCAGGCTCACCCCGCATCCACACCCCTCCCTCCCCCCGGCCTGAGTGAGCCCCCGAATCAGCTGCTCCTTTAACCCCATCCTGTCTGAGCCAAGAACAGATGCCCTCAGGCGACCTACATGCAGAGGCGGGGCCAAATCCAAAGCTGAACCCCAGGAGCTGTGCGAACAGAGAAGAGAAAGGGAAATCTCTCCCAGCAGCCTCAGGAGCAGCGGATTAAAGCTCCACAATCAACTTGATGTACCTGCATCTGTGGAAAACCTGAATAGACAACGAATCATCCTAAATTGAGGAGGTGGACTTTGAGAGCAAGATATATTATTTTCTCCCCTTTTCCTCTTTTTGTGAGTATGTGTATGCTTCTGTGTGAGATTTTGTCTGTATAGCTTTGCTTTCACCATTAGTCCTAGGGTTCTGTCCGCCCGTGGGTTTTTTTTCATTAAAAAATTTTTTTTCTTAATATTTATTTTTATTTTTTATTTTAATAACTTTATTTTATCGTACTTTATTTTATTTTATTTTATCCTCTTTCCTCCTTCTTTCCTTCCTTTCTCTCTTTCTTTTTCTTCCTTTCTTCCTTTCTTTCTTTTTCTCCTATTGATTCTGACCCATGTGGATGAGAAGCTGTTGGTGCTCCAGCCAGGCATCAGGGCTGTGCCTCTGAGGTGGGAGAGCCAACTTCAGGACACTGGTCCACAAGAGACCTGCCAGCTCCACGTAATATCAAACAGCAAAAATCTCCGAGATATCTCCATCTCAACACCAAGACCCAGCTTCACTCAATGACCAGCAAGCTACAGTGCTGAACACCCTATGCCAAACAACTAGCAAGACAGGAACTCAGACCCATCCATTAGCAGAGAGGCTGCCTAAAATCATAATAAGGTCACAGACATCCCAAAACACACCACCAGACATCGACCTGCCCACCAGAAAGACAAGATCCAGCCTTATCCACCAGAACACAGGCACTAGTCCCCTCCACCAGGAAGCCTACACAACCCACTGAACCAACCTTAGCCACTGGGAACAGAAACCAAAAACAACGGGAACTACGAACCAGCAGCCTGCAAAAAGGAGACACCAAACAGAGTAAGATAAGCAAAATGAGAAGACAGAAAAACACACAGCAGATGAAGAAGCAAGGTAAAAACCCACCACACCTAACAAATGAAGAGGAAATAGGCAGTCTACCTGAAAAAGAATTCAGAATAACGATAGTAAAGATGATCCAAAATCTTGGAAATAGAATAAGGAAAAAGCAAGAAACATTTAACAAGGACCTAGAAGAACTAAGGAGGAAACAAGCAACGATGAACAACACAATAAGTGAAATTAAAAATACTCTAGAAGGGATCAATAGCAGAATAACTGAGGCAGAAGAACGGATAAGTGACTCGGAAGACAAAATAGTAGAAATAACTACCGCAGAGCAGAATAAAAGAAAAAAGAATGAAAAGAGCTGAGGACAGTCTAAGAGACCTCTGGGACAACATTAAACGCACCAACATTCGAATCATAGGGGTCCCAGAAGAAGAAGAGCAAAAGAAAGGGACTGAGAAAATATTTGAAGAGATTATAGTTGAAAACTTCCCTAATATGGGAAAGGAAATAGTTAATCAAGTCCAGGAAGCACAGAGAGTCCCATA
>NC_041217.1:10175617-10177118 GCF_002837175.3 Physeter macrocephalus | reverse complement strand
AAGCAGCAAGGGAAAAACAACAAATATCCCACAAGGGAATCCCCATAAGGTTAACAACTGATCTTTCAGCAGAAACTCTGCAAGCAAGAAGGGAGTGGCAGGACATATTTAAAGTGATGAAGGAGAAGAACCTACAAGCAAGACTACTCTACCCAGCAAGGATCTCTTTCAGATTGGATGGAGATATCAAAAACTTTACAGACAAGCAAAAGCTGAGAGAGTTCAGCACCACCAAACCAGCTTTACAACAAATGCAAAAGGATCTTCTCTAGGCAAGAAACACAAGAGAAGGAAAAGACCTACAATAACAAACCCAAAACAATTAAGAAAATGCGAGTAGGAACGTACATATCGATAATTACCTTAAATGTAATTGGATTAAATGCTCCCACCAAAAGACACAGACTGGCTGAATGGATCCAAAAACAAGACCTGTATATATGCTGTCTACAAGAGACCAAATTCAGACCTAGGGACACATACACACTGAAAGTGAGGTGACGGAAAAAGATATTCCATGCAAATGGAAATCAAAAGAAAGCTGGAGTAGCAATTCTCATATCAGACAAAATAGACTTTAAAATAAAGACTATTACAAGAGACAAAGAAGGACGCTACATAATGATCAAGGGATTGATCCAAGAAGATATAACAATTGTAAATATTTATGCACCCAACATAGGAGCACCTCAATACATAAGGCAAATACTATCAGCCATAAAAGGGAAACTCGACAGTATCACAATCATAGTAGGGGATTTAACACCCCACTTTCAACAATGGACAGATCATCCAAAATGAAAATAAATAAGGAAACACAAGCTTTAAATAATACATTAAACAAGATGGACTTAACTGATATTTATAGGACACTGCATCCAAAAACAACAGAATACACATTTTTCTCAAGTGCTCATGGAACATTCTCCAGGATACATCATATCTGGGGTCACAAATCAACCCTTGGTAAATTTAACAAAGTTGAAATCATATCAAGTATCTTTTCTGACCACAGCGCTATGAAAGTACATATCAATTACAGGAAAAGAGCTGTACAAAATACACACACATGGAGGCTAAACAATACACTACTTAATAACAAAGTGATCACTGACGAAATCAAAGAGGAAATCAAAAAATACCTAGAAGCAAATGACAATGGAGACACGACGACCCAAAACCTATGGGATGAAGCAAAAGCAGTTCTAAGAGGGAAGTTTATAGCAATACAATCCTACCTTAAGAAAAAGGAAACATCTCAAATAAACAACCTAACCTTGCACCTAAAGCAATTAGAGAAAGAAGAACAAAATTACCCCAAAGTTAGCAGAAAAAAAAAATCATAAACATCAGATCAGAAATAAATGAAAAAGGAATGAAGAAATGATAGCAAAGATCAATAAAACAAAAAGCTGGTTCTTTGAGAAGATAAACAAAATTGATAAACCATTAGCCAGACTCATCAAGAGAAAAAGGGAGAAGACTCAAATCAATAGAATTA
>NC_041217.1:10173294-10174814 GCF_002837175.3 Physeter macrocephalus | reverse complement strand
TGAAAAACTGAAAACATTTCCACTAAGATCAGGAAGAAGACAAGGTTGCCCACTCTCACCACTATTATTCAACATAGTTTTGGAGGTTTTAGCCACAGCAATCAGAGAAGAAAAAGAAATAAAATGAATTCAAATGGGAAAAGAAGAAGTAAAGCTGTCATTGTCTGCAGATGACATGATACTCTACATAGAGAATCCTAAAGATGCTACCAGAAAACTACTAGAGCTAATCAATGAATTTGGTAAAGTAGCAGGATACAAAATTAATGCACAGAAATCTCTGGCATTCTTATACACTAATGATGAAAAATCTGAGAGTGAAATTAAGAAAACACTCCCATTTACCATTGCAACAAAAAGAATAAAATATCTAGGAATAAACCTACCTAAGGAGACAAAAGACTTGTATGCAGAAAACTATAAGACACTGATGAAAGAAATTAAAGATGATACAAATAGGTGGAGAAATATACCATGTTCTTGGATTGGAAGAATCAACATTGTGAAACTGTCTCTACTACCCAAAGCAATCTACAGATTCAATGCAATCCCTATCAAACTACCACTGGCATTTTTCACAGTACTAGAACAAAAAATTTCACAATTTGTATGGAAACACAAAAGACCCCGAATAGCCAAAGCAATCTTGAGAACGAAAAATGGAACTGAAGGAATCAGCCTCCCTGACTTCAGACTATACTACAAAGCTACAGTAATCTAGACAGTATGATATTGGCACAAAAACAGAAATATAGATCAATGGAACAGGATAGAAAGCCCAGAGATAAACCCACGCACATATGGTCACCTTATCTTTGATAAAGGAGGCAAGAATATACAGTGGAGAAAAGATAGCATCTTCAATAAGTGGTGCTGGGAAAACTGCACGGGTATGTATAAAAGTATGAGATTAGAACCCTCCCTAACATCACACACAAAAATAAGCTCAAAATGGATTAAAGACCTAAATGTAAGGCCGGAAACTTTCAAACTCTTAGAGGAAAACATAGAACACTGTATGACATAAATCACAGCAAGGTCCTTTTCAACCCACCTCCTAGAGAAATGGAAATAAAAACAAAAATAAACAAATAGGACCTAATGAAACTTAAAAGTTTTTGCACAGCAAAGGAAACCATAAACAAGATGAAAAGACAACCCTCAGAATGGGAGAAAATATTTGCAAATGAAGCAACTGACAAAGGATTAATCTTCAAAATTTACAAGCAGCTCATGCAGCTCAATAACAAAAAAAAACCCAATCCAAAAATGGGCAGAAGGCTTAAATAGACACTTCTCCAAAGAAGATATATAGATTGCCAAGAAACACATGATAGAAGGCTCAACATCATTAATCATTAGAGATATGCAACTCAAAACTACAATGAGATACCATCTCACACCAGTCAGAATGGCCATCATCAAAAAATCTTGAAACAATAAATGCTGGAGAGGGTGTGGAGAAAAGGGAACACTCTTCCATTGTTGGTGGGAATGTAAATTGATACAGCCACTATGGA
>NC_041217.1:10165902-10172548 GCF_002837175.3 Physeter macrocephalus | reverse complement strand
GGGAGGGAGGGAGACGCAAGAGGGAGGAGATATGGGAACATATGTGTATGTATAGCTGATTCATTTTGTTGTGGAGAGGAAACTAACACACCATTGTAAAGCAATTATACTCCAATAAAGATGTTAAAAAAAAACATAAAAAAAAAAAAAAAGAATCTGCTTGCCAATGCAGGAGATACTGGTTCGAGCCCTGGTCCGGGAAGATTCCACATGTTGCGGAGCAACTGGCCCCGTGTGCCACAGCTACTGAGCATGTGTGCCACAACTGCTGAAGCCCGTGTGCCTAAAGCTCGTGCTCCACAACAAGAGAAGCCACCGCAATGAGAAGGCTGCGCACCGCAGGGAAGAGTGGCCCCCGCTCGCCGCAGCCTGTGCACAGCAAGTAAGACCCAATGCAGCCAAAAATAAAAATAAATTAATGTTTTCAAAAATTAAAAAAAAAAGAAAACTGCAGGCACAGATCACAGATGGTTCCACTGGAGAATTTTTCCAAACACTTAAGGAAAGTATAATACCAATTCTACACAAACTCTTGTAAAAAATAAAAAGACCTTTTTGAGTATTGTACCTGATGCCCCAGGTATTAAGACATCTCTTCCCTCTGGGTGATGAAAATGTAATCTCTTCCAAGCCATATGTGAGCTTTGGAAATTGTCTGCCCGGCTGGTTTTTGATGGTTCTTTCCCGAGCTTGTGGAGTTTCCCACCACAGATGTGCTGATGAGTATTCAGCCAGAAACTTGAAGGATTCCTCTGCCAATCTCCAAAGATCTCTCACTTTGCAGCTCCCTCTTCCCCACACCAGCCATCTGGCCTCTTTGAACTTCAACCTCTGTCTCCGGATCTCCTCAGGACTTCTGGACTTCTGTTTGAATTCTTCCTCCCTGCACTGTGACCTGAAAATTACCTCCAGTCTCTTTGTGAGGGCAATCACAGAGCTAACCTAGCTTGCTTCCCTTTTCTCACAGATCACTACCATATTGAGTCCATTACCCAGTGTCGGAAGAAGTGTTGTTTAATGTATTTTCTCTACGTTTCTAGTTGTTTACAACAGGAGTTCAATTCCCATAGCAGTTAATCCTTCATGGTTCAAAGCAGAAATCTTGTTAAGTTTTAAGAAATTCTGAAAACCATGATAAAAGGTACATGACCTTTTAATTTAGGTGGGTGTGGCTTTAAGAGCATCATTTTGTGAGAGGACCTAGTCTCAACATAATAGAGAATGAGTACCATTGGAAAGACCACAGTAAAGCTACACTTGATGTGTAAGGCTCTGTTGACAATTATTCAAACGTCCTTGCTAGATTACAGACTATCTGAATTTATTATTAAAATTTACAATTAGGAATTCATTATAAAGCAGGATAAATGAATCTTGTATCAAGAGAATACCTATTTGTATTATATTAATGTTTCCTCTTCAAAAATACTTTTAATTTTAAAATTATATATTGAACAAATGTTTGATTAAAAGGACAAACATAACAGGTATTTTCACATGTTATCTTATGGCTGGAGGCTCTACACAGTTGATTTTAACCTGGATTACAAGTGCTCTAAAATGTAAAGAAGAAATAAAAGCTTTTTAAGAGTAGTGTTCTCACAGTATAATTTTTTAAAGCATTTTGTAGCTGTGACAGTGACTAAATGAGTTGCACTGTTTCAGTATTCAAAGCTGCAAGTTATATTCTATTTATCTTCCTAAGAAACTTCTGTGCTAAATGTCCTTTACATATGTCCCTAAGTTAGAAACAGTAGTTATAAATACTAAGTCTCAAAGAACACAAAGAGCCTTCATTTCTACAAGAAAGTCATTTTAAGACCACTTGCTATTAGAAAACACAATTTTTATATGACATTTGGATATACTTAGCAACATGACTCATTCTTTTTTATGTATCTATTGATACTTATGCATCTAAGTATGTATGTACATATGTATGTATTTAGGTAATTGATTTTATCTATATACAACATTTTTCTGGAGTATTTAAAAGCATATCTTACAGATATCATCCCATTTTACATTTTAGTGTGCATTTCTAACAGATATTTTTTAAAATATAAATCACAGTACCATTTTCATACCTAGCAAAATTTAACAATAATTCCTTCATATAATCTGGTAATATATATTTCCCTAATTTTTAATTAAATGCCTTTTTCAGTTTTTTTAAAAATAAGGTCCACTTATGGTATTTGCTAATATTTCTTCAAAACTCTTAGTCTCTAACAGCTTCCCCTTTTATAGATGTGTATTTTTTGAAAAAACTGCTCCGCTCTACAGAATTTCCCTCATTCTGGATTCGGCTGATTGCATCCTCACAGTGTTTACTGAACAGGTTCTTCTATCTACATGTCCCCCAAACTGTTATGACTCACATCTAAAGGTTTGATGAGATTCAGATCAATAATATTTTAACAATGTAACACGCTTTTAAAAATCCCTTTCAAATCATGACTCTAAAAGACACTCATTATTTGTCACATGATGAATTTCTGAGCACTGAGAAAAAGAAATAATGCTTCGTGAACTGGCTCACTGGGTAATCCCGTATGGTAGATGTTGATAATAATAACCACCATCACAATAAGCAAAACTTCATTTGTCACAAAGTCCTCAGTTTGTAATACAGCATTAACTGTTCCAACATATTTAAGTGAAAAAAATGTAAATAAAGTATGTGTGCTTCAGCTAGTACTCAGCATTAAATAAAATACTCAATATCTCATTAGCATCTCTCAACCCATGTAACACCTTTTTTTGTCTATTAGCATAAGTATAGTTAATGAAGATATAATTTTATAATGCATGGTATAAAAAGAATTCTCAAGTGTTAGTTGGATGACCAGGGTAGAGTGAGAGGCTATTCTTGGGAGTACAGGAATATTACTAGTACATTATCAAGGGAATAAAGGAGAAAAGTAGAAAAGAAAAGGAAGAATAAAACACACAGAAATTAACCTTAATGTTGTAATTATGACAACTCTGACGGGAGCATCACTTGCAAATTTTCTCTCCACACATATGTATGTTGGAGAGTAGTCACTCATGCAGTTTGAAGAAAACAGCTTAAAATTTTAATCTTAGTTTTTCTAGTATTCACTTATAATGAAGAGAGTTAGCCTTGCTATTGTAGAAATTCAATGAGAAAGAAATGGAAGTATTCTCATTTGAATTTCCAAAATAGGTTCTTGAATCCTACATCAGAAAGAAAAATTGTGAAAGTTCTTTTTGTTTTGTTTTGCGAAAGCAAGATATGGTTGAGAGAATAACTTCCCTACCACAAAGAAGGGTAGTGCATAAATGTTTAACAAAATACTGCAGAGAATCCTGGAAAAACCAAGCTGACCCACCCTCTTCAGACACCAAACAAATTTCATATGAGGAGGAGAAGAGAATGGGTAAGATGTGAACATGGAAAAACCAGTAGGAGCCTAAGATGAGGAAATGTAACAGGGACATCCTAGTGGATAAGATTGGAGAAAACTAACCGGGAAAATCATGGACAGCAGAACTCATATACCTATAAGCAGTGTCCATATATCCAAATGAGCATCAAGCCATGGCCTGGAACCATATGGCACCAAGACCAGGAACATAATGCAACCTAAATGTCCATCAACAGATGAACAGATAAAGAAGATGTGGTACATATACTCAACAGAATACTACTCAACCATAAAAAAGAATGAAATAATGCCATTTGCAGCAACATGGATGGACCTAGAGATTATCATACTAAGTGAAGTCAGAAAGAGAAAGTCAAATACCATATGATATCACTTATATGTGGAATCTAAAATATGATACAAATGAACTTATTTACAAAACAGAAACAGACTCACAGACAGAAAACAAACTTATGGTTACCAAGGGGCAAGGGGGCCAGGAAGGGATAAATTAGGAGTTTGGGATCAGCAGATACAAACTACTATATATAAAATAAACAACAAGGTCCTACTATAGCACAGGGAACTATTTTCAATATCCTGTAGTAAAACCAGGATGGAGAAGAATATGAAAAAATATATATATATACACATAAAACTGAATCACATTGTTGTACATAAGAAATTAACATAACATTGTAAATCAACTATACTTCAATTTAAAAAAAAAACAAAAAAAACAGGACCTAAATGGGGACAAGCCAGTGCTGGCAGTCACTATCACCATTCAAGTGACCACCACCATCACAGAGCACCTGTGTGCTCTATCTCAGGGCCTGAGATAAAGATGAAACTGTGATTACTGGAGAGGTGCTAATTAGGGAAGTAAGTATAAGGACAAGAGAGGAAGTGAGACACGACACGGACACGTGAACGATCAGAAGATATACAGCTATTTAATATTGTGCCAGTGGTGATGGCTGCTTCACAGGAAGCTCTGAAGGACTGTAATGGGGTGTTCTGCAAGTGCCTTGATTCCACTTCAGGTCCTTGGCAGAGGGGAATCTTCTCCAAGCAGTTCAGTGAAGGGAGGAGGAGGAGGATTTGTCCCTCTGATCTCTCCTAACTCACTTCCCTCATTTCTCACTGATTCAAGTTTATCTAATGGAGGGTTACATCCTCCATGCTTTTTGCATTTTGTCCTGGGGCTCCTCAGCCGCTGCTCTGGAAGCCAGACTCCATGTTTCCTCATAACCTGGAAGTGGAGGAATGACAAGAAGGGAACAGAGCACTGACCAAGAGAAAGAGGGAATCGGAGAAAATGCACAGGATTTTATCTAATACCCTGACACTGTGACAAGCCCCAGTAAATGATTCAGGGATAAAGTAGGGTTGGTATAAGTCATTCTTAGTAATTCCCTTTATGTGTGCTAGTGATTGATTTAGGAGTGGGCAAGTGTTTTGCACTGGACTCTTTTAAGATGTCCTGGAAAACATTTTGCTTTCCAATTTAAAAAGAGATAAGAGCCAGAGAATCCACATTTTTCTGTTTTGTCTTGAATGTCCATATCTGACCAAATCTAGACTATATGAAGAGGCAGAGTGGCATCACCATTAAGGACATGAGAGCTGGACAGGCGGTTCAGATCCTGGCTTTGTCAGTTACTATGACCTGGGAAAGTTGCTAGACCTATCTGCACCTATTTTCCTCATCTGTAAAATAACAGTGACAACAACAGCCATCTCATAGTATTACCATGAGGACTCAAGAGTTAAAATATGAAAATATCTTAGATTGCAGTGAGCAACAAGAATTATCTATTGTATTATACAGAGATGCTCTCAGTACTTCTAATGTTTATGGGTGTCACTTAATTTATCTCCCTGAATACTGTGTCAGTTATGTCAATTACTCACCTCGGGCAATCTCAGCATTGCTCAGTGTATGAGGTACTAATAAGTGACATGATCTCAAATACTTGGAAAGTACTAATTTACCTCTAAAAGTAAGTACTTTAAAGCCTAAAGAGAGGAGCAGCATATATTGATCTAAAGCATTTTGAATCCCTCAGAATAAAGAGCCCTTATAAATCCAAGATTTTATTTCTTCCCCTACTTCTTTTACTAAGTTACTGGTTGATGTGAAGCTTTTGAAACGTAATCTGCCCCTCTCTGAACTCACATATCCTCAGTAAAATTCATATCCTAATGAAAAATATTGCTAAATGTTTCCTCCCTGAATCACCCTGTCACCCCTAATGTTAGTGTCCTATTTATCCACATTAGACATTTCAGTATTTCAGTTGATTTACATCTTGGCTAAGGTTCTTAGGAAATAAGTTCTTTTATTCATCTATTTTTTTTCTCCCTCTAGCTTTCTGCCTTTTGTTCTCTGTTGCCTCAATGTTATAAAAAATATAGCTTATTCATTTTTCAGCATTTTCATTTAAACTTATATTCAACTTCATTTCATATTATAAAAGTAGAATTTAATAGTTTCTACTACATACTTTGTTCTTTAATAAAAAATTTCACACATCCTCTTTTAAGGGCATAGATGAATATCAGTCTACCCACTACTGTCTCCTTTCATTATCTTTTAATCCTAGGTGAAATGTACTCTGATAGCAACTATCACTGCCACCATTTCTTTAAAAAAAGAATTCTCTATTCATCCTGAGAAGATTCTTTCTTAAAAGAATGCCTTGGATATTGCTTATTACCAAGACAGTTTGAGAAGCCATATACTTCTTAACGGATTTTCTACTCTGGTAATATTTTTTCAAGAAGCTATTTCAATCTTTTTCTTTCTTTTTTTTTTAATTAATTAATTTATTTTTCCTGTGTTGGGTTCTTCGTTTCTGTGCCAGGGCTTTCTCTAGTTGTGGCAAGCGGGGGCCACTCTTCATCGCGGTACGCAGGCCTCTCACTGTTGTGGCCTCTCTTGTTGCGGAGCACAGGCTCCAGATGCGCAGGCTCAGTAGTTGTGGCGCACGGGCCTAGTCGCTCCGCGGCATGTGAGATCCTCCCAGACCAGGGCTCAAACCCGTGTCCCCTGTATTGGCAGCCAGATTCTCAACCACAGCGCCACCAGGGAAGCCCTCAATCTTTTTTTTTTTTTTTTTTTTTTTGCGGTGCGCGGGCCTTTCACTGTTGTGGCCTCTCCCGTTGCGGGGCACAGGTTCCGGCCGCGCAGGCTCAGCGGCCATGGCTCACGGGCCCAGCCGCTCTGCGGCATGTGGGATCTTCCCGGA
>NC_041217.1:10154527-10165555 GCF_002837175.3 Physeter macrocephalus | reverse complement strand
CCCGGACCGGGGCACGAACCCGTGTCCCCTGCATCGGCAGGCGGACGCGCAACCACTGCACCACCAGGGAAGCCCACCCCCTCAACCTTTCAATAAAGGAAAAACTTCATCTAAAGAGTCAGATGTTTAAGCTAGTGGTAACACTACCATAAAAATCTTTTGTGATGCTCAAGGTGATTCATTATATGACTGTACCTTTTAAGAAGAAAACTGAGTCTTGAAGGTACATTTGACATTTTGTTTCACCTTAATGAAGAACTATGATTGTTTAGATTTCAAGGGGAGATGTATAAGATTTACTTGATTGTCTTGTTCATAAAATGACCAAGCATTTACTTCTGTGCATTGTGATTCTGAGCTCTTGCGCCTAATTATGAAACGTGAACAACCAATGAGAAGGCTGAACATACTTCAGGGAAATTATGAGTAGGCATTGCAAAGTGCATTACTACATTAAAGTGGTAAGTACAGGGAGTGAGGAGGGCTTAAGAGGAAGATTTGGATTACATTACTGAACTCTTTTTCCTGTTACATTAACTTCTATTTCTACAGATTTTGTAGTCTACTTTGAGGCTTTTCAGAACATTTTTTTCTGGTCTTGTCAACTTACTTATTCTATTAACTTCTGACAATTTTTTCCAGAGCAATTAATTATTCTCCTTGATAATTAATCTTTCCAGTTGCTGTAGGTTTCCCAGAAAAGCTGTATTTTGCCCCATAGACTTTGAAAAACCTTTATGCTAGCAGGCATTACACTGTTCTTTGTTTAAAAAATTTGCCTTGCCTACTGCTCCAAAGCAAGAACTCTTTATATTCTTCTTTACAGCACTAGTTCTTATATGTGATATTTAAAAACATTTTTGAAAATGGCAGAACACCAGAGCAAAAATTATTTAAACAAAATAAGAAATGTATTTATTTTCAAAAGTGAAAATTCCAGGGGTATGTCTGATTTAAATTGGATCACGGGGTCAAACGATTTTATTAATGTTATCACCTTACGCCCCACCCCACCTTGTTCATTCTCAAGCAGATAGGACCCTCAGGCTGACAATAATTCAGGTTTAGTCCTGATCTGGGCAGGTTAACCCAGAGGCAATGAAAACCTTGTGTCTCAGTTATTCAAACAAAATTCTGAGAATTGCAATTCATCGTCTCTAACGAGGTGTAATCTTACTGTGGCCACTGTGGCCAAGGGCAAGCGTACACTGATCAGTTTTAGCACAGGTCCAACGCCCTCTCTTGGAACGTCTAGTTAAGTTGTTTGAGATCTGACAGGGTTCTTACCTGTAGATAAAATACCACACTCACGTTGGCTTAAACAGGAAAACTTTTTAAATGTATTAGTAAGAAGCTTAAAAAACTTGACCGACCCTAGGCTTATCTTCCAGAAATGACTTTAAGAACTACAGTTCAAAGTCATCCTAGCAGGACCGCTGATACTACTGGCAATACTGAAAACTAAGCTCGCTCTGCCTCAGTCAAGAGCTGCCACCACTGCCCTACCCAGACCTGCACATCTGCTGCTCCCTACACCAGTACAACGGTTTCCACGCGCACTGCCATCTCCTCAAATATCAGGGTCCATCTCAAGCAGGTACATTTGACTGATGACAACAAAGCCACATGTCTGCCCATTAGCATACAGGAGTCATGATAAAAATAGGTGTTTGCTTCTAAATGAGGAAAGAAGAATGAACACTGTGAAGAAGAAATATCAAGATGTTCAGAAGGTGGTAAGAGATATAGGCCAACTGAAAGCTGTGCCTGTACATCTCCATCCAAATGCTGTGCATGTACATCTCCATTCAAACATACGGATTGATACTGCAGAATACTTATACCCTATAGAAAATCATATTCTTTTTTCTTCCTTTTTTTTTGTAACCAGTGCATGAATGGTAAGAAAAATTGTAGGCAATAATAATAGTAATATCCTTCATTATCTAAATACTTGACAAGAACTAAGTATACAACACAGTATCTATTAGTTGAATGAGTGAGTAAATGAATGAATCTTTCTTAAAATAAAACTGCACTTAGTATATATGTAAAACACCACCAGATGTTGTCACATCTGGTTTTAGAGCACAAAATAAGAAACAAAGCAATGACATTACCAACATAAATTGTGACAGTATTTATATAGCATGGAAATAAGACATTTTAAGCTATTATCAGCATATTTAAACATGAAGGATATTTTACAGCAGATTAAATTCAATAGATACTTGCCATAATAATTCCAAAATGACAAATTTTAATACGAAATTCTTCACAGGGCCATTTGATGGAGATAATGGCCTACTTTATGGATTTAGAGGAGTCAGTAAACATATTTAATACAGACAACTGAAATTACAGACAAGATCCCTAATGTTGTATAATCATCTATTAATGATTTGCTTTAAAGTACAGAGCTGCAATTTTGGCCACATTCTGACTTCTTGTCCTCTAAAATTACAGCAGATTTCAAGCCTTAGCCTTTCAATGTACCCCCAAGAAGCAGAAGAACTAATAAGGCTAGGGACAAAATTACAATCTCACAAACACAAATGGTTTGGCAAAAACTGGAACTTAGTTCTTATGTCATGATAACTTTTTCTTTTGTTTTTTGCATTAGGTCTGAATAGTAACATCATGGGGCCCATGGGAAAGAAGGCATTGATGAAGGAAGAAGACACAGATAAATGTAAAGGCATCCCATGTTTACAGACTGTAAGAATTAATATTGTTAAAATGTCTATACTATCCAAAATGATCTACAGATTCAGTGCAATCCCAATTAAAATCCTAATGCCATTCTTTAAAGAAATAGAAAAATAAAAAGCACTAAAACTCATAGGGAACTACACAAGACTCCAAATGCCAAAGCAATCTTGAGCAAGAAGAACAAAGCTGGAGATATCACTTTTTCTATTTCAAAACTTACTACAAAGGTACAGTAATCAAAACATCATGACACTGGCATAAAAACAGACATATGGACCAATGGAACAGTATAGAGAGATTGAAATAAATCTATGCACCTACAGTTAACTGATCTTCGACAAGGGTGCCAAGAAAACAAACTGGGGAAAGGACAGTCTCTTCAATAAATGGTGTTGCAAAAACTGGACAACCACATGCAGAAGAATGATTGAAACTTTATCTCACACCACATAGAAAATCAATTCAAAATGGATTAAAGAATGAAATGTAAGCTCTGAAACCATAAAACTCCTATAAAAAAACAGAAGAAGAGCTTCCTGATACTGGTCTGGACAATGATTTTTTAGATATGACACCAAAAACACAGGCAGCAAAAGCAGAACTGGACAAATCCAATTGCATCAAGCTAAAAAGCTTCTGTATAGCAAAAGAAACAATCAGCAAAGTGAAAAGGCAACCCATGGAACAGGCAAGAATTATTGAAAACTATGTATCTGATAAGGTGTCAATATCCAAAATACGTATATCCAACTCAACAGAAAAAAAAACAACAACCCTGATTTTAAAATAAAAAAAGGACCTGAACAGACAGTTCCTAAAGGAACATACACAAATAGCCAATAGGCATATGAAAAAGTGTCCAGTTTCACTAAACAGGGAAATGCAAATTAAAACCACAATGAGATATCACCTCACACCTGTTAGAATGACAATCATCAATAAGACAAGAGAAAACAAGTTTGGTGAGGGTGTGGAAAAAAAGGAACCCTGTACACTGCTGGTGGGAGTGTAAATTGGTAGAGCCATTATGGAAAGCAATATGAGTGCTCCTAAAAAAAACTGAAAATAGAAGTACTATATTATCTAGCAGTCCTAATTCTGAGTATATACCCATAGGAAACAAAAGCAGTATCACAAAGAGATATCTGCACTCCAATGTTCATTTCCGCATTATTCACAATAGCCAAGATATGGAAACACACTAAATGTCCATTAATGAATGAGTGGATAAATAAGATGCATGATACACATATAATGGAATATTACTCAGCATTATAAAAAGGGAATCCTGCCATTTGAGACCTCATGGATTAACCTGGAGTCTATTATGCTAAGTGAAATAACCCAGATGCAGAAAGACAAATTCTATATGATCTCATTTATATATGGACTCTAAAAATAAACTCACAGAAACAGAGTAGAAAGGTGGTTATCAGGGGCTGGGGGAGGTGAAAACAGGGAGATGTTGGTCAAGGAGTAAAAAGTTTAAGTTACGCAAGATGAGTAAGTTCTGGAAAGCTGGTGAACAGAAATGTGACTGTAGTTGACAATATTGTATTGTGTACTTGAAATTTGCTAAGAGGGTAGATCTTGGGTGTTCCCCCTGGGGAAAAAAAAAGAGAGAGAGAAGAAGGGGGAAAGGTGAGGAAAGAGGAAGGGGGAAGAGAAAGAAAAATGGTAAAGGTGTGAAGTAATGGATATGTTGACTGACTTGGTTGTGGTGAATATTTCACAATATGTACAGATATCAGGTCATCAGTTTGCAAACCTTAAATATATACAATTTTTGACTGTCAATTATCCCTCAATTAAAGCTCGGGGAAAAAAAGAAAAGGGGCTAATAGAAGATTTTTACTTATTTGGATCTTGGTGCGTAATACTTTCTTCTCATGTGAGCACGGAGTAGAACTGTATGAAAGAATATCCTTGCTGGGAGATGTTCCTAACCTTCACAGGCCAAAAAGCAACATGAGGTGGAGACCAGGTAGGGTCAGTGGTCTGGTGGTGAATGGGGGTGAGAGCAGTTCATTCATGATTTTTTTTTTTTTTTTTTTGCTTTAGGTAATAGAAGAAAAAATTAAGAGGCTTTTTGCTGTCTACTGAAAAACCTATAAAATACACATAGTTAATGGTGAAATATTTACAACATTCTTTCTTAAACTAGAATGAGACAAAAATCCTGCTGTCATCACTTTTATTTGAGATTGTAATGGGGGTTCTAGCATAAAATGAGAGAACACAAATGAAAGAAACAAAACTGTGAAATAAGAGGTATGGGGGAGGTCATCAACTATTCTGGTAATAGCTTTCTCTTAATCTGCAAAATGCATGTTTTAGTAGTATCCTTTAAGTGGTTCAAATATGAGGTATGTGTATATATTTCTCAATGAATGAAATATTTCATATATGTTTAATAAAAGAAAAGCAAAGACATGTTAGAGCACTTTAAGAATCAAATACAAAACTAATATTGAAATCAGAATAAAGTAGCTTTATACTTATTTTAAAAAAACATTAACAGAGCCTTTTTTCTTTCTGCTTTTTTTGCTTTAAGCTTTATCATCCTTGTATCAAACAAGATGCTTGTTTTGAAACTCCAATGAACAAAACCGAACTAAGCATACATGTTTTGAGAAAAAAGAAAGGATACAGCAGGTATCTGGATAAATATTTGGGTACTAACCCTGGATGGAAGATTTGGATAAAAGCCACCCAAAATATCTCTAAAAATTCACTCTTTTTAAAAATTTGGTATTTTCCTGTAAGCAAGAAATGCAGTAGGTGATGAGCTTGAATCAGAAAAAGTGTACTTATTCACCTCGTAACTGATTTAAGAATCCCTTTTATTTTACTTTCACTTAGTAAGTTGTCAATATTTCTCAAAGAGAGTTCCACATTAAGATCATAAAACTGTCAGCAAATAAAGTACTCCATGGTCAATTAGAATTAGGAAAAAAACACATAATCCTCCTGCACAGATACAACATAATCCACACATTAAATTCTGTGTGAATTTCTGACAATAAAAATATTACACTTAGACAAATTATGAGGTTTTCTTTCTTTCACATAAAAGCCTGTGTAAAATCTCTTTCTGTTCATCTAGCTTCACAAAATTCATTTACTCAACATAATTTATTATGACTCTATAATGTGAAAGCTCAGTGACACAGTTAATAATAAAAAACTTAATGATTCTGTGTATCTATTGTGCACATTTAGAAGAAATGCCACCTATGGCTAAAATACATTAAAATCCTATTTGCTCCTTCATAACTAATCATTGCTTCTATATCTTGCTATATAAATTTATCTGGATAAAGGAAATACTTCTTAAGTTATGTGCTTCTCAATGAAAGCCACTAGTAGTGGGAAATTATTCCATAGTTTAAACTCAAATTCTCATAACTCTTAGCTTTGTTTTCAGGAGAGTAGGCTTTGATGTAATCACACAGAGTCACATTTTTCTGAAAAAGAAAAAATCTTTTAAAGTATTTCTACTCAACAAAATAAATTTTACTAGGAAGAAACCAATTAACCAAAGCACTTATTTTATTCTTTAAAAGTCATTAGTAATTTTTTCCCCAATAAGAATAATTCTTTTTAAATTAATTTTTGATTGATTCAAATCAAAATATTAAACACTCTGGTGGATATAGAAGCAGTGATAGTGTATACTAGCATTTTTAAAATTTAAATATAGACTAATAATAAGATTTAAATTAAAATTTCCAATGATGCATTTAACTTTAATAAGATTTTGGCAATGTTAAATAAATGCCAATGAATTCCCAAAATCATATTTTAGTATACAATGATAGCTATGATTAAGTATTAATTACATGCATTTGACGTTCTTAATGACTATTAAAAAATTAGAATTTGAGAGTTGTAGTCAACGTGTTGTAATACAACGAACAAAGGAATGAGACTAAAGGTGACTGACTTCTGGCTGATTTGAGTAGATCAGATGCCATCTTATTCTGGAGCAAGAATATCAAATCATTAAAATAAATTCCAAATTTCTAATTAAAAAAAATAACAATACTGACACATTTAAAGACAAATACTGAAAATAGCTACTGATTTCTGCTGACCAAAGAACTTTAGAAATCCATTTTAATTCCTCTCAAGGTGTTATCAAAACTCCAATCCAGGGGACTTTGCTGGTGGCACAGTGGTTAAGAATCCGCCTGCCAATGCAGGGGACACAGGTTCGAGCCCTGGTCTGGGAAGACCCCCACCTGCCGCGGAGCAACTAAGCCCGTGTGCCACAACTACTGAGACTGCGCTCTAGAGCTAACGAGCCACAGCTACTGAGCCTGTGTGCCTAGAGCCCGTGCTCCACAACAAAAGAAGCCACCGCAATGCGAAGCCCGCGCACCGCAATGAAGAGTAGCCCCCGCTCGCCACAACTAGAGAAAGCCCGCGCGCAGCAATGAAGACCCAACTCAGCCAAAAATGAATAAATAAATAAATAAATTTATTAAAAAAAAAACAAAACTCCATTCCATAGCAAACCAGAGGCACTGAAGATTGGATTCCTCTCTCTTTCCTTGCTCTGGCTGGGCTGGATATGTTTTGTAGCATCAAATGTGCTTCTACTTTTAAAATACGCTCCAAACATGCATATAGCAAAGTATATTGGATTAGAGTAGCTCCATGGCTAAATGTTCAACATCACAAATATTTCAGTTAATTTGGTTCCACTGGAAAATACACTGTACACTAAATGACACAATTTTCACCTTTCTTTTGAATTGTAAATATAACAGTTTAATTTTCAGGAAGCTCCATATGACCACAGGAAGCACCAAATTAATTCATTTATTAGGTGTTAAGTTACATAGAATTGATAATGCAATAGAACTCCTGATCCTCATTCCTGAGGGGCTCATATCTGCATAAAATTCAAGGAAGCCGTACCCCCTACACCCTCACACGGAGACATAGCTTATCAAGACAGTAATGATGGAATAAGGCCATTCTTGCAGGTCCAGGCTTAACAAACTTCCTTCAGCTCATCCAAGAAGAAATGTTTTCCTACCTCATGCTCTTTAACATGTTATTTCCTCTAGTGGGCACATTTTCGTCATCTCTCATCATTCTGAAACTCCCCAAACATGTCAGTTTCCACTTAAGGTTTCAGGCTGGGTACCATCGTTTCCAGAAAGCCTAGGAAGTTCACAGAGTACTAGGCACTCCCTTCTCATAGCAGTTACTTACTGCTTTACATTTTAACACCCTGCTTTCTGCTCTGTGTCCTGGACACTAGGTAGTAAGCCCTAGCAAGGTTGGAGTCTTGAGTGTTATGTTCATGGTATACCAACAACACTTAATTTCATGCCAAATGAATGAACACACGAATGATCAAAATGAATAGACTAGAAAAGTCCAGGACTGAAATAAGAGAAGTACAATGGTAAGTTTGACCAAGGTCTGTCTAATGCTGTTAGCTAATTTAAGAGCTAAGACTTTTTAAAAGGCTTATAAAATATTTTTTTTAATTTAGTATAATCTCGATACTTTTAAAAGGTTCACTAATTTTTGAACACAAAGAGTCTCTGGATTACTCACATTTTATAAGGTAAGAAAAAGTCACCTATTAAAGAGTAATAAGTACCACTATACTCACTCACAGTAATGAGAATTTGTGTGTGCTCTTTCCTAAGAGGGCCACCAAAAGGTCAACTGTTTTACAAAAAGTGATTCAATTTTTTAAAAAAATAGGCTAGAAGGACTGCAAATCTACTTAAAACAAATGAAAATATATAGATTGTGTGTGTGCACACGTATGTATATATATGTGATATATATATATATATATATATATATATACACATATTCTTTGGAAATATTTTAAATTATACCAAAGTACAGCTAATGTTGAAAAACTGATTCTGAGTGGTTGAAGAGTTGATACAGACACTTTTAGCTCTTTTTGGAGTATATGGACCATTGCTGTATATATAATTTCATAGTAAAGTTTGCTCCATTTGATCAATTATTAAAGTGTAGAAATCTACTGATTCTTGCTGCTGTCTGCCCCTCTCCATATTGCTAATCAGCTTAATTGTAATTTTAACCACTAAAGATGTGGAATAACCAAAGCAACATTGAGAAAAAGAACACAGCTGGAGGTATCATGCTCCCTGACTTCACACTACACTACAAAGCTAATCAAAACAGTATGTTACTGACACTAAAACAGACATGCAGGTCAATGGACTAGATAGAGCCCAGAAATAAACCCACTTACATGTGGTCAATTAATCCACAACAAAAGAGGCAAAAATATACAATGGGGAAAAACAGTCTCTTCAATAAGTGGTGTTGAGAAAACTGGAAAGCTATGTGTAAAAAATCAAATTAGAACACTTCTTCACACCACATATAGAAATAAACTCAAAATGGATTAAAGACCTAACTATAAGACCAGAAACCATAAAACTCCTAGAAGAACACATAGGCAGTTCACTCTTCGACATAAGTCTTTGTAATTTTTGGGTTTTTTTTTTGGATCTGCCTCCTCAGGTAAGGGAAACAAAAGCAAAAATAAACAAATGGACCTAATTAAACTTAAAAGCTTTTGCACAGCAAAGGAAACTGTCAACAAAACAAAAAGACAACCTACTGAATGGGAGAAGATATTTGCAAATGTTATATCTGATAAGGGGTTAATACCCAAAATATATAAAAGAGCTCATCCAACTCAATATCAAAAAAATAAACATCCAGTTAATAAATGGGCCGAAGACCTGAGTAGACATTTTCCTAAAGATGACATACAGATGGAAAACAGGCACATGATAAGGTGCTCAACAGCGCTAATCATCAGGAAAATGCAAATCAAAACCACAATGCCGTATCACCTCACACCTGTCAGAATGGCTATCATCAAAAAGACAAGAAATAATAAGTGTTAGCGAGGACGTGGCAAAAAACGGAACCCTAGTACACTGTTGGTGGGAATGTAAATTGATACAGCCAATATGGAAAACTGTATGGAGATTCCTCAAAAAACTACAAATAGAACTACCATATGACCCAACAATTCCACTTTTGGATATTTATCTGAAGAAAAACAAAAAAGATATATGAACCCCAATGTTCATAGCAGCATTGTTTATAATATACATACATACAATGGAACATTACTCAGCCATAAAAAAGAATAAAATTTTGTCATTTGCAACAACATGGATGGACCTGGAGGGTATTATGCTTAGTGAAGTAAGTCAGACAGAGAAAGACAAATACTGTGCACTTTCACTTATATGTGAAAACTGAAAAATAAAGCAATGAATGTATATAGCAAAGCAGGAACAGTCTCATAAATACAGGGAACAAATGAGTGGGGAGAAGGGTGGGAGGAGGGGCAAGATAGGGGAAGGGGCCTAAGAGGTACAAACCACCAGGAATAAAATATATAAAATACAAAGATGTAATGTACAGCACAGGGAATATAACCAATATTTTACAATAACTTTAAATGGAGTACAATCTATAAAAATATCAAATGACTACATTGTGTTTCTGAAACAAATAACATTGTATGGGTTGCCCGAAAAGTTCTTCAGGTTTTTCCGTAAGATGTTACATAAACAATACTTCAATAAAAAAATAATAATAAATAAAATCATATAATTTACTAATTTTCAATTCTGTCCGTTGTTTTTTTTTTTAGTTTGCATATTTTTTTCTTCATATTGTAGGATTTTTTTTTTTTTTAAAGAAAGGCTAAAAGTCCCTATGAATAGTTTTAAAAGAGATCTTGAAACTTGAAACAATTGAGTGTTAGCTCCCACAAAGTCACCTGAGATGCAGTAAATATATTTTACACACATTGACATTGAAAAGATAGATTTTAGAAATTACCTCTTGAAATATTTTAGATCCTTTGACTTTTTTTTTGACATTTTAAGTGATAGCAAATATCTAGCCATGGAAATAATTCTATTAAAAAAAATCACATGAAGTTAAGATGACAATGAGTAACATTGTACTTTTAAAATCTCTTCCTCAATTTTGTCTCAATCACACATATATTCACACAGAAACACACACACACTCACACACCCCTGCAACAGTAAAAATACGATTATAAAGAATTAAATCTGATTTTGAACAGATATCAAACTCTAAGTTAAAATCAATATCAAAAGAAATATCATCAGGGGCTTCCCTGGTGGCGCAGTGGTTGAGAGTCCACCTGCCGATGCAGGGAACGCGGGTTCGTGCCCCGGTCCGGGAGGATCCCACGTGCCGCGGAGCGGCTGGGCCCGTGAGCCATGGCCGCTGGGCCTGCGCGTCCGG
>NC_041217.1:10104759-10154421 GCF_002837175.3 Physeter macrocephalus | reverse complement strand
CCACGGAGCAGCTGGGCCCGTGAGTCATGGCCGCTGGGCCTGTGCGTCCGGAGCCTGTGCTCCGCAACGGGAGAGGCCACAACAGTCATGAGGCCCACGTACCAAAAAAAAGAAATATTATCAAAAAATTTAAGCAGGGCTTCCCTGGTGGCAGTGGTTGGGGGTCCGCCTGCCGATGCGGGGGGCGCGGGTTCATGCCCCGGTCTGGGAGGATCCCGCGTGCCGCCTGATGGCGCAGTGGTTGAGAGTCTGCCTGCCGATGCAGGGGACACAGGTTCGTGCCCCGGTCTGGGAGGATCCCACATGCCGCGGAGCGGCTGGGCCCGTGAGCCGTGGCCGCTGGGCCTCTGCGTCCGGAGCCTGTGCTCCGCGGCGGGAGAGGCCGCGGCAGTGAGAGGCCCGCGTATCACAAAAAAAAAAAAAAAAAAAATTTAAGCAAATGTAGCTCCATATGACTAGATAATGTAATTACTCTTCATGGAGATAATACATACACACACACAGACACACACACACATTTATATAAATATGATTATTTAATCTACAAAATAAAATAAAATCAACCAATTTATTTTAGCATACATCATACGTTTACTCATTCCTAATATCATTTGATTTCTCTGGACATTTAAAAAGATAAGGGTCCATGCTGGTTAAACACTATAAACTCATTTTAATCATTGTCTTAGGTGAACTGACCTGCTTTCCATCTTCATTCCTCAATCTCAGTCATGGCTAGCTGAGCTCAACTGGCTATGGAACATTTAGCCTAACACCAGACATTTAAAAAAATATTTTTAAGACACTTCTGTGGCACAGCTGACTGTGGCCCTTTGTATTAACCTGCATCTGATTTCAAGTTTGTTATTTTAAGATATACATAGTAAACAAGAGATGATTTCAATTTAATGCAATCGTGCCTTAAGAAGGGTTGCTTGGCCTTTATTGTTTAAGAGATAGATGAGGAGAATAACTGAAGCAAGCTTGAAACATCTGTAACACCTTTCAGATTATAGATGTCCCCAATTAAAGTTATATAAAATCCAAATTAAAACACACTTGCTGGTAGAGCAGTGGAAGGTAACAAGTTTCCTAAAATTTCTTGAAGGATTTGAAATCTGGATATAGACTCTCATTCCTTAGTTTTTCTACAGTAATATCACAAGCAACAAGTAAAATATTCCTAATAACTCAAAAGACATTTCTATCTTATGACATCAACTTGGAGTTTTATGGAAGGTAAAACTGAATTAAATTTTACAGTATTAAGATCACTCTAAAACTATAAAGAAACGTAATAAGCCATGCCCAAAGGCCTTCTGAAATAAAAGTGGATGTAAAGACTGTATTAAAAGACAAGTTCTTTCAACATTATACCAGAAAGTAGGGTATTCTATTTCTCTAGGTCTTCAAGGCTAAAATTTAAACGTTGACTGCCACTGTTACAAGGCCCTGGCAATTCAGTCCAAGAAATACAGAGAAACCAGACAGTGACCCCCAAAAAAAAACCCTGCTTACCTTCTGGGGCAATTAGCAAATTATATTTAAAATTATTTTTAAGAGATCATTGTCTAATACTTCTATTCAATAACAATCAAGTTAATTTAGTATCTAATATATGCCAGGGATTGTGCCAAACACTGGAGAGTCAGAGATGAACATGACATGCAAAGAATTTAAAAAGAATCAGAAAGAGAGACAAATTATAAATGCAATGCCAGAAAACATTTTGTAGAAAGGTGTGTGTGTTTGTGTGTGTGTGTGTGTTTATGAAATCTAAATTGGTTTGCAAGTGAGGGTGAAGGAACAGTGAATGAATGCAAAATCCTTCTGAGGAAAAAAAATTTTTTTTTTCAGGAACTACAATATGGTGAGTATGATTGAAATTTGTAGAAAATGCAAAAGTACTAAAAAAAAAAGTTTCAGAATTGCATAGCAGTCACATCATATAGTGTTTGCTCAAGTTTGGTGGGGTATTTTGTCTGTTTTTTATACTCTAAAGGTAATGACAAGTCACTGAAGAGCATTTTAGTAGAGCATGATGACAAGATTTATCTGGAATCTCTGGTTCACTGTGGTTTGGGATTGCGATAAACGTGAATGATCAAAGACCAGCTAGCATGCACTTAGTTTACAGTAATACAGGGAATTGATAATGATATCTTGGAAGAATTGGGTACCAGCAGAGTGTCAAAAACACAGGTGTAGAATTGGTAGGATTAATGATTTGGATTGATTGGATATAGAGGATGTGTTAGAGGGAGGTTTTCAAGATGACTCACAGGTTTCTGACAAGAGTAACTAAAGGTAATCAGTAATTGTAAAGCAGGGGAAGATCGTGAAATGATAAAATCTAATTTTCTGCTTCCTTTTATTTACAACAAAGGTATCACAGTCTTCCCAACCCATAAGCATGAGAGATTAGCCCGACCATAAACATATTATCCAAGAGCTGACAAAACAGTCTTTGCTTAAAAGTGAGCAAGTTAAGAGGAGCCCGTAAAGGAGAAACGTCCTAGAGTTTCAAAAAGGAAATGGGGTAATGATGCCTTCAAATCCAAGGAAAGAGAGCTCCATAAAGCACAGACAACTGTGTCACTGTGGTAGATTATTAAAAAATGTCTGCGATTGCATACCCCTTTTGTCACCAGCAAAGCCTGTTAACAATTCCCGGGAAATAAAAATAGAATCTGGGTAATAAAAGAAAGTCTAACCCTTTTCTGTTCCTCTGTGCTTCGTCTGGTTTCAATTGCTCACAGGGGGGAATGTGCAGAGGCCTGGCAACCCGGCGCTTCAAGCACCAGAGCTCCTGGTGCGAAATGGCTGCTCCGGGACCTCAGCTCAGGGCCGTGTGCAGAGGCTGCTCACGACACTCCATCCAAGATGGCGATGGCAGGCCGTGCGCAGAGACGCTGCACCCGGCACCCTGATCTGAGCTGTGAGCAGCGCAGCTGCACCCGCCCCGCGAGAAACCCGCCCACAGCCTGTCCAGAGAGCATGTGCTCTAGAGGTGACCTCACACCAATCCACTCTCTGATCCAAGAATAAAGTTCTCCTTTGCTTCTGAACCCAACTCGGTCTCATTCCGTTGGCTTACACCAAACAACAGTCGGCAGGAGGCACAGAAGGGTGCGTAACACTTTATTTACAGCCTTTTTCAATATAATTTTCACAGCTCTTCCCATCTAGGGTGGATTTTGCCCCCACTCCTGGAACCTGGGCTAGGTCTATGACTTGACTTTGACTAAGAGAATGAAGGGAAAACATCACCATGCAATTCTGTGTCCAGCCCTCAAGAAGCCTTGCTTCCTTCATTCCTTCTCTCTGCTTTCACAATGGGAACAAGTCAAACCAACAAAACCCCTTAAATCCGAGAGAGCCTGGACTGGAACAAATGCACGTAAATGTAAGTTCGTGTTGACCGTACACAAGAATTGCCACCAAGGTGACATAGAAACTTATGACAAATAAATGTTGCTCTGCAATTTTTTAAATGATACAAGCATGTATTTCATTGAACTTGAGTAAGATGAGAAAGAAAATTAACCATTTAAATTGTAATTTTTATCATTTTTGAGTTAATACTTGTTTTATTATGGTGGTATTAACAGAAGTCAGATAGTAACACTCTGGAGAGAAAATGGAGGTTGGGGAAATGGATGAAGGGCAGAACCAGGGCTCCTGGAACATTCTTTAGAGAACAAACTTCAATCATTGGAGATTTGCGAAGGATTTCCCAAAAACACTGAGTGCTCTCCAAGCTATTTACTGTGACTCTAGAATTCTCCCTATTGATGAGATGGAAATGACAAACATGGTTTTATTTGACTGGACAATAAAAATGTAACCTGCAAAGGCAAGATGAAAAGAGGACTTAGACAGTGAAGGACAAATACTGTATGATTTCACTTATATGTGAAATCTAAGGAAACAAAACAAATGAACAAACATAACAAAACAGAAACAGAGTTATAAATACAGAGAACAACTGAATCATTTTGCTGTACACCTGAAACTAACATAACATTGTAAATCAACTATACTCCAATATAAACTAAAAAAAAAATAATAATACAGAGAACAAATAGGTGGTTGACAGAGAGGAAAGGAAGAGGAAAGAAACTGGTGTGGGAGACTAAAGGGCACAAACTTGCAGAATAAATGAGTCACGGGTATGAAATGGACAGCGTGGGAAATATAGTCAATAACTATGTAATATCTTTGTATGGCGATGTATCTTAACATCCTGGTGATCAGTTTAAAATCTATACAAATATCGAATCATTATGTTGTGTAACAGGAATTAACGTAGTGCTGTAGGTTAATTATACTTCAAAAGCAGACGGACAAACTCATTGAAAAGAGATCAGATCTCTTTTCAATGGGGTGGGGGGTCAGGGGAGGGCAAATTGAATGAAGGCAGTCAAAATGTACAAAATTCCAGTTATAAGTAAGCACTAGGGATGTAATGCACAACATGATAAATATAATTAACACCGCTGTATGTTATATATGAATGTTGAAAGTAAATCCTAAGAGTTCTCATCACAAGAAAACACTTTTTCCTATTTCTTTAATTTTATAATCTATATGATATGTTGGATGTTCACTAAACTTGTGATAATCACTTCATGATAAATGAAAACCGAATAAGTATACAAGTATACTGTACACTTTAACACAGTGCTGTACATCAGTAAAACTGGGGGAAAAATGCCAAGGCAAGACAAAAAGAGAACTTATTAATAAAGAATAGATTCAAAAGGGAGAACTTAGCTTACAGGAAGGAAGGGAATTAGATGACTGGGAATAGTAATATAGTTAAAACAATAATTGAAAAACAAAATAATGGTCCAGAACAAAAGAAATGGCTCCCAGCATAAATCAGTTAACAAATACTTGTGAAAATATTCGGAATCAGGTATTCACACAATTCCCTTAACCAGATGAGGAAAGTGGGGATCACCAACATCATTTATCTTTGCAAAGTTTACACAACTGAGAAAAAACTAGGATTACATCCCATAAAGTTGTTCTACTCAAAATTCACTGGCAAGTTTGGAACTCTTATCTCCATTTCCATCCAAGAGCCATGCCAATATCAGTGGATGCTTTTCCTTACAAGATGTTTACCTCAACTGACGAGCTACAGAATTGAGTTCACCAATCAATGTTCCTTCTCTGAACATTTTTTTCTATTATAAGAAACGCTTTTGAGTACATTCCCATACTTTGAACAAGGAGTAGGAATGAATACCATTAACGAAAAGTATACTGAAGTTTATTGTGTTAATAGTAATGATATTCATGTTCAGTGGTAATATGGTTATTAACATTAAACTCCAACTCAATTGAAACTGAATTTCTTTGGTTGACTAGAGTTTCAACTCACAAAAACCTTAGTATATTAAGTTTTCAAAGCTATATCTATTAAAAATGCTTCTGTTTCCCCTTCTTCATTAGAAATTGCAGCCCTCATTATCTTATGTAGAGAACTAAAACACTGCAGGAGACTATTGCCTGGATTAGACGTGAGGTGACACTTCTGATTAGGGAAGAGGGGATACTCATGTTCTCTATTTGCATTTGACTCAGAAAACCTCAGGAGAGAGAAAAGACAACTCTGATTCAGGAAAGAGTTCAGACTCATCGAATTGTTAGAATTACTTTGTTCAAAACAGCCTCCAGAGATATAAGTTATGTCATGAACCTAATTCATAGAGTGACAAAGGGTACCCATTGTGCACCTCTAACTTTCAAGCTCAATGGTTGTTAAGCTTAATAATGAGTCTCTGATTTGCTAAAAGCCCAAACAAGGCTGTGTGTTAGGGAACATGATGTATCATTCACTCCTTAAATGCAACTGTGTAGGGGAAAAGGGGTGTAGAAATTGCAGATCTTGTTCTAATGTGGAAATAGAATGAAATTGATTTTCAGTGGAAATATTCTGAGCCAACGGTAAAGCAAGAAGAGCCCATAGCAAATACAAATAGTAAATGATTAAACAAAAAGATATTCAAAGAGAAATTAAAGTATATATATTACGAAGTCTTCACTCCAATTCTAATCATTAGATTCTTCTGCATATAAAAATATGCATATTTCTAAAAACATTTTAGAAATTTCAGGAAGAACTCTCTTCTGTATGAACACTCCTGCAGTGGGTGATGCTTCTCAAAATCATTAGTATTTCCTAATTTTTTAATTATATATGTAATGCCTGATACTTTCATACAATTCTCTTGCTGCCATTTAACAAAATTCTGTCTCAGATAGTCAATTCCTTCAATCTCACTGGTGTATATAATTGATAATGGATTACAGGCAGATTTTTTTTTAATTTTTAGGTATTTTTAGAAACTATTAGTAGATGTTCTAAGATAAATACACATGATTTGTGTGTCTATTCCACCTCCATCCATGAGATAATAATGCATAATAGCTCTGAGAATGATTTTATTAAATAAACCCATTTAATTATTTAATTTGCTTAACCAATGTTTTTTCAAATTATTTAATAATGAAATATTACGCCTCTGTCTCCTCCTCCCTGCCACAAGTTACCAATTAACGTCTTGATGAAGGATATTTGTCAATATGTTATTGTGGGAAATCCTAAAATGTTATCACTCTTGGAAATAATAGCTTTAAATGGGCAGAATCCTTCCAAATTCAGTAAACAGAAAAGGAATTTATAATTATTGAGCCCTTGCTATGCTCCAGATGTTATATGATGAGCACATTTTATGCTACAGGAGAATGGTTCTTTAAACATTTTAATTCTGGCTTGGAGATATAGCATGCAGGAAAGGGTGCTGTTCCCACATTTATAACCAGAAAAAAACCTGGAAAAACTAAAAACAACTTCTCTCAAACTCATTGGAGAACTGAGGTTGCAGGGTAAACAACTGACCCAAAATATGTAGGGAGGCATTCACGTGCAAGTAGAAACAGGACGGAGGGCGTTTACTTACCTGTAAAAGAAAGACATCACAGAACGCCGCCGCCGTAAAACCTGGTGAGAATGGCCAAAGGTCCATTATGGGCTAGTGTAAGAGGATAAAGCCTCGGGGGCCATAGGAGGGACGTTTCACACTCCCTGGCAGGATTCTCCTACAGGAACTCTACTAGGTGCTTGCATTGCAAACCACAGAGCTTTCTGAAAATGCTTTCCCATGGTGCTGGCTGGAGGAGAGGGCCAGCAAGCCACTGCCCAAATCCTTCCAGCCCTATTTCTACGATTCCCTCTATAGAACAAAAGCCCTACTCTGAAGGCGGAAGGACAATAAACACTGTGCCTTAAGAGCTCTCATAGAAACTCACTGCATCTGGTAGAGAAAATAACTTCAAGTCAATCATCAATCAAGCGAGCAAGCACTGTCCTTCGAGAGGAGTGGAACCCCTTCCTCTGAGGGAAGGGTCAGCATTCTACCTGGAGGAGAAGCAGAGTGTTGTGAAGGCCATGCCCGTGACACCAGGCTCACAGTGCTGGCCAAAGACTAAGGTTTTATCAGAGCAGCCCCCACCTGCCAACACCACCACACTAGGAAGCATCAAGGAAGACGAGAGTGGAACACCACTGGAAGGGCTGCCAAAGACACAGTCTCCTAGGAAGCAGTACAAACAGAAGACCAAAAGCCAAGTGGGAAGACTCCAAGCCAACAGGGATCAGACTCTGAGACAAACTCCTGAAAAATTAGCCCATCCTGTAAACCCAAGGTGTAACTAAGGGGATTGGAAGCCTCTTAGGCACTGACCATAGCCAGAGCTATGACTTCAAACCCAGAAAAACGTGTGACTAGATTAACACAGATCCCCACGTAAAAGGCCTTGCAGGAGGGAAAGCATCAGTGAACTTGCATAGGCCCATAGAAATGTGATGAAACTGAAATGCAAGTAGGAAAAGTAAAACACTCATACACACACATGAAAACACCATTATTTACATAGTACCCTTACCAACTTGATTTTAATACTGAAGAAACTATCAGGCAAATCTAAAAACTGAAGTATTCTAAAGGAAAATTTAGACTCTTCCAAAACATCAAAGTCATGAAAAAGAAACAAACAAAAATGGGCAGGGAACCATTCTAGATGAACAGATTTAACAACCAAAGGCAGTAAATTACCTTGATGATTAGATCCTGGTAGAAAGATGAGAGAGGGACTGACAGAGAAAGAAAGAAAGAGGAAAAGAAAAAGAACAAGAAAGGAAGAGGCAGAAGGAAGAAGAAAAAGAAGAGATGCCACCACCACCATCACAGTGAAACTAACCAAATGCGAAACATTTCATGGATGTTCATTACATTTTTCTTTCAAATTTTCAGTAGGGTTAAAAAAAATTTTAAGATAAAGAGAAAAAAGGAATATGATAGTTGTTTCTTCTGCCTGGCCTTCTTTCTATATAACCGTCAGTATCATGACAGTTTCCTAATCAAATAAATAATTGCTGAATGAAAAAATGAATGTGTGAATAAATAATATAAAATGCAGTTTTCTTCTGGGGCCCATACTAAAGGAGAAAAATGTTATATTGAATCAGACTTTCTCTACGCTATTAAAAAATAAAAACAATTTTTGAGAACACTTTTTCAGTTCACCCGCAGCTCTCTCAAAGCTTCAAAAACCAAATCACCTCAAAGGATACAGACATATTTTATGAATTTTAAGTCCAGTCACCATTATTAATTTCTACTTTGCATTTCAAGTTTTCAATAAGAGTAGACAGTTATTAGTTAATAATTATAATCAGGATATTTTCATACACACAAACTATATGGAACGTGAACCACTTGGAACTGAACAACTGAACAATAGTTCAAAAAATCCAGATTAGAACTAAAGTAAAATTATTTCCAGTAAAATGCGGACATCAAAAAAAGCATTTAGAGATAGTTACATAAATTCATCCTCTGGAAATGTGTAAACTAGTACTTTAGAAGAACCTGGAACCGGTTGGAAGCAAGCACAAACCAGAAGTCAAGAGGAAGGGAGGACAAATTTGACAAAGTTGAGTAGGAGGTGAAGGAGAGTGGGAAGGACCTGAAAGTGAGGAGAACGAGAAAGTACTGTCAAAAGGGGAAAACAGATTTGCATCCCTGGAATATTCTTGTTCAAAGAAAACCTCTTCTAACACCTCTTCTAACATAATTGCACTGCGAAGATGGTTACCACTTTCTAGAAAGTTACAAGAATTTTCAAAATGGTTAAGTAACTTCACTGTAACAGTTGAAACAATTTCAAGAAACTTGGTTAGATGCTATTCATTACATATAAATTTTGCAAAGTTCAGCTTCTCACATATGGTTTCATACATTACAGAAATGTTCCAATATTTGTTATCCACTTTTAAGAGTGACTTTTTATTCCTTTCTTTCTTTTTTGTAGAGCCTTCTCCAAATAACACTTTTTTTGTTGTTTTGGGTTTTGTTTATTTTTATTTTTTGGTTTATTTGTGTGTTGGTTGTTTTGTTTGATGTTGCAATTCATTAGCTCTAATATCAATCAATGATTTATTCAATACTGTGTCATTCCATACTACGTGTATACCTAAGTGTTAGGATGTTGGGGCAATTAATCTTTTTCAAAATAGTGAAATGAAATGACCTACAATTTGTGTATATACATACTCATTCTGAAGAATTACCGTAATTGTCATTCATTTTGAAATGATATTTTTAATAGTACCAGCATCAACAGAGTAAGCATGTTTATTTTACTGTTTATTTTTTTTTGCATTTGGAAGCAACTGATTTTGAGTTATCATTTGTGCCAACATTCTCATAACACTTTATAAATACTTGTGTTCTACCTGCAGCTTTTAATGAGGAATGATTCTGTTCACAGCAGCTACCTCAGAACATCAGTCCACGCGATTGTGTTTGGCACACCAAGCTGTTAAATTTTCCTATCATTTACGTGTATTTTTAAGCACTGCCTGCGGCTCTACTGTTCATTATTAAAAGGAAAGCACTCTCAGAATTTCAACTGGTTTCTTCTGCCTGAACACCAATTAAGACCTGTTTAATACAACAGTGGAAATGCACTCTAATTCATCACTGTGTAACAGAATTTCTTGGCTCTAATAAGTCTCTTTTTATACACTAAAATATGTATTAGAGTATTTCTCAATTCTGAGGAATTACATCTGATTAGGAGGAAAAAAAAATCAAGCTCTAGGAATTAGTTGTCTAACCAGGAAAAAGGAAGCTGGCATTAAGTCCAGCCTTTGTCTTAATTAGAATTGTGTGAGGTAACAGTGAGTCACGAACTTGAGTCTAAAGATGCGGGGAAAAGGCATTAGTGTGTGATTCTGTGTTGAATAAGAGGGAGAACAGGAGAGGCCTTGATAACAGAATTCCAGGATAACACATAAATATGTGGCAATTAAAAGACAAAATAAAAGAGCAATTAAACCATTTCAGAAAAATGCTGTTTGCCTTTAAAAGGCAGATCAACATGCTTTTAGTATAACTAAAAGAAAAAAAATTATGCCTGGCTTGTAATAGGATAACTCAAAAAGATTATTGAAAACCTTACTAGCTAGTTAATGCAATAGGAAAAGTGAGAAATTTATCAATGTATCAATTTATCAATGAGGGTGATATACCTGATATTCATGAATGAGATAAAAAAAGTTTTAAATGCATGGAGGAGATTAAAAAAAGAATTTTAAAAGCATCAAAAACAATAATGCATAGCACTTCTATTTAAATTTTTCTGGACTCATAAAAACCCTGAAAAATCAGTCTATATAAAGGTTAAATTACCTAAAAGATGATTTTGCAATTCACATGGAAATAAGCATAACTTCCTAAGCAGCAAATTCCATCAATTTGTAAACAAAAACATTTATTCTGCAAATATAACTATTGGATCTTTACATAAAAACACACACTGCATATATATAAATATATATATGTATATAATACTTTTTAACGGGGAAAAATCTTTTAAGCACTGGTATATCTGTATTTTGACTTCAGCAATAAATAGTATTGCTTGCTGAGAACAGAACAGGTTGGGGAGAAAAAGGATTAGGAGCAGTCTGAGGGGAATGAATATTCTGTGTTAGCCATGTTACATTTACATGTACATCCTTGAACACAGAAAATGCTCAGTAGGCCAATGGAAAAAAGATAGAGCTCTGAGGAGTGGTCGGCACTGAAGATGGCTGTGTGAGACTTATCAATAGGTACCTGGAACTGAAAGCTTTGAGACTGGACAAGGTCTCCTCTGAAGTAGAGTAAGAGAATGGACATAAATGAGAAGATGGAGGCCAAGGAATCAGCCCAGAGGAAGAGTCAGCAAAGGAAACAGAATTAAGAATTAAGTAGGAAAGAGTAGCATCACAAACACAACAAAACGAAACATAATATGCTTTTAAGAAAGGAGAAAGGTCCATCAACAGATGAATGGATAAAGAAGATGTGGTACACATATACAGTGGAATATCACTCAGCCATAAAAGAAGAATGAAATAATGCCATTTGCAGCAACATGGATGGACCTAGAGATTATCATACTAAGTGAAGTGAGAAAGAGAAAGATGAATATCATATAACATAACTTATATGTTCAATAAAATATGACACAAATGAACTTATCTACGAAACAGAAACAGACTCAGAGACAGAAAACAGACTTGTGGTTGCCACGGGGGGTGGTGGTGGAGGGATGGATTGGGAGTTTGAGATTAGCAGATGCCAACTATTATACAGAGAAAAGATAAACAACAAGGTCTTATTGTATAGCACAGGGAACTATATTCAATATTCTGGGAGAAACCATAATGGAAAAGAATACAAAAAAGAATGTATACACATGTATAACTGAATCACTTTGCTGTACCGCAGAAATTAACATTGTAAATCAACTATACTTCAATAAAATAAATATTAAAAAAGGAAGAAGAAAGGGTTAAATTTGTTAAATGCTGTTGAGACATTATGGTAAGGACAAATAATAGAACACTGCATTTGGCAATATGTAGTGGTGAAGACTTGACAGGAAGAGACTGCAGAGTTATGGGCACTGAAGCTAAATTGTAATATTATATAAAGAGAGAATGATGAGTGAGAACATGCAGACTGTGGGCATACAAAACTCATTTGAATAATTTGCTTAGAAGAACAGCAGGAAAAAAAGGACAATAGCTGGAGAGTAACATAAGGCAAAGTGAGGATTATTTAAGAGTTAAGATACTAGAGTAGATTTCTGCGCTAACAAGAATGTTCCAAGTCCAAAGGGCACAAGTTATGACAGAAGAGAGAATGGGAGAATTCATAAACACAGAACCAAAAGCTGCTCATTAGAAAACATTCAGAGCCACATAAAGGTAAGTGATATTTTGTAAAGATAACTCTTAACAATTAGATATTCCATTAATATAATCCTTGTAAGTAGCTAACTCTGATTTTTTTTTTTTTTAAGCAACTTTAATTGAAAGAGCATGGACTTAGACTATTAGGGCTCAGAAGCAAATTCTGCCAATTCAACAGCAGTGAATGCCCTGTAACTAGCATGTGAAAAGAAAATGATTATCTTACATGGTCAAGATAGACGGCACTCTAGCTAGTCTTGGCTAACGGTTTCATCAAAACCTTCGGGAGAATTTGTAACAAACTATGCACTTTGCACTGTAGTTTACATTATTTATATTCTTCTCGTAAAGTGTATGTAATTAATCCCGAGTATATGTTCAGGCTGGGGGTCAGTATACATCCTTCTACTGCCTTTGTAAATGAACCACAATAAAATAATTTTTAAGGAGAGAAATCAACTGGTAGTCATAATCGTTGTTTTTTTTTTTTTTTTTTCTTTTTTTGGTCATTTGTTCGTTGTTCCTATTTTTCCTGGTTTCTGGAGTCCAGACTACATTTGTCACCTTGTTAGAAGTTTCTCTTTGAGTGTGCAGAGTGTCTCAGTTAAAATAGGATCACAGTGCAAGCATAGTCCAGTACTTCTTTTTAAGAACATTTGGAACATACTCCTATTACAACTAGAAATGTGACAGAAAATGTGCCTGGACATTTCAACATTGGTACAGGAATCACGTCAGACACTCGCCCTTTCACTCACCTGTCCCTTTTGGTTTACAACTAAACTTCTCATTGCCTCATCCTCTAGCACATAGTAACATGAATCCAGACATCTTTCTCATGGCTAACAGGTACTTCCTTAGGACATTAAAAGGGGTTAATCTTGATGTGAACAATGTGAGAAAAAAAAAACCAGCACAATAAATGAACAAATTTTATTTCATTTTCCTTCACTGGATCTTGCTTTTTTACCCTTTTTTTTTTTTTGACATTTTGGGATGATACCATGACTTTTCAAGTAACCTTCAAATATTAATAAGCATTCTTATTTTTCAAGTGTTAAATATTCATGTCCAGCTTAATAAAAACTCAAGCCTTATTGATAACACCAAATGCTGGCAAAGATGTGATGCAACAGGAACTCTCATTCATTGCTGGTGAGAATCTCATTGCTGGTGAGAATGCAAAATGGTACAGCCACTTTGTAAGACGCTTTGACAGTTTCTTATAAAAGAAAACATGCCCTCACCATATAATACAGCAATCATCTTTCTTGGTATTTGCCCAAATGAACTGACATCATATGTCCACACAAAAAACCAAATCCACATGTTTATAGCAGCCTTATTCATAATTGCCAAGGCTTGGAAGCAGCCAGGATGTTCTTTGGTAAATGAATGGATGAATAAACTCTAGTACATCCAGACAATGAAATATTATTCAGCAGTAAGAAGAAATGAGCTATAAAGTCATTAAAAGCCATGGAAGAGAATGTTATATAGTTGAAACCATACAGTACGTAGAACTTTCAGACTGGTTTCTTTCACTTAGTAATATATATCTAACATTCTGAGAAAGGCAAAACTATGAAGACAGTAAAAGGATCAGACCAGGGTTTAATGGGGAGGGTGGGATGAATTGACAGAACACAAAGGATTATTAGGGCAGTGAGATGTCTACTACAATGGTGGATACACGTCATTGTATCAATTCATTTGTCCATACCCATAGAGTATGTAACACCAAGAGTGAACCCTAATGTAAACTATGGACTTTGTGCAATTACGATGTGTCAACGTAGGTTCATCAACTATAATAAACATGGTGGGAGATGTTGATAAAAGGGGAAGTCATGCATGTGTGGGGACAGGGGTATACAGGAACTCTGTATTTTCCACTCAATTTTGCTATGAACCAAAAACTGCTCTAAAAATAGTCTCTTTAAACATGTACATACATACAACAGAAAATTTAAAGGTATACTATCCTGGTTATATGAAAAACATTTTTGATTAAACTTTTGAGATAATTGTAAATTCACTTGCCTAAGAAATAATTCAGAAAGATCCCATGTATCTCTACCCAGTTTCCCCCAAGGTAACATACAGCAAAATGAAGACACGGATATTGCTATAATGTAATAAATACACAGAACATTTCTATCACCACAAGGATCCCTCAGATTGTTAAACATTAGCAATTCTGCTCTTAGATTTGATGGAAGTTCTTTCCATACTCTTTTTAAGTATGCCAGCTGACCTTTTAGAGTTACTCCCACTCCCATTGCCTCTTTAGCCCCTGGCAAGGACTAGTCTGTTCTTTATTTCTACATATTTTTTTTAATTCCAAGAATGTTATATAAATGGAATCGTAAGTATGTAGCCTTTTGAGATGAATTTTTTTCTCTCTTTTTTCTCTCTTGTCCTTGAGATCTATCCACATTGTTGTGTGTATGAATCATCTGTTTCTTCTTATTGCTGAGCAGTATTCCACGGTATGGATGTACCATTGTTTGTTTAGTTACTCACCTGCAGAAGGGCATCTAGGTTGTTTCCAGCTTGGGGCTACGAAGAATAAGGCTGCTATAAATATTTTTTAAAAATCAAGACTTTGGACTTGATTTTTTGGGGCAGTGGTTGAGAATCCGCCTGCCAATGCAGGGGACACAGGTTCGAGCCCTGGTCCAGGAAGATCCCACATGCCACAGAGCAACTAAGCCCATGCACCACAAGTACCGAGCCTGCACTCTAGAGCCCACGAGCCGCAACTACGGAGCCTGCATGCCACAACTACTGAAGCCCACGTGCCTAGAGCTGTGCTCCACAACAAGAGAAGCCACTGCAATGAGAAGCCCCTGCTCACCGCAACTAGAGAAAGCCCACGCACAGCAACAAAGACCCAATGCCGCCAAAAATAAATAAATAAATTCATGAAAAAAAAATCAAGACTTTATCCAACCTACATATTTGTGTCTTACAACTCAGGCCTGACACAGGGCAGGAAACCTACAGTGGGTGGGGTACCATGTCAATTTCTACTCACTCTTCAGCTTTACTTCCTCTCCCATTTAGTAGCATGGCTCCTGGGTGGGAGCAATTGGAGACGGTTGATAGAGGATTTAGGACATATTCTTCCTCCAGGTCACATTTTCCTATAATCTGGTTTTGTATATTCTGTGTGGCAGATGCTGGCAGTGGGGGAACTCGTGTAGATTCTTCAGAAAGTTCCCCAACAGGGAATCCTGGACTTGAATTTTCTCAGTTCCAGAGATTCACTCCCCGGGAGCTTGTCTTCAGACAGCACACTCCAACACAGATCACCTCTGTGAGATCCATGTTCCTAGGGCATGCTGCCTCATAAATAGTACCCTTTCAAGCTGATTCAAGCCCAGGTAAATTATCTGATACTCGCTATGGAATAGAGGAAAAAGTAGTTTCTCCTTTGGGAAATTGGATATAAAGTTATCCACGTGTTAAAGCTCTCTCCTTCCCCTGTTAACATTAACATGCCTGATTTTCCTTCTTCATCATATAAAATATAGACAGATGCAATTTTCCAGAATTAGTACCTTGTTCAGGAGAGAGAGATTAGACATTTGCTATCTTATGTACTGAATTATATACAGCTTATTCAATGTTTTTAAAAATGTTTCTCACTGACTTCCCTCTTATATAACTAATAAAATCATACCTAAGTAATTGTAAAAATGAGTAAAGTAATTGTATATATTTTGTCATGCTTTGTAACAAAAGAAAAAAAACTTATAAATGAATTTGTTATGAAAATGATTCAGTTTCCACGTACAAAAAGATGAAATGGACACAGCTAAGGTTTACAAATTTATTTATATATTTAGATGGTCAAAGAATATAGGTGTGTATGCACAAAGAACTGCATTCAATATTTTTAATTTTTGAATTATTTTGTGATGATAGCTCATTTAAAAAATATAAAGTACAAAGCTACTGCCTGTACTTACTACCTTAAAACTTTAGCTATTTTGAACCTTTTTTTTAGATGCAAGAGAGAGAAGATATGGGGATATATGTATACATATAGCTGATTCACTTTGTTATAAAGCAGAAACTAACCCATTGTAAAGCAATTATACTCCAATAAAGATGTTTAAAAAAAATTTTTTTTTAGCTATTTTGGTCAAACTAGTGGGATTCACAATAACCTGAAATAGTATTATATGAGACATAAAAATTTACAAAAAGGTACTGAAATCTCAAGAGATGAGACAGCAAGTATCTTCCTAAGGATAGAGATTTTCTGAATGGAATGAGATAGCAAATACAGTGCAATACCTTCCTTTCTGAGTTAGGGCTATACCTCAAATAATTTTTGTGTGTGTGTGTGTGTGTGTGTGAGAAAGTAAATAGAATGTGACCATTGCCTCCAACCACACATACTTATACTAAGCTGTTTAAAAATTATGAGAAATAAATTTTTCAGCCTATTAAAAATTATTTCAGAAAATAATGTCTTTATTTTTGTAAATGTAGCTACATTTTTTTCAAATCACGAATAACCTCAAACTTAAGACAGAGTGATAGTTTCCTGCAGTGTCATGCTGTAATGTGATGCTTGTCAAATCACCTACGTTTAAAGTCATACAGAGAAAGAGGTAGTTGGGCTATAATTTTATTGTTATGTTTACTAGATTTGTTCATCTGTTGAAAAATCAACTCTTTCTCTCTATTGTGTTTATTCTTTTCTTGTAAAAATCTTATCTTATACTGACAGAGATGTTCCTTACATTTTTCACTTGATTTGAAAACTTCTTCATCCTGTCTCTTTCGTTTAATGGCTCAGTGCTTGAAAACAGCATAAGACAAAAATCTTGAACTAAGTGCAGATGTTGCACAAATACTGTACAAGACTGTTTCACCATAATAGGCAAAAATATTGATTGAACATAACACTGGCAACTACAGTCCTGAAAGAATATGACTTTTCTATTTAGCAATTCAATAAATCTATTTACCACTTCAATCGTTAAAACAAATTTGTATTTCCAGAAATATTTCAGGAAAACACAGTAGAGTCCTTTTGTATTCATAACTGCATCTCACAAAATTTTTACAACAGCAATATAAATCAATATATAGCTTTTAAAAGCCCTAACTAGGAATACACAAATACACACACACACACACACTCACTCCACTCCAAATTTGTGACATTTTCAGTAACAGGTAGAAATTTCTGTACTGGTTTAAATAATAAATCTAACAGTGGATGAGTTCTCTAAAACCACACATATGTTATCATAAACAAATATCATGCAGTCACATAGTCTGCCTAAATTGTAAATTAATAATGAAAGCAAAATTAATTTAGCAAGGTAATAGAATCCCCAAGCAAAGAATGAAGACTCAAGATGAGAACAAAGAAAGAACTTAAAGGAAAAGAGGGTCATTACATAAGGATAAAAAGTCAAATTATCACTCAGATGGTGTTGGGGTCCAGGGTAGGCCACCCCCAAAATGTGTCTCCATGGCATATTATTTTGAATTAAAGTTACTAAGAAATGGCCAGTGCAAGAGGGGCAGTCTGACTCTTCCTGTCTCCCTGAGAGCAGGAAATAAATCTCTCATGTGAAAGGTGCACTCCCTACATCTGAAGGGAGATGGACACTGTTATCTTATCACTAGAGACAGAATTCAGGGCTGAGAAGCCTATATAAAGAAGTTACAAGGTTTGCTTAATTCACAACCCCAGTCCAAACTCTCTTTAGATTCTTCACTGAGTACCTGTGAGAGCTGAGTTTCTTTATCCTGTCAATTCCTCACAAATGTATTCTTTCTTTGTCTAAAAAGTGTAAAAGCTGCCTTCTTTGGCCACTTCTTCGGTCCCATTTCTATGAGACTGAACTGAGCGGGACCCTGTGGGGATTCACAGAAACCTTTCTGTCCCCCTGTTTCTTGTAGGCAAGACTCCAGCCTCCAGGACCTTCTCTGAGTTCCAAAGGGCAGATTTGAACAGTTGCTAATCAAGGGAGGAGCAGCCACAAAACCACCTGAGGCGAGATTAAAGGGAGCCGAGAAGCTCATCAAGATTCGGAGACCCGACCACCTGAGACCCGGCACACACCCTCATCTTGCCAGCAACCCCGCCCTTGAACTACTGCTATAAAACTCATCAAATCCTCCCAGGTTGGGACACACAGTCTTGAGGGCATTAGTCCACTGTGTCCCCCTTTGCCTGGCAAAGCAATAAAGCTATTCTTTTCTACTTCACCCAAAACTCTGTCTCCAAGATTCGATTCAGCACCGGTATACAGAGAGGCTGAGCTTTCGGCGTCAAGATCTCCAGGCATATGAATTAAAATTTGTTTCTTTTTCTCCAGTTAATCTGTCTTGTGTCAATTTTCTTATTAGTCCAGACACAAGAACTCAAGAGGGGTAGAGGGGGAAATTTCCCCCTCCCCAACAATAGAAACACTAGAAATGTGTGTGCACTTACTAATACGACCTTAAAATATGTGTAACACAACAAATGACAGAAAATTAGGTGAAAAAGATAAAGCCACAATCGTGGCAAGAAATTTTAACACGTCTTTCAATAAATAATAGATTAAAAAATAATAAGTAAATATATAGATTTAAGCAATACAATCAGTAAGCTTTGTGTGAGGGTCATGCTTACAAGACTGCATCAAAATTATCAAGGTACAGGACTTCCCTGGCGGTCCAGTGGTTAAGACTCTGCACTCCCCCTGCAGGAGGCCCAGGTTCCATCCCTGGTCGGGGAACTAAGATCCTGCATGCTGCACCGCGTGGCGCCCCAAAAAAGTATCTAGGTACAGATACTTTTCAAGCACATATAGAAAGTTTATTTTAACATGAACTCTACAATTAGACATATCATTTAATAAAATATATTTACTACCTGATAAAAATAACAAACAGGACTCTTAACGGTAAGTAGTCTGTATAAGAAAAAGAATAAAATTACTGCAGCTCTTAGCTAGCATAATAGGACAAGTTATAAAAAAAAGTAAGTATTGAGAAAAATATATAGTTATTCATGCTTGATAACTTTCTATGGTCTACATAAAATCTGTAAATAAATAAAATATATGGGCTTTGCAAAGCTGCTAATTGTAAAATCAATATGTAGAAATAAACTATTTCTATATAGCAACCACAGAGATTTCAAAATTAGAATTTTAAAAAGATAACATTTGGGCTTCCCTGGTGGCGCAGTGGTTGCGCGTCCGCCTGCCGATGCAGGGGAACCGGGTTCGCGCCCCGGTCTGGGAGGATCCCACATGCCGCGGAGCGGCTGGGCCCGTGAGCCATGGCCGCTGAGCCTGCGCGTCCGGAGCCTGTGCTCCGCAACGGGAGAGGCCACAACAGAGGGAGGCCCGCATACCACAAAAAAAAAAAAAAAAAAAAAAAAAGATAACATTTATAGTTCATCTAAAAAATATAAAGCACCTTGACTAAATCCAACAAAAATGCTAAAATCTTGAAAAGAGAAAAACAGTAGTTTTTAAGGATATTATTGAAGAAAACATAAAAGAAGAAATGTGCAGTGTTCATGGTTCAGAAGACTAAAAATTATAAGTATGTAAATTCCCTAAATTGATCAAAAATCCATATGACTCCATTCAAATTTCCACCAGCTATTTATTCTCCTTTTTTACTTCTTTGTTTTTGTGTTTGGAAACTTGACACAGTTATTATAAACTGTATATAAAAGTACAAAAGTTCAAGAACAGACCTGACACACTTGAAGACCAAGAAGGGTGAACTGCCATCTCGTGTAAAAAGACATAGTCAAAATTAGAGAATTTAACGTTGTGTGAAATTGCCAACAAGATAACTAGAACAAGGGAACTGAATGGAGAGCCCCCAAGTAGCCATGAATATATAAACATTAAGATAAAAGAGAACTCTTACAGGCCACTCTTGAAAGAGTAAAGGATAGTATGACAGCTGGTTTTGTATTTTAAAAATATTTACCCTTTTGGTTATTTTTCCATTTATAGTCTCATAACAGTTATCTCCCCTTCTCTTACCCTTTTTGTTTCCTGGGGAAGCTGACTTTATCGACTGCATGGCATGGGCTTCCTTTCCCTCTGGCTTCTGGCTGAGTTTAACCCGTAGCAGGCAAAAAGTAATAGGAGAGAAAGACAGACGTAGTTTTTTCCTCTGCAGCCTTACTGCCCCAGCTGCGGCTGTCTCTCCATGACCACAGCCCCTTCTGGGTGGCCCCTTCCCATTTACTCCCGTGACTACCAGACTCCTTCAAACTTGGGGTGGCAAGGACTGCACCGAAGCCTGAAATTTGCACGCCTAAGCATTCCTTATTTGTTTCATTAATTCCGTTAGCACCTCTGTAACAAGGCTCTTAAATAATCTCTTTGCCAAATCCAAGTTGACTCCACCTTCTGTCCCTGGCTGCTTCCCTGATTACCACAGAACTGTAATGTGCAGTCTCACTCCATTTTTGATATTTGACCGCTGACAGCTTTCAAGCCTCACTTTTCCCTCTTCTCCCTGAGTGCCAAATCCGGGAAAGCTGGTAGGAAGGATGCTCCCTCCCTTTGCGCTGGCAGGAACTCAACCCACGTGAGCCCAGCCCCATCCTCTAACCACAATAAAATCCCCAAGCCAGTCTCCTTTCCCTCCTTTCTCAAGGCATTTCAGACTTGCCTGAGAGATACACCATGCTCTCCAGACAAACCTCAATATTGTAAGTGATAAACACTTCATACCCTCTTAGCACGTATGCGGCATCATCTATTGCAACATCTAAGCCAAATTTTTAGTAAGATTCATCCTGACTCTGCAGGGTAGTCCCAACAGTTGGTGGATAAGCAGGATGACTGGGCAATGGTCACTACCCCCCACCTGGGGTCTTTATTTTCTTGCTTTGACTTGCTAACTGGCTCTGATGCCTGAAGGCAAGCCTGCACCTGGGAGTTACAGCCTGCTGACTAGCTTGACCTTCCAGCTGTGCCCCTTGCCCTGCATTGGTGAGTCCTCCTCAGCCTCTGCTATAGAGTTAGCTGACCTAAGTCAGAAATGTCTATGTTTGGCATTTAGGGACAGGAGTATGAGATCAGAGCCCTCCTTAAAGCGGCCCTGGGTCGTGTGTCTTAGCCCAGACCAATCTCTGTGTCTTAAAATGAACCTGTGACTGACAGTAGGCTCAGGAAAAAAAAAATTATATCCTGTGATCCCATGGGTGTGTGTCTCAAACAAGCATTGACCCTGATCTATGTCACACTGAGAGGAAAGACTCCCTGTGGGAGACACAGATCCATTGAGTGGTCACTTATGAAAGAGAAGTCAAAAGAGAGGGAGGAGGGGGAGAGAGAGAAGAGGATGATACAGCGGTCATTACGTAACGTGCTGAGGTCCACACTCCTAAGAGCAGACTGCTCACCAGGATCCGTAAATATCGCTGCTGCAGCTGCTGCAATGCCTCTGTTGCAACGAAGATCCTGATTTTCTCTGTGACAGGAAAACCATCCAGAGCACCCCTGCGTGACAACGAAGGGGATGATCTAAACTAGAGCTTGCAGTCCTTAAATTCTATAAAGTAACCATTTCCACCGTTAGAAAATACAAAGCTGAAGTAAATTTGAAGATCTAATTGACTTTATTCAAAGACCTGTAAATCAGGCAGCATCCCATCAGGCAACTGGAAGGATACAGAGTGGTACAGACTGGGAAGTTCTTATAGGCAGGAGGGTGGAGCAAGAAGGTATTAGCAAAAAAGAAAAAGGATGATACAGCGGTCATTACGTAACGTGCTGAGGTCCACACTCCTAAGAGCAGACTGCTCACCAGGATCCGTAAATATCGCTGCTGCAGCTGCTGCAATGCCTCTGTTGCAACGAAGATCCTGATTTTCTCTGTGACAGGAAAACCATCCAGAGCACCCCCGCGTGACAACGAAGGGGATGATCTAAACTAGAGCTTGCAGTCCTTAAATTCTATAAAGTAACCATTTCCACCGTTAGAAAATACAAAGCTGAAGTAAATTTGAAGATCTAATTGACTTTATTCAAAGACCTGTAAATCAGGCAGCATCCCATCAGGCAACTGGAAGGATACAGAGTGGTACAGACTGGGAAGTTCTTATAGGCAGGAGGGTGGAGCAAGAAGGTATTAGCAAAAAAGAAAAAAAAAAAAAAAAAAAGAGAAAGGAAGAAAGGATTGTTTCAGGTCCAGCCTTTTCTTTGGGGATAAGGGATCTGCAGGGGTCTCTATCATGCAGATCCCTCACTAGTGTTGATTGGAAATTTCAGATTGACTGTATTAAAGGTCACATTTCTAGGAGGGGTTGAAACCAATTAAGTCTTGGTTAGTTGTAGTGGGGGGCAAATGACTCCACTTGGACCCTGCTGCTTCTTTAACACCATGAAGGAAATTTATAAATAAAAGCATGATAGAGTTTCCTCCACCCTGAAATATATCCAGTGAAGTAAATAAAAATAAAAAAGAAGGAAGGAAGGAAAGGGAAGTAGGAAAGAAAGAAAGGAAGATAGAATGGAAGGAAGGGAGGAAGGAAGGGAGGGAGGGAGGGAGGGAGGGAGGAAGGGGGTGGGGGAGGAGGAGATATACAGAATGAATCTTGGATACAGGAGGAAAAAACAAAAGAAAAAAGCAAGCAATGAAACAGAGGTCCACAATATGATCCAATTGGAAATCTAGATAATTACAGGAATTTATACAACAAAACAATAAATGGTTTTGTGCCTCTACAACATAGGTTGATTTAACATCTACGGTCTGCTGAAGTTCATCAACTGGCAAACCTCAGGGACTTAATCAGTACTGGAGATGGAGTTAGTTATACATGGGGACCCGACTAAATGTTAACAAGGTATTGCCTAGAATCTTAGGGGACTTACAATACATAAAATAGAAGACAAGTATGCCTCATCTGAACTTGCCTAAATTCCCCATGGTAATACCACCCATTGCCCTTAAATATCCCATAGTGAGTAAGAACACTTTGATCCAGTAAGTAATAAAGTAAAATTAAATTAAGTTTTTGGCACTTCCAAACTGGCATGACAAAAATGGAACGCAAGGACCGTTCCTTAAATGAAAATAGTGAATATGGCCTAACAGGGCTTTCAAGATTGAAACAGAGATTTCAAGGTTCAAATCTTAACACACCAGGCCTAGATTGAAAAGGAGTGATTACCGCTCCACTACTTCTCCACTTAACAATACAATTTGGCCTCTTTTCTACACTTGGAAATAATCAGTGGTGTGCCTCCCTCGTGGTGGATTAACTGAAATCTTAATATTGTCCTTCTATCTATTAAGGTCTCATATGCAATATTATTGAAATTACTCAATCAGCAACTAGTAAATATTTTTCTATTATAAATTTGGCTTACATGTTTTATTGCATGTCTATTTTGACAGCCTCTCAGCCTCAGATTCTTTGACCTCCAAAGGGGCACAACATCCCTTTACCCATGGGGTATCTCAATAGCCTCTGCACTGCATACAACCTTTGCAAGCAGAATCTTCAGTGCATTCAGTTTTCTCCAGAAGCACAGGCATTGCATTACATTAATGACATCCTCCTCCAAGGACATTCATTTGGCACACACTGATTCAGGACAAACACATACAAAGGAGCTCTACAAAGGGGATGGGTGATTGTCCCACGTATAATGCAATGCTCTCCACCTCGGTTAAATTTCTGAAACTTATTTGGTAGTGAGAGCTGCTCCACGCTGACAGTGTCAATAAATAGCTACTGATCAACTCAGCACCCATGATATTAAAACAAGCCCCCAAATTTTAGGTCTTTCTGGCTTCTGGAGGCAATACGGTTTGCACTTACACTGTTATTTGCAGATTGGCCCACCTTGAATGGGGCCCCCTCCAACATATGGTTCTAGAATTTATCCAAATTGCAATGTGACAAACCATACCACTAGTACCCTTCAGAGACTCCTTCACTCCAGAGGCATAACAACTTGATGTCATGTCTCTTGGAGACTCTGGACATCCACATCACAGTCACAAGCTGCCCAAGAATTTCTTATGCAAGAAACTTCCCTCATTAGCCCCGCATTACACCCCAGTAGAATGGCAATTGCTGGCCACATAATGAGCTCTCATAGAATAAGAGGAGCTCACAGGCTCAGAGACCACAACCCCTCCATACCCAGTTACCCATTGTGCTTTGGATCATGGAAGCAATACCCTACAAGTTCACCATGGCTACTGAACCCTCTTTGCTATAGATTCAGCCAATTCTGAGCCCTGTGGCATATCCCAAAGGCAGGAGGAGGTGGCCTCCCCTATCTTCAGTCCCCTATCGGGTTCTGGAGATCATCCCTCTCCTAGACCATTTAGCTCCTCGGGAACCGCTGGGGATCAACTGAGTGTTCAACTTCGGGAGTCCCTATATTTCATGGATGCAATCACCACCATACACGTGATGGAGCTGTGCTGGATAGCTGCTGATTTTCATCCCTGAAAACAAAGAGGCCCCCAATAAGAACCAGCATCCAAGTCTCAGCACAACTGGCCAAACTTCAGGCAGAAATCTTCGTACGAGATGCCCTTGACAACAAGCTGCACATTTTTACATTCTTGGACCGTTGCCTAAGAGTTTCCGTCTTTGGAGTGGAGAAGTCTGGGAATCCCTTGCCTCACACATACTCAAGAGATAAATCAAGGTAACGCATCTCTACATATACTGAGAACATAAACCAAGGTCTCACCAGAACCCTCCCTGTATGGTTCTCAACATTACTGACAGTGATCAAGTCACTCATTTTACGTCTCAGAATGTGCAATGCCGGGCTCTTGAATTAGGCATACAATGTAATGTCCATCTTCCTGACTAGCCTCAGGCTAAAGTCTCACAGAGCAACATACTTGCTTATTTAAATATGTCTGAGTTCAATTAAATAAAACATGGCATATTTCAGCCATCAGTCTAACATCAGGAGAAAATTTTCATGAGGAATTTGACTCCATTTCTTGGTATCTGACCACTGACATCTTTTAACCTCACTCTCTTCCTCTTACCCTTTGTTTCTCAGATTTCCTTGAAAGAGTGAATGTGTAATTGAGTTGCAGCCGATGGAACTAGAGTGAATTAATATGTACCACTTCCACTGCTGGCCCTTAAAAACATGCCATATTTGATTCTCCATGATCTTTCCTTTGCCTTGCTTTGATGCAGATGAATATGTTGACATTGAAAGAAAATTTTTGAAGACAGTAGAGCCAGAAAATGGAAGGAAACTGGAATTCATGTATAATTGCTTAGAGGAGAGTCATCATCAACCAGAAACAGTTGGAATTTGTAAGAAATTAATGTCTATAGTTTTGATCCATTAAATATTTTAGAGTTTGCTTGTTAGAGCAGCTACCATCATCTTAAAAATGCACTGCAAAATTCCGTTCCTATGAAGTTTAAAAACAAGTAAATCTAAGTAATATACTGCTTTTTCAATAAAGATGCAGGAGATAAACTATGAAAAAGTCAAAGGCATGATTAACACAAATATCAGGAACGTTGTTACCTATGTTAGGGAGGAAGCAGGATATGATTAAGTAGATACACTCAGGCTGTTCATTTCATTTGTAGTTAAACTTCACGTACTTTATAGCTACAGTTGACCCTTGAACAACATGGGTTTTAACTGTGTGAGTTTACTTGTATGTGGGTTCTTTCAATCGTATATACTACAGTACAACTTGATCTGTGGTTGGTTGAATCCAGAGAGGAACCGTGTATATACAGAGGACGGACTATAAGTTAAATGTGGATTTTCGACTGTGCAGAGGGTTTATGCCCCTAACCCCAGCCTTGCTCAAGGGTCAACTGTACCCTTTTATAGGTATGGTATAGTTCACAGTATGCATTTTTAATGAATTGGCATTAGCTCTGATATATAATATATAAGCAGAGAATGAAGGAAAATATTTGGAAAATTAAAGCATATGGTATTAGAAATTTGATATTCAGAAAATAATGTAAGTGTAAAAGCACTGTAGTATAGTGGAAAGAATAGGTTCTGAAGCCGTACTATCTCACACCTGGAGATACTGCTATAGTTCACATACTGGTTGACACAAAAGGCTGACAGTGCTAAGTGGGACCTAAAGTGGTGCAGGATTCCTCAGCACGTAGAGGCTTTGGTACATGGGCCATAAGACATAAGATATCCTATCATATCAGGTAACTGTGATAAAAGAAGATGCTATGCACAGTTATGGCAATGCCAGATGGGAGAATCACAATATGGATGCTTAGGATGCTTGACCATGCTATTTTCAGTGGAGAATTATAGGCTTTTTAAAAGAACAGCTCCTAGTGTGCTATTGGAGCCTGACAGAGATGAAACACCTGAAGATAAAACCTCTATAAACCATGTGGTCAAAATTGTTCATCATGAGATGGGCTCTGCAAAAAGCACCAAGTCATACAACTATGCAAGTCCAAAAAAAAAGAAAAATCATAAGATGGAAGGAAATGACACATCTAGGACTGGGCATGAGTTACAATCAGAGGGCAAATTAGGTGGGCTAGATACCCATGTCATCCATCAGAGAAGACGCACCTAAACATCCAAGTAAAGAAATGGCGTGGCTATCACGTTACTGGCACAATGTGCAGCTTACACATAGACCCTCATTCTTCAACAATAACTAGCTACTTCCACTGAGAAATGTCAAACTTGCCAACAACAAAGACCAACACTGAGTCCTCAATATGGAACCATCCTTAAGGAAACCACCCAGCCACTTGATGACAAGTTGATTTCATTGGACTCCTTGTACCACTGAAGGGGCAGAAATTCATCTTACCTTCACTGACACAAAGTTTTGGTTTGGGTTTGCTTTTTGTGCCCATCGATCTGAAGCTAGCATCACTATCCCAGGGCTAAAGTGCAGGATGCATTGGCATGGAATTAGGCATGATACTGCATTGGCTTCAAGAAATCACTTTATAGCAAAGGAGGTAAAAGTAGTAGACGCATGACCATGGAATTCACCAGTCTTATCTCACACAGTATCACTTAAAAGCTGCTGGCCTCATAGAAGAGATAGCCTACAGAAGAAAGAGCTGAAGTGCCATCTCGGGCAGGGTACTTTTAACGAATGGATCACCATCATCCAGGATGCAATATACACTCTAAAGCAATCACTGTGATATGGTCTGCAAACATTAGACCACATGGAGCTTAGAATTTAACAATAGATGTAAGAGCGGCCTAACTTATTACAAATCCCAGTGATCAACTTGCAGGATCTGTACTTCCCATACCTGCAACTTTGAGCTCTGTAAATGTAGAGGTCTTGGCTTGCAGAGGGTAAAATACTTGAATCTTACTATCAACAGGATACAGAGATGCTGCCATATAATGAGGGCAGGGAAGACCTGAGAAAGGTATGGTGACCAGGGTGTAGCTGTGTGGGTCCAATCAAGAGACAGAAGCTAGATAGTAGGTTAAACAGGTTACTTAATATGTATCATGATTAACTATGATGAAAAAGTAACTACAAAACTTAAGGACACTTTAGATGGTATCCTTGGACTGAGAGAGAGTACTTGAGAAAGAACATATTTGAAAGGATTTCTGACCTCATTGGAGAAGGTATGGTTCAATCCATCAGATAGCAGAATTATACCTGGCTTAGCTAGTTTAGGGCTGGTCTGAAGTTGTTGTATAAGCAATAGACTACTCGCCACAGGTGCAGGTAGAGGAGCAGTAGATTAACAAGTGATGGGACAGATACTCAACGGCACTCCAGGCACTGGTGGGACAGGAGGCCTTCAAAGCATGCAGCATGCAGGCCCCATGGGGGCTTGCAGAGGGTGTCTGGGTGTTGGCCTAGGCAGGAGGTCTTCAGAGCTTGTAAATTATGCAGGGACTTTGCTTTCTGTGTCAAGAGGGCTGCAGAGAGTTTATCACCAGGCCAAGGTTTCAAAGGGACAATATTCCAGGCTCATAACCAGAGGCATAATCATACCACTCACCCCCAGCGAGTCCGGGGCACAGCAGTGGAGCCTCTTCCTCCTGCAATCCCCTCCAATGCACTCTCCTAAGAAAGCTTAACATCACACTCCCTTTAAAGCAGAAATGCTTAAAAGAATTCCTTTGTGACTCACCAGGCATCCAGTGAAGAGTGTATTGAAGCTGAGAGGCAACATACTGATAACTGACACACCAGATTTTGGATTCTTTAGAGATGAGGGTCTGAGTTATCCCACCAGTATGCCACCAGATTAAGCAGACATACCATACTGTCCAACAGTGAGGGGGGTCTAGAATACACAGTGGTCCCTCTTAATCCACAGGGGACACGTTCCAAGACTCCCAGAGGATGCCTGAAACCATGGATAGTACCAAACCCTATATATACTGTGTTTTTCCTATATGTACATACGTGTGATAAAGTGTGATTTGTAAATTAGGCACAGTAAGAGACTAACAATAACTAATACTAAAATAGAGCAATTACAAAAATACACTGTAATAAAAGTTACATGAATATAGTCTCTCCTCTCTCTCGAAGTATCTTACTATACAAATTTAATGCCTTTTCCATCTTAATTAGTCACTTATTAAGCACTGTGGATGCAACTTTTGCAGTTGGAGGTGCAAGAGCAAAGCTAGCATCTTTTTCTTTCTTCACAATTTCACAGATAGAAGACTCATTTTACCACAGATCTTAGCAATGTCAACATATGATTTTTTTTTCCTTTTAGTTAAGGACTCTCATCTTTTCACTTAATGGAAGCACTTTACAGCTTCTATTCGCCATATCCAAATTGCCAGCATCACTACTCTTGTGCTTTGGGGCCATTACTAAGTAATAATAAGGGTTATCTGAACATAAGCACTGTGATACCCCGACAGTCAATCTGAAAACAAGACGGCTACTAAGTGACTAACGGGAAGGATACTTTGGACAAAGGAGTGACTCATATCCCAGGTGGGACAGAGTGGAACAACACAAGAATCATCATTGTTTAATTCTGGAATTTTCCATTTAATATTTTTGGACCTCAGTTGACTTTGGGTAACTGAAACCATGGAAAGAGGAACAGTGGGTAAGCAGGAACTGCTGTACATATTGTGAAGGATAAAAATGGTGAATATCAGTTGGGGTCATGAGAACAGCTGCAATGTTAGGAGGTGACTATATTTTGTCCCATTAACCATAAGACACTCCCCCCAGGAGAACAGGTCCCCCAGAATCCTGAAAGAGCTGTTCTCAAAAACGTTATGAGTCAAATGGGACCAAATAACCCAAAGGGTAGATTGTGGTAGATGCTACGGTGCTTAGCAAAATCCATCCCTTCTCCCTCACCCTCCGGCTCCTGAGAACGGGACTGGCATCTCATAGCTGAGATTGCCCTCCGGTGCAGAGAATCACCTCACACGGTGTCATGTCCCATTCTCAGGAGCACCCCCCATGCAGTGACTGTTGATGAGCAGCTGCAAGTCCAGCCCACTTTGTCAAATTCGGCTCAACACTCTTGGTCCATCCGGCTCCAAATTTTCCCACTGGATTGGCTGAGGCCTTTGTCGTGACTGCTCTGCAACCCAACATCTCCCTTGGCCTAATCTTGATTCTTTCTACACAAGTCTGTGTCCACAACACCAATCCTGCACACTAACGCCTACCTCAGAGTCTGCTTTACAGGACATCAACCTGGGGTAGTTGTCAAGCCTCTGGAAATTATACTTGGCCACAAAATTCTACAACCAATTAATATCAATATCCCAAATAGCAACCGATCAACTAAAAACTGTTAAACAATGATGCTTTCTCCCAGATGTTATTAAAAAAAAGAAAACACTGTAGAAACTCCTTAAAAGTCTTTATATTACTTATGACTAATATCAAGTACTATCAACTTGAGGGTAAAAAGTCTATTTCAATGAGATACTTCAAATGGACAGGCAGCTCAGCATTTGGAAAAACAAAAGCTTAACTTCCAGATTCCCTGCTACCTGAAAAAAAATCTCCTAGTACTGAGTTACTATTACCTCTCTGTTACCTCCTGAGTACTAGTAAAGGCCCTATTAACCATTTGTGCCTAGGTGGTTGCTTTTTATCTGTTACACGCTCCCTACATGTAGGCTGCTTATGAAAGACTTTTGAAAACAGTTTCATTTAATTGAAATATATTTTAGGTAGCAAGGTGGTCATGACTTTTTCATACATGATCCACCACAGAGAGCGTGTTTTAGAAAGCATTTTGCTTTTTTTGTTAAGTTCTCAGAACAGCCCACAAGACATCATTTTAAAATTTAAAATTTTCATATGTCTTCAGTTCACACTACTTCTGTAGAACTAAACTATCGCAAAGTACATCTGAGAAATTCACTTCCTTAAAAGTCACCAGAAAGTATTGCCACCAAAAAGTAAGTAAACATTGCATGATGAAATAAGACAATATGCTGAGAAGTATTTCTGTAAAGTAAAACTGCATGGCTTAATCTCCCTACCAGCACCAAACAAGGGAGTAGCTTAGCTTTCTTCTCAGCTCTCCCAGATGAGAGGCAGGAGGAAAAGGAGTATCTGGGCTTAAAAATTACCAGAAGTCAAACATCAAAAAAGGAGTCATGCACTTACTATTCCTCTCTACCAGCTAAAAACCTTTATCAACCTTGCTTGAGTCTTTTGCCCCTCTCTACCACATTTACCAGCATAAAGTACATTTTTTGGTTTTTTTACATTTTCAAATTAGAATAAAACCAACCATTCCAACAATATCATACTTTCCTTAAACCTTGACTTTTCCTCAAATCAATTTCATTCTATTATAATGGAAAAACATCCTGTGCTATGCTTTTCTTAGTAGCAGCTTTACTAGTTCAAAAATCTGCACTTAACATTCAACTTCTGAGAAAAATTCTGGAGGGCAATGCATGCGTAGATTTTCCTAGGAAAATAACATTCTGATTTAAAAAAAATTAAGGTTAAAAAAACGAAATTTGAAACAGTACCTTAGAATCTAATAGTTCAAAATAAATTACCTGAAGATTTATCTGACTTCAACACATTCATGCAAGAGAATGTTAGGGAATATCAGATTCAAAGAAGGTATATCTTTGGCGTCGACAGAGGACGATGCGTTTACCTTCAAGACTTTAATTCTTTTCTGTGAATCTACACAGATAGGCCCAACCCAATTTACAGTTCGATGCACAGAGCATGCAATTATTTTCTGAGCATCAGACTCCAAATAACTTGTGAACTTCATACCTGTCAGCACCCTTACTTGGTACTTTATGAGATACACTAGGATTTTACATCAGAAAAGTGATTCACCTAAGTGATTTTGAAGATGTTTTTATTCTGTAGGAACAAAATACAGAAAAACTTCCTATTTAGATTTCTTTAAAGTAATTCTTGGCTTAGGATAGAGGTGAATTAATGTTTAATTGCTGCTTTGAAATTATTCTTCCAATTAAATTCACACTATATGAATAACAATAGTATCAGCAATAAAATTTAACTATTCATGTGTGTATATGTATGAATTAAGGATAGTGTTCCTTTTATAAATGATGACCTAATGTCTGTGTTTCTTAATGAAGTGAAATAATCCATTTCAAAGCTAAGTGATTGATCCTAGTAAGGTTTATTTGAAAGAAGTCAAAGAAATGGACTGTAAACAAGCATGTTACCTGCTCCGCAAGCATATAAACTTCATAAGGAAATTTCTCTGTTTTTCTTGTTTTCCTTCTATTCCTCAACACCTAGATAGAGCACTACCTTGAACATAGTTGGTGTACAGTAAATATTTATTGAATGATTAATGAGGAATGGATGTTTCAAAAATGAAATCATAATCTCCATTACTGGAATCTGCAGAGGAATCAAGTGGTATCAATTATCAAGAAATAAGAAGAGATGATGATATTTGATATCACTTCCTATTCAGAAATGAGCATTCGATTATGACTTGGTTAAGAAGATGTATGTAAGTAGATATTTGTGGAAAGGAGCTTCAACACAAGTGAGGATTAAAATTATCCCATTGAATATTTAAGAATGACAGAGTTCATTTGTAGATGAAACCATTTAGGACTGTGTAAAAATCATGGGGTGGTAGAATGATCACCATCAGTGACTTGACTGATGGTTCAGTTTTTCTGGTTCTACACTATCCTATCATCTAACCTTTACTTACTAAACATCTCCAAAATCTGTGACTTGTACCAGAAGCTTCCACAAAGAAACACAAAGAAGGAAAGTACTGATAGGTAGTCTCACAATCACTTGCTGAAGAATACAGTGTAAGACATAAAATACATACACAATTATAACACAAGGCAGAAGAAAAATCCCACCTGCAGAGCAAAATCAGTGTCCAAAAGAAAGATCTGTATTGAAATAGAATTCATCTCAACAATATTTCAAATTTTGTAAAACTGCTGTTTTAAGCTTTAGTATGGTGTGTGTTCCCTAAATACCTTGGAATTCATATTTATACAAAAGAATGTTTTCCTCTAAAAGAACCCTGTTAATAGTATTTAAGTTCTCAATTTAACTTACAAATTAGTCGAAATATTTTTTCAATAATAATGGAAAAATGTCTGTTTTAATACAATTTGAACAAAATAAATAACCAAAGGATGCACAGTTCATCATTTATAACGAATGCTAAAACTTTAACTACAAATATTGGATATTTACTTATCTAAAAATTAATAAATTAATAATAATGGTAACATCAATTTCTGTCCTTGATGTTGTCTACAGGAAAATAAACTAATTCCTTTATGAGAATGTTTAAGGCCCTGCCATCATCCCATCCCTAATGTTCCATTTTAACCTCATTTCCCACACCCTTTACCTATGCAATAAAAATGCCATCATTGGGATTAATTGTTGATCTCCAGCATGTGCTATGTTTGTCTACTTTTGTGTCCCTTTTTCGCATGTGTTAGGTTCTACATAATCTGTAAAATCTTCATTATCCTTTACAAAGCCTAGCTTAGATGCCCTGTATTCAAAATATCAAGATCTAAACCTTCATTATAAAATTCTTCACTACTTCTTTGTGTGTTGTGTTTGGTTAATTCTGCCAGCCTAGGCCTAGGTTTCCTATGTGATGGATGGTTTATTATGTTTCTCCTTAAGAGCACAGATAGATTCTTATCCATATTTGTACTCCTAGACCTTTGCATTGAGCTCAATATGTAACTGATTTATTTGATTAATTTAAGTCATATGCAATTTTTAAAACGTAGACACCCCTGTATCTTATTGGTAAAGTACTGTGTCAGGAGCTCAGCTGAGCTGGAGAGAGAGAGCTGACTTTTTAGGTGTTATAGTAGCTGATTAAGGCAACAAGGTAAAAATGAAAGAGTTAAAACCTTTAATCACTTACTGAGATAGTATAATAAGCAAAAGCTTAAACAAACTGGGAAAGCACCTATTCCCTCTGTTTCATTTTCCCCTGTGGAACGTCTGACCAGTCATAGGTCAGATGAATCCAGAAGATGTGGGGCTCCTCTCACTGTTGAGGGATCCCCAAACAAGTCTGGCAGATTTATGAACTATGAGGTTAGAGGGAGTTGATGGGGAAGGGCTGGTAGTGGAAAAGTACTGGATACTGAGTCATGAGTAGGGAAATGTGTCTTCAGATTTCCCTTTCTTTCTCAACCCTCCCAATAAGGAGGCATCTTATGAAGAACTTTAAGGGTCCAGGTTAAAAGACCTCGAAACAAGGCATCTGGGCTAGGAATGCAAGTATGCAAAGAGCATGGATGGCCTGGGGGATGGTGGGATGGCACTGAGACCTTGGACTGCAGCTTCCTTCAGAGACTACAGGGCTCTGGTTTTGCACCCACTCTGGTGTGGGGAGGGCAGCTTTCTCCCGTGAGGCTTGCCGGGTAAAACCTCTGTAATGGCCTATGGTCTGGCCTGAAATATCATGCAAAGGATTTTAACCAGGAGCCAAATTCCTCATACTGCTGTTAACAGTTAATTCTCTCTTAATATTATCCATGCTGACACTTGAAATTTTCAGTTTTCCTACTATGTGATATATATCAATAAAAACTTCTTTTTTTTAAGTGACAACACTAAGTGTCGACGAGAATACACAGCAACAGGAACTCTGACATCCTGCTGGTGGGGATATAAATGTTCACCATTTTGGAAAACTTTGTGACACTATCTACCATAGCTGAACAAATGCATACCTTATAACACAGCCATTCTGCTCCTTGGTGCGTGTGTCACAGAACTGCATGGACTTGTACATCAATAGATAAACACTTGAGGTTTACAGCAGCATTATTAAAAACAGCTCAAAACTGGAAACAACCCAGATATTTATCAATAGTGGGATGCATAAATAAATTATAGTACATTCATGCCATGGAATATTTTATAGTAATAGAAATGAATGACCTAATATAACATACAAGTTACGTTTGTAGCTTAGTCTCAGATAAAATGAGTCAAAGAAGAAAGTAAATAACACATTTTAAACATTCCTGTTCATTTAAAGTTTTTAAAGGTAAAACACTGTGATATGAGAAGTTTAGCCTGGGAAAAGGGAGGATAGTAATTGAGGGAGAGCATTAGAGTGTCTTCTGGTGCATTTACCTCAGTGGTGCTCATACAGATGTGTTCACTATTTGATTATCATTTGAGAGCTGTATGTTTATATTCTGGGCACCTCTTCTACATATGTTATGTGTTTTTGAAGTTTTAAAAAACTTTTCAAGTATATAATACGTTTCATCATGATTCTGACTGTCTATTATCTCCACTATTACAGAAAAAAGACCAGGCTATCCAGGCAAAAGGTAAACTAGACAGAGGTAATGAAACAGGATACTCTGGAAAAAGTGATATTCTGTGAAATGAAACTTAATAAGAAATATACAATAAATAAAGAAGAAGAGAAGCACAAGTGGCTCCAGAAGACAAAAATTCAGGGTGAGATCAGAAATGGTAATCGCAGGTAACAATTATCTATCTTGGGAATGGGGACATATTGATTTAGAGTGGAAAGAAAAGAAGGAAGAATTTTACAATTGACCATTTACACCAATCCAAAAATAGCATGTGGAGATTTTATGACTGTAGAAGTATCTTATTTTAAAAATTATTTTCTTTTCCATAATCGTTTTAGAAACACAAAAATCATCCAGTAAAAAGCATTTTAAATTACAGTAACATTTGTTAAAAAAAAGACCAGAGCTGGTATAATTTAGGCATGTTGGTGTGAGAAAAATAAAAAGTTTTAAGGAATCTAGATGAGTATTTGCTAAACAATATTAAAAAAATATAACATTTTTTGTTGAGACAGATGTATTTTAATACAATATTGTACATAGTAATGTTGATGAAATATTATCTTATGCTTAACCTACTATTGGTCAAATTGACGTAGGTATAAGGAAATGAAAAAGGCAAGGCCAGAAACTGACATTCTTATACTCTTTGCCATAATTTCTAACAGACACTCCTCACAAATCCCAGCAGTTGGAGGGACAGCTTTTATTGAGAAAACTAAAAGCACCTTCCATCTTTTACTATGGAACTGTGTGCTTCACGACGGCATAGAGCGATCGTCAGTTTGAGAAAGTAAGGAACAGAAAACTGCTCAATGAATGAATAACTTAATGGCAGGTGCACTGACAGGCAAAAGCTTTTGGAGATAAGGATGATTTGACTCCAAAGGCCTTGTCCTGGACCCATGTTGGACTCACCTAGTCACTCCAAGTATGTAAACTGTACTCTCTTCAACAACTACTACATATTTCAACAGAGAGAATAACCTCACAAATCATTCAAGTAAGAGGTCAGAAAAGAGCGATGCAAGGATCAAAAGTCTACAGTTGTTTCTGAACTGACTCATCCCACATCCCCTCATTAGCAATAAAGCCAGTAAGGAAAGGCTATTAAAGGGTCCAATCTGGCTCTTCATTCTCTCATGAATGAACTAGTAGAGAAATCACATGGAAGTTGGGAGGTTCATAACGTGCTGGGGGAGAGAGATGGGAATAGCTATTTGTCATGGAAGAGGTATTCCTAAGAATCATTTAGTTTATAATTGCAAGCACATTCAGCTAAACTTCTTCGGAGCAATCACTGATCATTGGGAAGAAGTCAGCACTTCTGGAGGGGCATTAACTCTTTGGCATCACGGCCATCTAATGCACGAACATTAACAGTTCACTAAACAGGACCCTGGTGTTCTAATAGGACCAACGGGGAATACACTGGAAGGAAAGAGTAGGCTATAAATAACTTCCTTCATTTTTTAAAAATATATTTGTCAATCTGTGAAATGTTTCTCTGAAGATTAATTAGAAATGGCATATTGTCACTTTTGTGAACATATTTTTCTTGGTTCTTACAATTCATTTGAAGCACAGTTGTTAATATTTTTTTCTTTCTCTTTTCTATTTTCTTTATTTAAATAAAAATTACATTAAATTTGAACACAAATGGAAATCTAATACCACTAACTATATGCACGCTGCACTGATTAATGAACAGGTTGTCTGGAATATGTGATAACCAAATACTCCATAGCCTTATACAATCTCACGATTTCCTTGAAGCCTCAGAGTGTGGGAGAGCTCTGGTTAAGCAGATATAGCAAGCTTTCCAGTACCCGTGCTCACTTTTCTTGGCTTTTCACTGAAGAATCCCGTCCTGAGGATCTTATTGTAGTAAATTCCAACCCACAGAAGACAATGAGCATGAGGGCCTGTGGGTTATTAACTTCTGATTTTTGTCTCTATCTCAGTTTACCCACTTTTCCATTTTGAACTGCTGTCTGTGGTTAATTATCTCTACCCCTCATCTTTCCAGTAACAATGTGAGCTGATAACATCTTAATTATTCTATAGTATGATTTTTTTCTTAAAGCATACATTTTAACCTGCCTTATTTCTTAAAACTATCTTTAATTTTGTGTTTTTGTCTTATCATTATTAAACCTTTAAAATTTTGGATTTTTTTCCATAATGATCTTCATTTTTGTATCTGTTGACTTTTGGTATTGGTTGAGATTAAATAGGAACAAAATATCTGGTGACTTATTTAACTTTTTTTTAACATCTTCTACATGCACTTTTGAATAAAATTCACTTTTCTCTTCCTTAGAGTGTATTTAGCATTCTTTTCCCATTTTAAGGCCTTGGTTTGTATTATTTTAACTCTATTTTACTGTAACTATATTAATTTATTCACCTTCTTTTTCTCCTGAACCAATTTCCTTTCTTTCTGTTGTGTTTTAGGTATACATTTATTCACTGCTAAAATTTTTTTTTTTATTTTAGCTTTTGATTATTCTAAAATACAGGCATTTGAGAATAGGTCCAATAGCAGTTCATTTCCTAGGCTAGAAAGAAAGCTTTTTTTCCCTCCATTTGTTTGATTCTGTATGGGACTTTTAGTGCTTTAATCCCATGGCACTAAATTCTTTATTTGAGATAATATAATAAATTAATAGGACAGTATTTCTTTACAGGTATTCTCCAGGGATTTTCAGCTTGAAACTCTGGGATTTTCTTTCTATGATAAATTAATTTTTTTGGACTCCAAAATTCCATCATTACTTCCTTATGCAATTATACAATTAAATAAGTCATACAAATGATATTTTATTAAATAAGAGTGGGAAGTGGTAGGAGGATATCTATCACAGGGAAGACCTCATTTCAATTCCCTATGGTTAATCTTAGTGAAAAAGTAAGACAGAAGGAATTTGTGATCAGCAGATCTGTCCTTAAAGAAATGTTTAAAACAAAGTTCAGAATTATTATGAATCAAAAAGGCAACTGCTTGTAATAACAATGTATTGGATGATTATGGCATATGGGTAGGTAAAATGAATGACTGCAATGCCAAAGGGGAGGAAGCGAGCTACTGGGAAAACTGTTATAAGATACCTGCACTACACTTGAGGAAAAATAGCTTATTTGAAGATGAGTTATTATTAGTTAAATATATATATTGCAAACTCTAGGGCAACTTCTAACAAACTTTTAAAGTAAGTATAAATGATATGCTAAGGAAGGACATAAAATGGTTATTTTATGAAGTATTCAATTAAACCAGAGGAGACAGTAAAAGATAGAGGGGGAAAGAACAAATACTGGGTTAGCCAAAAAGTTCATTCGGAGTTTTCCATACCATCTTATGGAAACCCCTGAATGAACTTTTGGGCCGCCCCAATACAAATGAAGTGAAAATAGTTAAAAACACAGTATAAACCCTTCAACAAATGATGCCAGTAATACTAGATATCCACATGTAAAAGAATGAGGTTGGACCCTTATCTTATACTAGATAAAAAAACTAACTCAAAATGGATCAAAGACCTAAATATAAGATGTAAAACTATAAAAGAAGACGTAAGGAAAAAGCTTCGTGACTTCAGGTTTCACAATAATTTCTTGGATATGACACCAAAGGCACAGGTAACAAAAGAAAAAATAAACTAATTGAACTTCAAAATTAAAAACTTTCATGCATCAAAGGGCACTATAAATAAAATTAAATGGGAGCCCACAGAATGGGAGAAAATATTTTTAAATCACATATTTGACAAACAATCAATATCCAGAATATATAGAGAAATCCTAAAATGCAACGACAAAAAACACAAACCAATTCAGAAATGGGCAAAGGACTTGAATAGACATTTCTCCAAAGAAGATATACAAATGGCCACCAAACATATTAACAGATGATCATCATCACTGATCACTACAGAAATACTATGATCAAAATTATGAAATACCACCTCATACCCACTAGTATGGCTGCTATCAAAAAACCAGAAAACTAACAAGTATTAGTGAGGATGTGGAGAAACTGGAACCCCTGTGTACTCTTGGTGGGAACGTAAAATGGTGAAGCCACAATGTGGAACAGTACGTCAGTTCCTCAAAAAATTAAACATAGAATTACCACATGATCCACAAATTCCACTTCTGGGTATATATCCAAAAGAACCCAAAACAGGGTCTCAAAGAGGTATTTGTGCACCTGTATTCATAAAAGCATTATTCACAACAGTCAAGAGGTACAAGGAACCCAAGTGTACTTCCATGGATAAATGAATAAATGAAAAAAGGTGGTATATACATACAATGGAATATTATTTAGCCTTCAATAGGAAGGAAATTCTGACAAATGCTGCAACATGGATGAACCTTGAGAAAGTTATACTAGGTGAAATAAGTCAGTCACAAAAAGATAAGTACTGTATGATTTCACTTATATGAGGTATCTAGAGTAGTCAGTTTCATAGAAATAGAAAATGGAATGGTGGTTGCCTGGGAGTGGGGAAATGGTTAGTTATTGTTGAGTGGATAGGGAGTTCCAGTTTCGCAAGATTAAAAAGTTCTGGACACTGTTTGCACAATAAAGTGAATATATATAACACTACTAAACTATACACTTAAAATGGTTAAGATGTTAAATTTTACCTAATGTGCATTATACAATTAAATTTTTTAAAATCACACTAGATATTAATCCAACTTTATCAAAAATAATTTTAAATTAGAATAGTCTAAATAATACCAGTTAAATGACACACTATCAGGGTAGATTAAAAAACAAATACACAAACAAGACCCTGCTATATATTGACTACAATAAATCCACTTTAAGTATGAAGACTCAGGTTAAAAGTAAAGAAATGGACAAAGATATACCACGTTGACACTAATCAAAAGAAACTGGAGTAGCTATATTAATTTCAGACAAAGCACACTTCAGATCAAAGATACATGAGGCAAAAAATGATAAAACTGCAAGGAGAAAGAGATGAATCTATTGTTACAGTTGAAAATTTATTATTCCCCTTACAGTCGTTGACAGATCAAGCAGTCGGAAAATCAGTAAAGATACAAGTGACCCAAATACCACTATTAATCAACCAATATAATTAACATCTATAGAATACTTTATCCAACAACAGCACATTCCAACACATTCTTCTCAAGGTCAGATGGAACATTTACCAATATAGTCCACACTGGGCCATCAAACACACCCAAACAAAATTAAAAGTTAGAAATTTATATAAAGTATCTTCTCAAACCACAGCAGAATTAAACTAATAATAAATAACAGAAAGATAGCTGGAAAATCCTCAAACACTTGCAGATTAAATAACATACTCCTAAATAACATATGGACTAAAAAGAATTCTCAAAATATATTAAAATATATTGAATTAGTAAAAATGAAAATTCAACTTATGAAAATGTGTGGGGTGCAGTGAACACAGTGCTTAGAGGCAATTTATATCATTGAATGCATATCATAGAAAAGAAGATCTAAAATTATAAATCTAAGCTAAAACTTCAGGAAACTAGAAAAAGAACAACTTAAGTCCAAAGCAAATGAAGAAAAAAATTAAAGCAGAAATCAATAAACTGAAAACAGTAAAATAAGAGAAAAAAAAGTACTGAAAACCAAAAGTTAGTTCCATAAAAAGGATTAATAAAACTGATAGAACTCTAGCCAGACAAACTAAGAAAAGAAAGAGAGGGGATAAAAATTACTGATGTCAGAAACAAAGAAGTCGTCATCATGCCTGGCCCCACAAACATTAAAAGGATAACAAACTCTATGCCCACAAATTTGATAACAGATGAAATGGTCCAATTCCTGAAAAGACACAAACTATTAAAACCCACTTAAGGAAAAATAGATAACCTGAGTAGGGTTTTTTGTATTAAAGAAATTGAATCAACAATTAATAACCTTCCACAAAAGAAAGCACCAGGCCCATATGGTTACACTGCTGAATTCTACCAAACATTTAAAGAATAAATGATAACTATGACAATCTTTCAGAAAATAAAAGCAGAATGAATACTTCTTCACTCATTCTACGAGGCCAGCATTATCTTCATACCAAAACTAGATAAAGAGTTATAAGAAAGGAAACTAGAGACTAATATCTTCATGAACCTAGATGTAAAAATTTTCAAAAATATATTTGCAAATCAAATCCAACGATGTATAAACAGTTATACACCACAACCAAACGGGATTAATTCCAAGAATACAAAGCTGATTCAATTATCATAAAGAAATTTTTCTTAATTAATGTATTTTACACATATTTACCACCTCTAGAGTTCTACATTATTTTCTGTATTTCTAAATTTCCACATGGTGTCATTTTCCTTTTGTCCAAAGAACTTCCTTTAACAATTTTTGTAATGCATACATATCTGAAACTTGAGATCATGGTGGGGTAGAATCTTAGAGTTTAAAGGGCTATTTTACTTTCACATTTTTCTAAGAATAATCAGAATACCATATGAGGCCAATTTCCAGTTTTGCAAAATATTGATTTCTCTATATACCTTTGGACCTTATATTTGATCTTCCACTTATTATCAACTGAGACTCACAAAAACCCTCTCCTGAATGATAGTTGCCCATCATATATAGAAATTTTTGAACTATAAATAGTTATCTTGATACATAAAGCTTTATTCCTTGGCCCTGTTGTGAGATTTCTTTTTTTTCCAAATATTCTTTCTTTAGCATACATATACCCAAATATCTGTCAGTAGAACCAATTTAACCTTCTCACTCAGAGTACCCAGCTATTCTAATTTAGCCAACTCTACAAAATCTCTTTGCTGTCATAAGCTACCCAGCCTGGGAAGTGAAGAATTAATAAACCTGGTAATATTCTACCTCAAATACTTGAACACTCAGCGTACTAGTTTTCATTTGTTCTGTAATAAATTATCACTAACTCAGTGGCTTAAAACAGCTTTCAGTATTTTCTCACATTTTGATGGATCAGGAGGTTTGCGCACAGCCTAGCTGAGTCCTCTGCTAAAAGCCTCACAGGACTGCAACCAAGATGTTAGCCAGGTCCAGATCTTACCTGAAATTTAAAGTTCTCTTCCAAGCTTATGTGGTTTGGGTAGATTTATTCCCTTGAAGTTGTAGAATATATGATACTCATTTCTTCCAGGATAAACTAGGAAAGATTTTTCTCACCTCTAGACTCTTTGTTGAAGGGCTCACCTCATCAGTCAGGACCACTGGGATAATTTCTTTTTTATTAACTTAAAGTTGACTGATTAGGGACTTCAATTACATTTGCAAAGAACTCACCTTTGTGATGTATACTAGTTAGAAGACAGGAACAGGTCCTATCCATGCTCCTTGGGTGAGGATTATAAAATGGTGTGGGTCATTGGGGATTTTCTTAGAATTCTTCCAAATATACTCAAAAAAAAAGATCCCCCAAAAACTGTATGAAACAAGTGGGTATTCAAATTAATTTACAAAAGAGAAATATATGAAATCATAATGTCAGAGACACTTAGTCTGTTTCAAGCCTCTCAAAAAAAAGTAACATGCTTTCAAATATTATCAACATCCTTGATTCTACACATTTATTCAGATAATTAATCAAATCTTAACTGAATGTTTAAAAACATTTTTCACAATGAAAAAATCTCTGTTCTTTTTTCTACTTTTAAAAGAAATTAATGACATACCTTCCCAAACCTCACCTTTAAAAAAATCTTGCTTCTGATATAATTTAGGTATTCTCACATTCTTTTATTGCTCCACAACTTTTCAGAATGATCCTCTCTGCATGGGTTCAGAGTATAGCATTTTAAAAAGCATGAAAGGACATAGGATTCTCAATTTGTTAACAAATAAAGGTGCTATCTATTTTCAGAAGAAAAGCAAAAACGACGAAGTCAGAACTATTCTCTTAGTAGGCAAATAATGCATTCATTAACTGGATTTTAAATATGTGAATGCAAGAAAAAATTGCATGCAGTTAAGAAATAAATTCACTAACAGTACAATGTTAAGTAATAGCATAAATTCAAGACATGAACATACAAAATTTTCTGATTTTGTTTGGCTTTGAGATTCTTTCTAATATTCTGTACTTCATGGTGATGTGTAGTAGAACTACTGTTTAATTACACCATAAACTTAGAAAAAGCTAAGCAAATTTACCAGTGTTGCTGATAAATAATAATTATAAACATTTATAATGATGCTTAGTAGAATTAACTTTTGCTACAATTTTTTGCCAAAAACCTACTCTCACAAATTAATTTGTCAATACTATCACACTGTGTAAATAAAATCTCTAGACTAAATGAACATGCATCACTAACATTTACGCAAAATAAATTTTTGAAATAAAATGCAATAATTTAGTTGAATAGGAAAAATAATTTACTTTTAAATGTGTTTTCAAAAGTAGGAAAATAAGGATATGCTAAACATTTTATAAGGGGGCAAATTAAAAATATTATCATATTAATAAGAATGGTGATAGTAGTTGGAAGAGTTTTACATAGTAATTGAGGAAATATACTGCAGATGACCTCTAAAATGGTTAAAAATAGGAATGAGGGACTTCCCTGGTGGCCCAGTGGTTAAGACTTTGCCTTCCAACGCAGGGAGTACGGGTTTGATCCCTGGTCAGGGAGCTAAGATCCCACATGCCTCATGGCCAAGAAACCAAAATATAAAACAGACACAATATTGTAACAAATTCAATAAAGACTAAAAATGGTCCACGTCAAAAAAAAAAAACTTTAAAAAAAATAGGATTGAAATGTTTTTAAAAAGTCAAGAAGTATGACAAAAGGATTGTAATGATTTGTAATTATTTTTTTCCCATTTCTCATTTTAGTTTCAAAATGCTCTAGAAAGAATCAGAAATCTGAAACAGAGGATAAATAATAAACCCAGAAGAACACAGGTAGCTCCATGAGGACAAGGACTTCTATTTCATTCACTGATGTAGCCCATGGGCTGGGGCTATGGTTCTTACATTTTGTTTTAATCTCAGGCCTTGATTATGCTCACAAATTGTACTGAGGACCTCACAATGTTTCTGTTTTTGTAGATTACACACACACAGAGGTAATTATGTTATTTGAAATTAAAAAAAGACATTTTTTAAAGATCTATTATTTCATTCAAAATAACAATAAACATACTTCTTGCTAAGACAAATAACAATTTTTTATGAAAGATACTATATTTTACAAAACCAATGAAATAGTGAGAGGAGTGGCCTTGTTTTACATTTTGCAAATATCTTAATGTGGGGCTAAATAAAAAAATAGCTGTTTTCACACATCTGTTTCTGATTTCAATCTGCTCTTACACATTATTTTGGTTGAAGTATATAGAGAGAATCTGTACTCATGTGGACATATGAGAAAAGGGAAGAGTCTCTAACAGCCTTTACAGATAATTGTCAATATTCTTTGAAGGCATAGCAAAACTCAGTAAGTAGTAGTTCTTAAACGTTAGTCACAACGTGGAAGCTAAAATCATTTTGAAAAACTTTTCTTACTATGTTACATTTAGAACTGTCAGTGTATCTCAAACTTTTACCCATGCATGATTTTGTAACACTGTGCATTGGTCTTTCAGAAATTACTGATTCACGGAATTATGAAGAGCATCCACTTTGCTGACACAGTTTATGCAATATGAAAAACAATCACATTTGCTAATACCAACCTCAACTTTATCAGAAAAGTCTTTAAGTGTTAGGAAGCTGTCAAGGTCACTAAAAAGATAAACGTTTTCCCAATTTTCAATTTTGTCTTTAAAATGCACATTTTATTATTGGCAACATATACTTTAATTTTTTTCTTTTTCTTGAAGTAACAGTGTCATATTGTTCACTTTTGAGAAGATGTCTGCCAAATAGGCAAGTTTAGAAAACCATAGTTTTTGGACATTGTTCTTTGAAGGAGGAATGGTATTCCATGGATCAAGTAGTTAGTTCATCTCCTAACAAAATAATCACACATAAACCCTTCCTTAAGATAACCATCCTACTTTGGTCTGCTGCAGAAGTTCATTCTGTTTATATCCCATTTTATCACTGAGGATATTAAAAGATATGTATTCATGGGTCAAGATTTAGTAAATATTATTTACGATTCATCAAACACATTCTTTGTAAAAACTAGCTTTTTCCATTGTTCTTCCTCTTATTTTACTTTCTGTTTTGTTTTCTGTATGTTCATATAAGTAACGTATTGACTCTGTATATAGTCTGGTACCAGAGACCTGATTCATGCCAAACTTCCAGCACTTTTACCCACCATGACTTTTGCACCATCAATGCAAAGACCAACACAGCTATTCCAGGATAACCCACGGGATTCAATACATGCAAAATTTTCATTTGTATTAATTTTGAAGAATTCTTATAAAATATATTTTTTCATTTATTAATTGGCATTAATACTAATTGAGTGGAAATAATGAGTAGAAATAGAGCAGTAAGTCCTTCCACATCTGCAGATTTATTCCTTTGTAAGACAAAGGTACAAATCTGTGGATTGGCTCTGGCGTCAGTCTTCACATTTATAGTAGAGTTTAATTCTATGAGTTACAATATCATTAGAAAGTAGAAGACCACTGGTTTTATTTACTGACTTTTCATCCAGCAGACATTCAGCAATGTCATCTGTGCAAGGCAATGTCTCAGTCATTCTATGTGCTTCTCCAGACAACACAAGATAACTTGTAAGATGCTCCAGCGACTTTTTCATTCTTAGTTTGAAAAACTGTTTTCAAACTAATTTTTTTTAAATAGCTCATCTTGTTTATATTTAAAATATTAATTTTTATGTAAGCCTTCAATAGATTTGTCTCAAAACGATCCAGAAATTAAAGTAGCAATATATTATTCAACATGTTCTTTTGCATAATACACAAGACACTAGGTTATTAACTCTCTAAAGCTCAGTAAGAGGTAATTTTCATCACAGTTTATTTCCTTATTTAAAACTGCCTTGGGACTTCCCTGGTGGCAGAGTGGTTAAGAATCTGCCTGCCAATGCAGGGGAAATGGGTTCGAGCCACGGTCCAGAAAGATCTCACATGCCACAGAGCAAATAAGCGCGTGTGCCACAACTACTGAGCCTGTGCTCTACAGCCCATGAGGCACAGCTACTGAAGCCAGCATGCCTATAGCAAGTGCTCTGAAACAAGAGAATCCACTGCAATGAGAAGCATGTGCACTGCAACGAAGAGTAGCCCCTGCTCAACGCAACTAGAGAAAGCCCGCACAGCAACAAAGACCTAACATAGCCAAAAAATAAATAATAAATAAATTTATTTTTTAAAAATTTTGCCTCATGTATTCAGAATTGATTCCAAAGAATAGAGTGTCTTGACAAGCCACGTATATGAGGCTTCATCCACCAGAGAGCAGACAGAAGCAAGAAGAACTACAAACCTGCAAGCTGTGGAACAAAAAACACGTTTACAGAAAGACAGACAAGATGAAAAGGCAGAGGGCTATGTACCAGCTGAAGGAACATGATAAAACTGCAGAAAAACAACTAAATGAAGTGGAGATAGGCAACCTCCCAGAAAAAGAATTCAGAATAATGATAGTGAAGATGATCCAGGACCTCGGAAAAAGAATGGAGGCAAAGATCAAGAAGATGCAAGAAATGTTTAACAAGGACCTAGAAGAATAAAAGAACAAACACCTAGAAGAACTAACGAACAAACAGAGACGAACAATACAATGACTGAAATGAAATATACACTAGAAGGAATCAATAGCAGAATAAGTGAGACAGAAGAATAGATACGTGACCTGGAAGACAGAATGGTGGAATTCCTGCCACAGAACAGAATAAAGTAAAAAGAATGAAAAGAAATGAAGACAGCCTAAGAGACCTCTGGAACAACATTAAACGCAACAACATTCGCATTATAGGAGTCCCAAAAGGAGAAGAGAGAAAGGACCTAAGAGAATATTTGAAGAGATTATAGTTGAAAACTTCCCTAACATGGGAAAGGAAATAGCCACCCAAGTCCAGGAAGGGAAGAGAGTCCCAGGCAGGATAAACCCAAGGAGAAACACACTGAGACACAGAGTAATCAAATTGACAAAAATTAAAGACAAAGAAAAATTACTGAAAGCAAGGGTAAAATGACAAATAAAATACAAGGGAACCCCCATAAGGTTAACAGCTGATTTCTCAGCACAAACTCTACAAGCCACCTGCCACAGAACAGAATAAAGTAAAAAGAATGAAAAGAAATGAAGACAGCCTAAGAGACCTCTGGAACAACATTAAACGCAACAACATTCGCATTATAGGAGTCCCAAAAGGAGAAGAGAGAAAGGACCTAAGAGAATATTTGAAGAGATTATAGTTGAAAACTTCCCTAACATGGGAAAGGAAATAGCCACCCAAGTCCAGGAAGGGAAGAGAGTCCCAGGCAGGATAAACCCAAGGAGAAACACACTGAGACACAGAGTAATCAAATTGACAAAAATTAAAGACAAAGAAAAATTGAAAGCAGCAAGGGAAAAATGACAAATAACATACAAGGGAACCCCCATAAGGTTAACAGCTGATTTCTCAGCACAAACTCTACAAGCCAGAAGGGAGTTGCATGATATATTTAAAGTGATGAAAAGGAAGAATCAACAACCAAGATTACTCTAACCAGCAAGGATCACATTCAGATTTCATGGAGAAATCAAAAGCTTTATAGACAAGAAAAAGCTAAGAGAATTCAGCACCACCAAAACAGCTCTACAACAAATGCTAAAGGAACTTCTCTAAGTGGGAAACACAAGAGAAGAAAAGGACCTACAAAAACAAACTGCAAACAATTAAGAAAACGGTAAAAGGAACATACATATCAATAATTACCTTAAAGGTGAATGGCTTAAATGCTCCCATGAAAAGATACAGGCTTGCTGAATGGATACGAAAACAAGACCCATATATATGCTGTCTACAAGAGACCCACTTCAGACCTAGGGACACATACAGACTGAAAGTGAGGGGACTGAAAAAGATTTTCCATGCAAAGCTGGAGTAGCAATACTCATATCAGAAAAAACAGACTTTAAAATAAAGAATATTATAAGACACAAGGAAGGAAGGACACTACATAATGATCAAGGGATCAATCCAAGAAGAACACATAACAATTATAAATATATAAACACCCAACACAAGATAACCTCAATACATAAGGCAACTGCTAACAGCTGTAAAAGAGGAAATCGACAGTAACACAATAGTGGGGAACTTGGACACCTCACTTACACCAATGGACATATCATCCAAGCAGAAAATTAATAAGGAAACACAAGCTTTAAATGACACAATAGACCAGATAGATTTAATTGATATTTACAGGACATTCCAACCAAAAACAGCAGATTACACTTTCTTCTCAAATACACATGGAACATTCTCTAGGAAAGATCACATCCTGGGTCACAAATTAAGCCTCAGTAAATTTAAGAAAATTGAAATCATATCAAGCATCTTTCCTGATCACAACACTATGAGATTACAAATCAATTACAAGGAAAAAACGTAAAAACACAAACACATGGAGGCTAAACAACATGTTACTAAATAACCAAGAGATGACTGAAGAAACCAAAGAGGAAATCAAAAAATACCTAGAGACAAATTACAATGAAAACACGATGATCCAAAACCTATTGGATGCAGCAAAAGCAGTTCTAATAGGGAAGTTTATAGCAATACAAGCCTACCTTAAGAAACAAGGAATATCTATAATAAACAATCCAACCTTACACCTAGGAATTAGAGAAAGAAGAAGAAACAAAACCCAACGTTAGTAGAAGGAAAGAAAACATAAAGATCAGAGCAGAAATAAATGAAATAGAAACAAAGAAAACAATAGCAAAGATCAATAAAACTAAAAGCTGGTTCTTTGAGAAGATAAACAAAATTGATAAACCATTAGCCAGACTTATCAAGAAAAAGAGGGAGAGGACTCAAATCAATAAAATTAGAAGTGAGAAAGGAGAACTTACAACAGACACCGCAGAAATACAAAGCAACCTAATATACTACTACAAGCAACTCTATGCCAATAATATGGACAACCTGAAAGAAATGGACAAATTCTTAGAAAGGTATAACCTTCCAAGACTGAACCAAGAAGAAACAGAAAATATGAACAGACCAATCACAGTAATTAAATTGAAACTGTGATTATTAAAAATCTTCAACCAAACAAAAGTCCAGGACCAGATGTCTTCACAGGTGAACTCTATCAAATATTTAGAGAAGAGCTAACACCCATCCTTCTCAAACTCTTCCAAAAACTGCAGAGGAAGGAACACTCCCAAACTCATTCTGCGAGGCCACCATCACCCTGACAACAAAACCAGACAAAGATACTACAAAAAAAGAAAATTACAGACCAATATCACTCAGGAATATAGATGCAAAAATGCTCAACAAAATACTAGCAAACAGAATACATCAAAACGATCATAGACCCATATCCAGTGATAATTTGGCCTTTATCCCAGGGAT
>NC_041217.1:10100165-10104348 GCF_002837175.3 Physeter macrocephalus | reverse complement strand
TATTCAACATTGTTTTGGAAGTCCTAGCTACAGCAATCAGAGAAGAAAAAGAAATAAAAGGAATACAAATTGGAAAAGAAAAAGTAAAACTGTCATTGTCTGCAGATGACATGATATTATACATAGAGAATCCTAAAGATGCCACCAGAAAACTACTAGAGCTAATCAATGAACTTGGTAAAGTAGCAGGATACAAAATTAATGCACAGAAATCTCTTGCATTCCCATACACTAATGAGGAAAAAATCTGAAAGAGATATTAAGGAAACACTCACATTTACCACTGCAACAAAAAGAATAAAATACCTAGGAATAAACCTACCTAAGTAGAAAAAAGACCTGTATGCAGAAAACTATAAGACACTGATGAAAGAAATTAAAGATGATACAAACAGATGGAGAGATATACCATGTTCCTGGATTGGAAGAATCAATACTGTGAAAATGACTATACTACCCAACATGATCTACAGAGTCAATGAAATCCTTATCAATTCACCAATGGCATTTTTTACACAACTAGAACAAAAAAATCTTAAAATCTGTATGGAGACACAAGAGAATCCCAAATACCCGAAGCAGTCTTGAGGGAAAAAAATGGAGCTGGAGGAATCAGAGTCCCTGACTTCAGACTATACTACAAACCTACAGTAATCAAGACAATATGGTACTGGCACAAAAACAGAAATATAGATCAATGGAACAGGATAGAAAGCCCAGAGAAAAACCCACGCACCTAAGCTCAACTAATCTATGACAAAGATTAATTTTCTTATGACCCAGCAATCCCACTACTGGGCATATACCCAGAAAAAACCATAATTCAAAAAGACACATGCACCCCAATGTTCACTGCAGCACTATTTACAATAGTCAGGTCATGGAAGCAACCTAAATGCCCTTCGACAGACGAATGGATAAAGAAGATGTGGTACATACATACAATGGAATATTACTCAGCCATAAAAAGGAACGAAACTGGGTCATTTGTAGACACGTGGATGGCTCTAGAGACTGTCATACAGAGTGAAGTAAATCAGAAAGAGAAAACAAATATCGTATATTAACACATATACGTGGAACCTAGAAAAATGGTACAGATAAACAGGTTAGCAGGGCAAAATAGAGACACAGATGTAGAGAACAAATGTATGGACACCAAGGGGGAAAAGTGGTGGTGGGGGAGGGGTGGTGGTGTGATAAATTGGGAGATTGGGATTGACATATATACATTAATATGTATAAAATGGATAACTAATAAATACCTGCTGTATAAAAAAATAAATTAAATTAAATTTAAAAAACGGAATAGAGTGTCTTTATATTAGTCAGAGAATAATCTGACAGGTCAGTTCCTTCTTTTCTCAGCATCTTTAGTAATAGTGCTACTGTGAATTGACGAAGTCAAGTTTTCTGATCTGTACTTTTAGCCACCAATCAATTCTCAAGTACATAAAATAATTATAAACATTTTAAAATAATAAGATATTAAGTTCCAAGATAACATATTTAGATAAAAATTTAAATTTTGTGTCCATTTTTTATAAATAATTTTGCAAAATAAATCAATAAATTTTACTTCATATTTTTCAATGTAGGCACAAGGACGATTTAGAAACTTCAAAATAAGTTATTGGAAAATAATGACATGATACAGATGATAGAAGTTATTTTGACATTGCAAACCCCCTAAGTAGTTCAGGAATTGGCAAACATCTCTGGATAACACTTAGAGAACCACTGGCCTAAAGATGTGCTATATATATATTGTCACTACATAATTATCTGTTGAAAAGATGAAAAACTAAATACTCATATTGATAAATTATATGTCAAAACATGCATATTTATAAAAAATGTACCTACTAAAGTGCTCTATAAACCTTAATCTGAAATTTCCTATTCATTTAAAATTTAACTTAAGGATTCTAATTATTATATATTTCTGTACATTTCTTCTATATGAGAAACATAATATCTTATGTTTTTTCTTTTGTAGAAGCTAAAGCAGTCATCAGGATACAGATTCACTCCTTAAGTTTAAAGGCATAAGATAAAAGTAAAATAGAGACTTAAGGAAGATGGCGGAAGAGTAAGACGTGGAGATCACCTTCCTCCCCAAAGATACATCAGAAATACATCTACACGTGGAACTGCTCCTATAAAACACCCATTGAACGCTGGCAGAAGACCTCAAACCTCCCAGAAGGGAACAGACACCCTCAGGCGACCTACATGCAGAGGCAGGTCCAAATCCAAAACTGAACCCCGGGAGCTGTGCGAACAGAGAAGAGAAAGGGAAATTCTCCCAGCAGCCTCAGGAGCAGTGGATTAAACTCCACAATCAACTTGATGTACCCTGCATCTGTGGAATAGCTGAATAGACAATGAATCATCCCAAATTGAAGAGGTGGACTTTGGGAACAAGATATATTATTTTTTCCCCTTTTCCTCTTTTTGTGTGTATGTGTATGCTTCTATGTGAGATTTTGTCTGTATAGCTTTGCTTTCACCATTTGTCCTACAGTTCTGTCTGTCCGTTATTTTTTTCTTTTTTACTTTTTAAAATTTTTCCGTAATAATTATTTTTTATTTTAATAACTTTATTTTATTTTAATTTAATTTATTTTATTTTATCCTCTTTCTTTCTTTTTTTCTTTCTATTTTTTCTCCCTTTTATTCTGAGCCATGTGGATGAAAGGCTCTTGGTGCTCCAGCCAGGAGTCACAGCTGTGCCTCTGAGGTGGGAGAGCCAACTTCAGGACACAGGTCTACAAGAGACCTCCCAGCTCCATGTAATATCAAACAGCAAAAATCTCCCAGAGATCTCCATCTCAACACCAAGACCCAGCTTCACTCAACGACCAGCAAGCTACAGTGCTGGACACCCTATGCCAAACAACTAGCAAAAGAGGAACACAGCCCCATCCAATAGCAGAGAGGCTGCCTAAAATCATAATAAGGCCACAGACACCCCAAAACACACAACCAGACATCGACCTGCCCACCAGAAAGACAAGATCCAGCCTCATCCACCAGAACACAGGCACCAGTCCCCTCCACTAGGAAGCCTACACAACCCACTGAACCAACCTTAGCCACTGGGAACAGACAGCAAAAACAACGGGAACTGCAAACCTGCAGCCTGCAAAAAGGAGACCCCAAACACAGTAAGATAAGCAAAATGAGAAGACAGAAAAACACACAGCAGATGAAGGAGCAAGGTAAAAACCCACCAGACCTAACAAATGAAGAGGAAATAGGCAATCTACCTGAAAAAGAATTCAGAATAATGATAGTAAAGATGATCCAAAATCTTGGAAATAGAAGAGAGAAAATACAAGAAACATTTAACAAGGACGTAGAAGAACTAAAGAGTAAACAAGCAATGATGAACACCACAATAAATGAAATTAAAAATACTCTAGAAGGGATCAATAGCAGAATAACTGAGACAGAAGAACGGATAAGTGACCTGGAAGATAAAAGAGTGGAAATAAATACTACAGAGCAGAATAAAGAAAAAAGAATGAAAAGAACTGAGGACAGTCTCAGAGACCTCTGGGACAATATTAAATGCACCAACATTCAAATTATAGGGGTCCCAGAAGAAGAAGAGAAAAAGAAACATACTCAGAAAATATTTGAAGAGATTATAGTTGAAAACTTCCCTAATATGGGAAAGGAAATAGTTAATCAAGTCCAGGAAGCACAGAGAGTCCCATAAGAATACATCCAAGGAGATACACTTCAAGACACATATTACTCAAACTATCAAAAATTAAATACAAAGAAAACATTAAAAGCAGCAAGGGAAAAAGAACAAATAACACACAAGGGAATCCCCATAAGGTTAACAGCTGACCTTTCAGCAGAAACTCTGTAAGCCAGAAGGGAGTGGCAGGACATATTTAAAGTGACGAAGGAGAAAAACCTACAACCAAGATTACTCTACCCAGCAAGGATCTCTTTCAGAATTGATGGAGAAATTAAAACGTTTACAGACAAGCAAAAGCTAAGAGAATTCAGCACCACCAAACGAGCTTTACAACAAATGCTAAAGGAACTTCTCTAGGCAAGAAACATAACAGAAGGAAAAGACCTACAATAACAAACCCAAAACAATTAAGAAAATGGGAATAGGGACATACATATCGATAATTACCTTAAATGTAAATGGATT
>NC_041217.1:10099081-10100149 GCF_002837175.3 Physeter macrocephalus | reverse complement strand
AAATCAAAAGAAAGCTGGAGTAGCAATTCTCATATCAGACAAAATAGACTTTAAAATAAAGACTATTACAAGAGACAAAGAAGGACACGACATAATGATCAAGGGATCGATCCACGAAAAAGATATAACAATTGTAAATATTTATGCACCCAACATAGGAGCACCTAAATACAGAAGGCAAATATGAACAGCCATAAAAGGGGAAATCAACGGTAACACAATCATAGTACAGGACTTTAACACCCCACTTTCACCAATGGACATATCATCCAAAATGAAAATAAATAAGGAAACACAGCTTTAAATGATACATTAAACAAGATGGGACACGACATAATGATCAAGGGATCGATCCACGAAAAAGATATAACAATTGTAAATATTTATGCACCCAACATAGGAGCACCTAAATACAGAAGGCAAATATGAACAGCCATAAAAGGGGAAATCAACGGTAACACAATCATAGTACAGGACTTTAACACCCCACTTTCACCAATGGACATATCATCCAAAATGAAAATAAATAAGGAAACACAGCTTTAAATGATACATTAAACAAGATGGATTTAATTGATATTTATAGGACATTCCATCCAAAAACAACAGAATACACACTTTTCACAAGTGCTCATGGAAAATTCTCAAGGATAGACAATATCTTGGATCACAAAACAAGCCTTGGTAAATGTAAGAAAACTGAAATTGTATCAAGTATACTTCTGAACACAATGCTATGAGACAAGATATCAATTACAGGAAAAGATCTGTACAAAATACAAACACATGGAGGCTAAATAATACACTACTTAATAACAAAGTGATAACTGAATTAGAAATGAAAAAGGAGAAGTAACAACTGACACTGCAGAAATACAAAAGATCATGAGCGATTACTACAAGCAACTCTAGGCCAATAAAATGGACAACCTGGAACAACTGGACAAATTCTTAGAAATGCACAACCTGCCAAGACTGAACCAGGAAGAAATAGAAAATATGAACAGACCAATCACATGCACTGAAATTGAGACTGTGATTAAAAATCTTCCAACAAACAAAAGCCCA
>NC_041217.1:10096966-10097792 GCF_002837175.3 Physeter macrocephalus | reverse complement strand
ATCCTAAAGATGCTACCAGAAAACTACTAGAGCTAATCAATGAATTTGGTAAAGTAGCAGGATACAAAATTAATGCACAGAAATCTCTGGCATTCCTATATACTAATAATGAAAAATCTGAACGTGAAATTAAGAAAACACTCCCATTTACTACTGCAACAAAAAGAATAATGTATCTAGGAATAAACCTACCTAAGGAGACAAAAGACCTGTATGCAGCAAATTATAAGACACTGATGAAAGAAATTAAAGAAGCCAAAGCAATCTTGAGAACGAAAAATGGAGCTGGAGGAATCAGGCTCCCTGACTTCAGACAATACTACAAAGCTACAGTAATCAAGACAGTATGGTACTGGCACAAAAACAGAAATATAGATCAATGGAACAGGTTAGAAAGGCCAGAAATAAACCCACGCACATATGGTCACCTTATCTTTGATAAAGGAGGCAAGAATATACAGTGGAAAACAGACAGCCTCTTCAATAAGTGGTGCTGGGAATACCGTACAGGTACATGTAAAAGTATGAAATTAGAACACTCCCTAACACCACACACAAAAACAAACTCAAAATGGATTAAAGCCCTAAATGTAAGGCCAGATATTCTCAAACTCTTGGAGGAAAACATAGGCAGAACACTCACTCTATGACATAAATCATATCAAGATCCTTTTTGACCCACCTCCTAGAGAAATGGAAATAAAAACAAAAATAAATGAATGGGACCTAATGAAACTTAAAAGCTTTTGCACAGCAAAGGAAATCATAAACAAGACCAAAAGACAACCCTCAGAATGGGAGAAAATATTTGCAAATGAAGCAACTT
>NC_041217.1:9946913-10096321 GCF_002837175.3 Physeter macrocephalus | reverse complement strand
GTAAAATAGCTAGTGGGAAGCAGCCACATAGCACAGGGAGATCAACTCGGTGGTTTGTGACCACCTAGAGGGGTGGAATAGGGAGGGTGGGATGGAGGGAGACGCAAGAGGGAAGAGATATGGGAACATATGTATAACTGATTCACTTTGTTATAAAGCAGAAAGTTACACACCATTGTAAAGCAACTATACTCCAATAAAGATGTTAAAAAAAAATCAAATAAACATAAAAATCAGGATAGTAGTAACTGTTGGGGGTGAGGGTGAGGGTAGGGGGGTGCAGTGCAAAGAGATAAGGAAGAGGGAAAAATGAGAATTACCTAAGTGATTCTTGAGTTGAGTAGTTCTTGACTCGAGTGATGGGATTCCAAATGTTTTTCATTGTTATGCATCTCGACATTTTTTTTTTTCGTGGGCCTCTCACTGTTGTGGCCTCTCCCGTTGCAGAGTACAGGCTCCGGACGCACAGGCTCAATGGCCATGGCTCACGGGCCTGGCTGCTCCGCGGCATGTGGGATCTTACCGGACCGGGGCACGAACTCGTGTCCCCTGCATCGGCAGGCGGACTCTCAACCACTGCGCCACCAGGGAAGCCCCTCGACATATTTTAAACATAGTGTTTTGTAAGTATGATATATTATATTATGATAAATATTTTAAAAATAAAGATCATAACATACACCAAACATAACATATACAAAAGCCTATATGCAAATCGCAACCAGTAGCTTCAAAATCTTCTTGTCAGCCTAGGCAGAGTTTTGTTAATTCTGAAATTGTTTAGAACTTTGGTTTGCCTTTCCAGTTATCATGTAATGCACTAAATATATACCTATTTTACTTTCTAAAAAAAAAAAAAAACTATCCATTTCTAAACAATAAGGTAAAAAATCATATTTCAATTCACATTTTACACACACACACACCCACACAAAACACAACTGCAAGAAATATATCCAAAATCAAGAGATTACTTTCTATTTCAAGATATGTTTATCAACATGTAGAAAAAATGATTGCTATTATTAGCAATAGGCTAGCAAAAAGTTGCAAGAAAAATATTCTCAAATCTTCTCCACATACTAGCTAACACTTAAAATTGCTGATCCATCTTAATTTTAGTCACTCTACTCAGTGTTAGTAGTATCTTATTGAGAATTAAATTTGAATTTCCCTATTGAATAAAATTATGAACATTGTTTCACATGTCTATTAGATTTCTATATAGCTCATTTAGTGAAGTATGTGTTCAAACATTTTATTGATTTATTGCTGTGACGTTGGCCTATTACTCAGTTGTAAACATTTATTACATACTCTGGACACAAGTCCTTTGTCAGATATGTTTCAGATATGTGTGTTTTCCCTTATTCTTTTCTTATTGGTGAGTCTTGAAGAGAGATTTTAATTTTGATGAATTCTAAATTACATGTTTTTTTAGGATTCATGCTTTTGTGCCTTTGCCTAACCAAATGTCATAAATAATTCCTCCATTCTATAATCTGTTTTGAATAAATTTTGTATAGACATTTATATTTTCTTCTTTACTAATGTAGTAATTTGATGCTACATATATCCTTCAAAACACGTATTTAGCTACACCATCATATGTTGATGTACTGAGTATTCAGTTTCATTCATTTCAAAATATTTTCTTATTTTTCTTATCTTCTTTTTAATTTTCTAATATTTGTAGGTATTTTCCTGTTATTTGCTTTCAGTTTAATTCTGTTATGATGAGAGAAAATATTTTTAGATTTTTAATTGAAGTATAGTTGATTTACAATGTTTCAGGTATACAGAAAAGTGATTCAGTTATACATACATACATATGTATACATTCTTTTTCAGAATCTTTTCTATTATAGGTTATTACAAGATATTGAATGTAGTTCCCTGTGCTATAGAGTAGGTCCCTTGGTGTTTATCTATTTTATATATAGTAGTTTGTATCTGCTAATTCCAAACTCCTAATTTATCCCTCCCCCCCCCCCTTTCCCCCTTTCTTACCATAGGTAGTTTGTATCTGCTAATTCCAAACTCCTAATTTATCCCTCCCCCCCCCCCTTTCCCCTTTGGTAACCATAGGTTTGTCTTCTATGTCTGTGAGTCTGTTTCTGTTTTGTAAATAAGTTCATTTGTGTCACATTTTACATTCCACATATAAGTGATATTATATGATATCTGTCTTTCTCTGTCTGACTTACTTCACTTGGTATGATATCTCTAGGTCTATCCATGTTGTTGCAAATAGCATTATTTCATTCTTTTTATGGCTGAGTAGTATTCCTGTGTGTGTGTGTGTGTGTGTGTGTGTGTGTGTGTGTATGCATACATACATATATACACACACACCACATCTTCTTTATCCATTTATCTGTTTATGGACATTTAGGTTGCTTCCATGTCTTGGCTATTGTAATTCGTGCTGCAATGAACACTGGGGTGGATGCATCTTTTTGAATTAGAGTTTTCTCCAGATATATACCCAGGAGGGGAATTGCTGGGTCGTATGGTAGTTTTATTTTTAGTTTTTTAAGGAACCTCCATACTGTTCTCCATAGAGAAAAAATATTTTTACATTTAACTATTTTTCAATTTATTAATAATTTATATCATCTATATGATACGCCATATGGTCTATCTTGATGAGTATTTCATGAGTACTTGAAAAGAATGAGTAATCTTGTTTTATTGAGAAAGAAGACTGTCCTATAACTGACTATCAGGTGATGCTTTTGATAGTGTTGTTCAAATCTTCTACCTTTTTTAAGAGAGAGCATTTAAATTTACAACTGCAATTTTAGATTTATCCATGTCTCTTTTCAATTATACCACAGTTTACCTCATGTAAAGCCATTTAACTTTATCAGATCTCATATTTCTTAAATATGATTTTATCAATTTCTTTATTTCTTGGTCTCTTCTTAAATAGGTAATTTAAAACATTGCACATTTTAAAAGGATTTGTCCTTCATTTTCAAATTCCTTTATCACTTTTTTCACTCTATTTGTCATTCTTGGATAATTTCCTTAGTTCTTGTATTTCATAATTCAGGGTTTTGCTGCATTCAGTCTGATGTTTAACATATGAAAATTTTAACTTCCATGATTATATATTTTTTCTCTTCCAATAAATAATTGTTCATTTTCAAAGCTGCTCATTATTTTTAACTGTTGTGTTCTTTTTAGAAATTTAATCTGTATTTGAACATTTTATCAATTTAAACATACTTATTTTTTATCCAGTATCTAAATACATAGGGGCCTATTTCCCATGTTTTTGGTATTTGCTATGTTTCACTCAAAATTTATTTTTCTAGTGTATTCTGCTATATTTTATTTTTCATTTTGACATCACCTCAAGGAGAGTTTTTGTGTGTTGGTGAACCCTGTGCCTTCTCACTCTCAGTATTAACTCAAGGATTTGTTTTACATTGATTTGCCCAAGGCAATTCAGAGCACCTGAGACCAATTTTATGACAATTTATTGACAAGACAGTTTCTATTTTATACACTATAACAGGAGTGTGAACATTTCTTATTTTGCATTTTTTTCTATCCAGAATTATAGAAGCTTCATTCTCTCTCCTTGACCAATGACTGCATTAATCAGTCCATCTTACCCTGGAATTACATTTTAAAAGTGTTCTGTATTTATAAAGATTTGTTACTGTTCACCTCCCACCTTGTTTTGGCCTGAGGTCTCTGTTCTGCTCTGGGATGAAACCCAAGCAGCTGGCAGTTATGCCAGTACAGTCAGGTGCCGCCAGGAGGGAAGATTCTATGGTTATGTCTCCCAACTCCTTTTTTGCTTAAGGAAATTGGTTAATCCCTTTCTTCTCTTACTGGTTATAAAGCTTTCAAAATAACTTTGCTCCAGTTTGTGGAACATTCTCTTTGTTTGTAGTGGGAATATTTCATATTAAAAAAAACAAATATTCAGGAAGCTTTGCCTTTAAAATTTCCTTCCTAAACATAGATATAACACTGGAGTGGGTTCTGAAATACTGAATACAATTTTGAGAAGTAGAGATAAGTGCATTTCAAGTTTACAGAATGAATTTTAAATATGCGTACAGTGAAGTGCAGTGTGTTCTCAGTACACAGACACATTTGCTGGAGAATTGGTTACTTAGAAAGATTTTGATGGTGAAATATGAAACTAGAAATTTAGATAAGCCAAATTTCATCAAAAAATATCTTTCAAACAGTAAGAAGAAATTAACATTTTGTCCATGCTATCATTGTATTATTGTTTGTGGTGGTGGTTTCTCCAGTATGGGAATACCATTATTGTACTCATCTTGTAATTAAACCAAAACTAAAAACAAGTCAACAGATCACTTTGTAGCCATGTGCATGTTGAATGGATGCTTGGGTGTGGGGGGAGGTGGGATCTAGTGAGGTCGATTACTGGGTACTTTCAATGTTCTCAATATATTTGAGGGAAACAATCACACCATCTATACAACCTTAGAATAATCTAATTTGGCCTTATTTTTTAATTTCAAGATATGAAATTGTACTGAAAATGTTTACAACTTATGTCTTTATTTCAGACTTGAATCCCCCAAAAAGTATTCCATTACAGTAGTCAAAAATACATAATGCAGTTTAAAAGTAAATATACACTTTTTGAGAATTAAATGCAAAAATCACAAATCATTCTACTGCCCTATTTATGATAAACCACCCTATTAGCCCATGCTAAAATTGTCAGATAATTTTGTATCTTAAAATTGAGAAAACAGTTTAATATTGTAAATATTTTCCTTATGGCATATTATAAATTCAAACTTAGTTGATTCAAACTAATTAGGGGATTAAATCAGTTAAAATTAATTTAAAGTAATAAATCATCACATACTAAGAGCAATCAGGAGTCAGAATCTGCGAAGCTGGGGTGAGACACAATTTGATTCAAATTAGTAGACAGTAGAAATAAAATACTTGAATCAATCTTCAATCCAGTAACAGATCAGAAACAGATTTTCAGACAAAAACCAGAATCAGGAACACATAAGAAACGCTCAACTATTATTCTGAGGTCAGACCTAGGTACCTGTGGAGTGAGTAATCATAGTGGTTCAGATTTACCGAACTGATTGAGGCACAAAGTTCACAAACAAAAACAAGAGTCACAGAAAAAAATGCCTGAAAGTCCTATGTAGGTATTTGACTGTAACTTTACCTCTCTGTTAATTAAATTTCTGTGTGTCAATCTCCTTCATAGATTCATCAAGCAAAATTTTTCTGTTGCTCTGAAGTTTGTTATAAGGACCCAGAGCTGAGGATGACTATCAGCAGTCATTTCTCACCCTGGCCTTCAGAGTTCTTGAAACTGTAATAACATAACTATTACATAATAGCATAACTGCTTCTCATCTCCCAAATGTCAAGACTCCTTATGAGTTTGACTTTTAAAAAATGAGTTTTAAATAACTGGAAGTTCCTTTATCTCAGTTAAACATTCAAAAGAATCATGAACATGAAGTTAAGTTAAACTTTAGCAAATGAAGATTTAAACAAAAAAATAAATTATGCCATGAAAGACAGTGTAACTAATATATGGACACATTTGGGATAAACCCTTAGTATGCAATTTTATTTACTTGAAAGATTAAGTTTGGGTAATGAAATTGTGTCAAAGGTGTCATTACTGTTGCTCGTGAAAAATGAGGATATACCTGAATGTACAATTTACTTAGCTACTTCATCTCAGTTATGTATTTTTCTACTATCTTACAGGTAAAGACAAGTACCATATGATATCGCTTATATGAGGAATCTAAAAAAAGTCAAATGTGTTACAAAACAAAACAAAAACAGTAAAATGGCTTTTACCAGGGCATTGGTGGAAGGTGGGGATAAGACTGATGGTATTTAAGGTACAGACCTGTAATAAGTAGTAAATAAGCCATAGAGATCTAATGCACTGTATAATGAATACAGACAATAATATTGTGCTATACAGTAAGTATAGCAGCTTATCAGCTTTATAGAACCTCTTATCTGCAGCTTCACTTTCCCAGTTTCAGTTACCCACAGTCAACTGCAGTCCAAAAATACTAAATGGAAAATTCCAGAAATAAACAACTCATAAGCTTTAAACTGCACACCATTCTGAGTAGGGTGATGGAATCTCATGCCATCCCACTCCATCTGCTCAGGATCCCCAACCATCAACACCATCCTGACCTCCAGCCATCAACATCATCATCGCTCAATGATCCAGGATCACCCAAAGCAGGCGATCCTCCTTCGTACATATCATCAGAAGGTCTACAGCAGCCTAATGCAACGCCACAAAGCCTCCGTCTTTCACCTCACTTCCTCTCATCACACAGGCCTTTTATTTTGTGATTTTTAGCCATCGCATCATCACAAAAAGGGTGAGTATAGTACAAGAAGATATTTTGAGAGAGAGACTACATTCACATAACTTTTAATACAGTATATTGTTATAACTGTTCTATTTTATTATTAGTTATTGTTAATATATTACTGTGCCTAATTTATAAATTCAACCTTATCATAGGTATGTATGTATAGGAAAAAACATAGACTAGATAGGGTTCAGTATTCTCCACAGTTTCAGGCAACCACTGGGTTCTTCTAACATATGGATAAAGTGGATGGTGGGGACTACTGTAATTATGTAATGTGATAAATATTGCTATATAAATGTATCAAAGCAACATGCTATATACCTTAAACTTTCACAATGTTACATGTCAAATTTATTCAATAAAAAAAGAAATAGCATAATAACTATAGTAACAGTGCATAACATAATGTTTGCTATGCATCAAACCCGGTTCTAGACACTTTAAATGCTTTAGCTCACTAAATTCATAAACTCTATGAAAGATTATTTTTCCCATTTTGTTAATAAAGATCATGAGCCACAGAGAAGTTAAGAAACTCATTCAAAATTACCTGACTAGTAAGTGTCACGCCTAAGATTTGAACCCAGATGCTTGGTCCCCAAATCTGTCCACTTTCCCACTATGCTATACTACCTATTCAGCTTATAGCAGCATGGAAACTGGCCTGAGATAAAAGCCTTATCTGATCAGAAACTATAATAAAAACTTTACCAACAACTACAGGCAATCAATGTTTATATACTCATTAATTCCTTTGTATCAGTACAAATATTTTTATATCATGTATCAGTTTGATCTATTCTTTTATAAATCATTTTAAGCACAGTACTGGTCACAGAGGTGACACTCAATAAACAACATTTGTTGACTGCATTGCCCAAAATGTTTGTATGCATTACTGAGGCAATATATGTACTGGTGGTTCTTAAGTCCAGCTCTATCTGTTACTAGCTCTGTGAACTTGGGCAAGTTACTCATCCTTTTGATGCCTCAAATTATTGCCTGGATAATGGGGACAAAAATACTACCTGCCTTAGTAAATTGTTGTATTAAATGGTAAATGCATAAAAAATATTGATTTCAATGGTTGGCAGAGACAGAGAGAGGAGAGAGTGAGGGAGAGAGAAAAGAGAGGGAAAATTAGAGCAAAACTAAAAAAAGGAAAATTTTGCTATAGACCTAAACCTTATAAATTCATATGTAATCATTCTTTTTAGTTTATCTTTGGTTTTTGTGGTTTCTGTTTCTGCTAGAGTTTCTAAGAGATGTTCAGTTCATCTTAACATGGTGTTTGCATTCTCCCACTGGTTCCTGACCTCTATTGGGTATTCGTTTTTATTCTTTACCTGTATCTACTAATGCTATTCTTCATCACAGTGGCTAACAGTCTGTGAGCTACTGATTCACAAAATGGGGAAGAAAATGATCCTATTTTGTATGATCATTTCCTAGTAAATTATAAGTAAACTCTTTAGTCTTCAGATAACCCTGTTTACCAACTCTCTAGAAAACTGTTTTATACTAAGTGCTAATTCTAGTATTCTATACCCAATATTGAAAACAAAAGAGGATCTGATTTTATATGATTAGTGAAAATATTTTACTGACTATATTATCCAAATTTATGTATGAAATATTTTTTATGGTGAGTTCCCCGATGGCAATGGTACTAATTAAAATATTTTTGTTAGCCATTTCTATTTTTAATGTACTTTGAAATAATACATCTTTAGGGCAGAAAGCTCACATGTGTACAGACATGTTGGACTGGCAGTTTATACCTGTAGTATTGCCCTAATGTGGAAGTGTGACAATTTTTTTTTCTGTTCACAAGCAAGGCCTTCAAAAACCTATTTAAATCAAGTTAAAGTGTAGATACAGAATAGAGAAGAAAAACCTATTTTCTTCGAAAATAGAAAATCTATACCTCTTCATAAATCTCGATTTCTAAGACATTTATATTTTGGACAACTAAGCAAAATAAAAAGCTCTCTAACAGCAATGAATATATGATATATTTAATTTAAACACAAGCAAAAAACTGTAATAAAGCAAAACAAAAAACCATGTTCAGCTACTGCTGTACTTTAACAATAAAAGCAAAAGAAAACAAAATGAGAACAAATGGAAACTAGATATATATTTTTATCTGCATAATGTATGCATTGTATATATGCCAAAACAAGAAGAATACATCCATTATTTCTGGAAACAGACCACTGCTACATCTCCAGAATGGAAAACATAAAATAAACCAATAGATTGTGAAAAAGTAACTGATTGAAATTGCTGACCTGTTGGCTCTAAGATATATAGCTTAGAAGTAGCATATAGCAACTCTCAGTTCCTAAGCATCCTATAAGTTCCATGTTTTCACTTAATTTATCCTGAAAAAGGATAACTTGCTGACTAGTATTTCAAGATTAGATAATGTCATTTAAAATTTGTAAGTAAATATTCCAACTAATATTTTGTCTCAGAAAAATACTGAGTATATTTAAACAGGAAAGCAAATAAACAACTAAGACCAAAAGAAATTCTGGATCACCATTATGTGTGGTAGCCTGAATGAGACCAAGGGACCTCAGCATGTCCCATATTTCTTGTCCTGATAGGAGGAAAACATTGACATCCCATTTTGTTGCTGTTATTGTTAAGGTAGAATTATATTAAACAGAAATATAGAGGGAATATAACTTCCTACTCCTCAAGTACAGGCCTCACATAATAACTTCCTCCCAAAGAGGACAGTACAGAAATGGGTAAAAAGTGTAACTCCGCAGTAGAGAAAGCTGACGAACACTACTTCAGCCAGGAGGTCAGGCCAGCGTCAACAGTTCTAAGCCATGTTGGTGGCGTGTTCCCTCTACGTGTGGTGGTGATGGAGACGGCACTTTACCCCTGTGGTCTTCCTCCCCAGTGGCCACAGCCCAGCCTAGTTACCAGAAAAGCACCAGATAAACCCCAGGGGAAGGACACCTCCAAAGTGTCTGACAAACTCTCCTCAACACTGTCAAGTTCATCAGATACAAACAAAATCTAAGAAACTGTCCCAGTCAGGAGGAGCCTAAGGAGACAATGTCATATGTCACCCTGGATAGAACCCCAGAACAAAATAAGGAAAAAAGGTAAAACTGAGAAATCTGAATAATAATATTCAGAGATCAGATAATAATAATATATTAATACTGGTTCATTAACACTGTGACACATGTACCCTACACATGTAAGATATTAATATTAGGGGAAACTGGATGTGGGAGATAAGCGACATTTGAAATTTTTCTGTACATACAGAACTTTTCTAAAAGCAAAAGTTTATTAAAGGCAAAAAAGAAAAGAAATATAGAAAAAGGAGGAGAGTAAAATACAAAGTAAGTTGTTAAAACAGCACTAAATATTTCAGTAATCTAACAAACATGAAAAACTGCCTATTCCAATTTAAAAGATTGTCAAATTGATTTAAAATAATCAAGTGATATTCTGTGTTAAGATACACGTATAAAACAAAAATTAAAAGTCTACAAGTAAAATGTCAGAGGAACTCTGTCTTACCAAGTCTAAGCAAAAGAAAGCTGGCACGGCTAAATTAATAGTAGATAAATGGACTGCATTGCAGCAAATGTCTTTTTGAATGAAGAGAATCATAACAAAGTGCTAACAGATTTACTTCACCAAAAGGAATTAGCAATTGTGAACATGTATGCATCAAGAGTATACGAAGAAAAATTGAGTGGCTTACTATGAGAAAATGACAAATCACTATCAGTATGATATTTTAACATAGCTCCTGAGAACACTATCAGACAAAAATGTAACAAAGGTAGAGAGGAACTGAATATCAAAAACAAAAAGTTTAACCTAATGAATGGATATATAGGGAAGTTTGTATGTATCCAACACTTGGAGAATATCAACTCTTTTCAATCAAACATGAAATACTGCACTGGTAATCATTTTGCAATATGTACACGTACACCACATTGTATACCTTCAACTTTTAAAATGAGATTTAAAATGAAACATTTACAAATATTGTCATATAATGGCTCTAAGCAAATCTGTCCCAATTTTGTGGAATAGATATCATATAGAGCACACAGAGTTAGAATAAGAAATAAAATAGATTTAGTTTTAAAGAATAGAATTTTAAAGATTAAATATCATAAAATGTGCCGAGTTAGAAGTTAATAAGAAAATCACAAATATAAAAATATTCATATTATTGTAAATTTTAAAATATGTTTCTAAGTAATATACTGGTCAAAGAAAAATCATAGATGAATTTGTTTAATACTTAGTACTGAAAATTTTTAAAAAACAAATGAAAACTATGTGGACAGTCTTGCACAGTGAAGCTACTATGATGCTTCCCATAAAGTTTTATACCTATATAATTACACCTGAAAATATGAAAGGTTAAAAATGAGTTAGTGAGAGTTAGAAAAAGAACAATAGCAAACAAAGGGAGAAAGAAGTATATAATATATAGAAGATGCAAATCAATTAAATGGAAAACAGTGTTAGGAGCCAGTGTTTCAAGCAATGACAGATTCTAACAATAAAGGCGCTACTGGGTCAATCCCTGCAGAAAACAGGTATAAAACCTGTATATAATACCAATAAAAAGCAAGCAGATCAGGGAGGCTGGTGGGGGATGTATGCCCAGAGGAGAAGACAACTACTTCCTGTTTCTTTTGTTTGTTTGTTTTTATTTTCTTTGCAGCTTTTAGCTTGGGGCTACATGCAGTTGGCTGGCAAATGCCAGATGGCACCAGGGGAAAGACCAGTCTTTCTGGCTTGGGGAAACTAGAAATGCCTAAATAATCCTATAGCTTATTTAAAAAGAAATAAAACAACAAATATATCAAAGAATTTTAAATATTTCCACAAAGATATGTTACTAGCTTCAAGCAACAATTCACCTCAATCTTATCAAACTCTTCTGGACAGTAGGAAAAAAATAAATCTTACTTCCCAGAACACCTTCTATGATGTCAGCATTGCTTTGATAAGAGCAATACAACAGAAAATTTTTATAAATATATTTAATTTATTAATAAGTATTTTTAAATACTCAATGAAATATTAGCAAATAAAATGCAACTTTACAAAAGATAATAAAGGATAAATTAGACTATTTATTGAGAATGAAATAATATAACACCTAATGACAATTTACGACAATAAAATGTTAAAATATAAAATTAATTTGAGGCTCTCAACAGACGTAGAAAAAATGTATAGAACTCATTATGAATTTAAAATTGAAAAAATAAGTACATTGGGAATAAAAGATAGCTATCTTATGCTGGCAAATTATATCTACTAGCAAACAGTCTAAACACCATCTTAGCCGTGTAAAAAGCATTCCTTAAAATCCAAAACAAGACAGGCATACTGCTGCAAGCATTTGCCATTATTGAAGCCAGTCTAGTAAAACAAGAATAAAAAATTAAATAATTTCTAACTGAAAAGTAGGAAAAGAACCCTGCAATATTAATCTGCAAACATCAGTTGCGGTTTAATAAAACAACAAAGCATTAGAAAATGTAATTAAGAAGAAAATACAATTGGAAATAGCATAAAAAGGCAAGTACCTAGGAATAAATCTTAAAAGAAACAAGTGTTTCTTCTACGTATAAAATTTTAAAGGTTGATTGTGAGATATTGGAAAAAAAAACAGACCAAACATAAATATCCAATATTATAGAGATGATAAAATACACTTTGATGCCACATGGCAAGTACAGAACATAAATTTTCTGTATGCCTAAAGCCTGAGATTTTCTTAATTTTTCTAAATTTCCCTTTGTTTTTTTGTTTGGTGTGAATAAAACCTGCCTTTTGGATTGCTGACATGATGAAATGATGGTAAAAACAAAGCTCATATTTCTTGAAACATAGTAAGATCTTAATTATTCAATCCAACTCTTACATCATCACTAATACTGAAAAGACAAATTAAAAAGTTTAGGAAATAACATGAAAACCTTTTATGAAAAAATTTAAGAAAATGGACTTTGTGGAACCCTTGAAAGCCGAGATATTTTTTGAAAGATTCTTGGCCACTACTGTGACTTGAGTTTCTAATTTAAAGTGAAGATGTCTGTGCTAAGGTTGAGGTTGTTTTAGGAAGCAGGAGAACCAAGTGACTGTATGCATTTCTTTAATGGAAGCATGTAGACGTTTGTGAATTCCTGGATGAGGATGATAGTACAGTGAAAACCGAGCTTCTCACAGGCAGCTAGTCACTTCCTTGATCAGCGTCACAGCAGCAGTGTGCCAGCGTTTGGAACTCTGGGAGTATGGGGACCCATGACACGCCACCTCTCTTCTCACTCAGTGTGGCCACCTTGATTCCACTAAGTTTCCAAACTCTTGGCTAAAATATCAGTGACTTGATCTTATCTGAAAGTGGGTGTGAATGTGAGTGATGTGTCACTACAATAAGACATTTCAAATACTAAATATTAGTGGACTATGAAATGGTGCTTGCAAAATGATTGCGAATTACACACTGAGTGAGAATACTTAAAAACTTAAAATTGATGGTGTTATCCTGGTGGTTTTTTATCAGTTATGTCATTATGATATATAATATTTAATTCAAATTTTAATAAAAATAAGAAAAACAAATGTACATTTGTTTGAAAATAAACTGCTCCTGAAAGGAATCCCGTAAGAGTGTATCAGGTAAATACTCTCAAAACAACAGAAGTGATAGGTGTAATTTTATTCTTCACTGTTCTTTCTTGACAAATTAGATAGCAAACTACCCCTGTCAATCAGTTGCTGATTTTAACTCAAGAGCACTATGTCATGACAGCACTGTGGTTCTCTACAACAACTGTCATAAAGAGCGATGACACAAAAGTACCATTAAGTGAAGAGGGTTACTAAGTAACTTTTTGGAGCAGAAAATGTACAACATGATGACTTTAAGAAAGAAAATTATGTATGTTGTCTTCGAGAATAAGAATTTACCTTCCACTTCCATGTATCTTTCGAAAAAACACACCAAAGAGTTTTAATTATCCAGTCAAGGGCATTTTCACTTTGCCAGTTACATTGGTGCTGAGTGTATAACGGTGGTAGGAAGCAACTCATGACTGATCCTGTATCGCAGACCAGCAGTTAGGCCTTTGAGAGAAAGAACACAAAACTGTTCCTAGCAATCTTCATGGATGTAAAATCAAGGGAGATTGTCCCACTCATATTGGTTTTGCTGAAGTCATATGAGGACGCTCGGAAGATGAATGAAAAAACCATTAAAACTCCAAATGTGGTTTGTGCATCAGCATGAAACTTAAAAATGGCTGAGTGGCTGTTGGCTTATGTAGTAAAATCATTATCACAATCAAGCTAAAACTATTCCGATTATATTTGAATTGTGCACCCCTCCACCCTCAGCCATTGCACCCCATTCTGGAAGCAACCCAGTACTTACATAATTGCCTGAACAGCTCAGAAATAAGTGGTGAAATAAGATGTTTGTGCTTTTGATAGCATCCTTCAATGGATCTACAGCTCTAGCAATAATGTCTAATAAGACACTAAATTTAAATATGTTACTCTCTTTCAGGGCATGGTTTTTATTAGGTTCCCATTATATTAGTCAATACAGAACATCTTCAGTTCATAAAGTATTTTTCAAAATAAAACAAAATCAAATAAACTGAAGACAATATATTTTCATATAAAGTTTATACTGTCCTTTAAAAATATTAGCCTGAGGGTCAGATCACGATGAGGGAATAGAAGGACATGGAGCTCACCTCTTCCCACAAATACATTCAAAAAAATACATCTACATGTGGAACAATTCTCACAGAATACCTGCTAAATGCTGGCAGAAGATCTCATAAAACCAAAACTGCAAGAAAGACTGTCACATAACTGGGTAGGATGAAAGGGAAAAAAAAAAAAAGGAATCAGGGCAGGACCTGCACCCCTGTGAGTTAGCTGTGAAAGAAGAAAGGTTCCCTTACCTGGGAAGCTCATTCCCTGGCAGGGAGACCAGCCAGCACAGAAAGGGAGCTTCATAGGCTCAGGAGAGTGGAGTAGCCGGGCTGCAGCAGGCAGAACAGAGAGAGAACTGCACTGGAGATCTTGACCATCTCACTATAGTCCCCAGCCCAAGACATGCATCTGCTGGTGCACGCAGGGGCTGGGTACTGAAACTCGGACTTCAGAGGACAGACTCAGGGAGAGGACTGTGGCTGGCTGCACAGAGACAGCCGGAAGGGGATAGAGTGTAGTCTAAGCCACAACCCGGGATGGTGCAGGATGGAGCCCAGGTCCACCACTGAAGCTCCATAGCCGGTGTGCACACTCGAAGGGAGGGGAAGGGCCCACCCTAGCAGTCTCATTCTCCCTGTGCTCACAGTGGGCCTGGCTCTGCCTCTATGAGCTCTGGGACCACCTAAGCTCCAGGAGGTTGTCCACACTCAGAGGTGGGGTTGAAATCCAAGCCATCCCCAGGGGCTGCATGACTTCTGAAGCAGGGCTGAACCAGAGTTTCCCAGCAACTATGTGATCTGCTGATTTAAACACCACAGGCTGCTTTGTAAACTCACTGTCTGAGGGACATCCAAGAGGATTACTGGTGTTCCCATGCCTGGGGAGGGTCCTGCAATGGTGACTGCGGGCTCTGTAGGTACATGTTAATGCAGAGATGGGGCTGGGGTCTGGGCTGACTCAGACCCCCCATGGTGCGTCCAGGTGCACAACTATGGCAGTCCCAGTGCCTGACCTCAGTGGTTCTGCAGCAACAGATCTAATCTAGTGGCTCTGTGAGCACAGTGCTTAAGGAACAGCAGGGCCAATTGCCTGTTTTCCCACAGCTGAGGCAGGGCCGAGGGCAGTACCAACAGTGTACTTTGTGAGCCCACACAAAAAGGTGACACTTCAGAGTGCACTCCCCAGTGGACAGCTCCCGTGGAGGAATACTCAGTAGCTTCTCTTCCAGTGGGAGCACTCCAGTCCCGCCTACCTCACACCACAGTTCAGAAGCAGAACTGGGGTATATACTCCAACAGCTGGGGAGCAGACCCTGCCCCTGACACGGCTGTGACAACCAGAGAGCAAAGAGGAGGCCCTGTTCAACATCCAGTGCAGGCTCTGGTCACCACAACAACAATCATACCACCATCAAGGTGATAATAGCCAGCACACACTGAGGAAAGATGTGGCAGGCATTCATACTAAAAATAGACCTCACACCAAAAACAGATTCATGGACATTCCCACATAAAAACAGCCCTTAAACACCACAGTAGATAACTTTCTCCTAAACTCACAGAGCCAGAGAAATAAGTAAAATGAAGAAGCAGAGGAACTACTCTCAATTAAAAGATCTAGAGAATTCCCCTGAAACAACAAACAATTAAACAGATATCTCCAGTATACCAGATCCTGAGTTCAAGAAGGAAGAAATGAAAATACTGAAGGAATTAAGAAAGGCTATCAATAGAAATGCAGATTACTGTAAAAAGAAATTAGAAACTATAAAGAAGAAGAGCCAATTAAAATTAGAAAACTCATTTGCAGAGACAAAAGCTGAGCTAAATGCAATAAACAGCAAACTGGTTAATGCAGAAGAACAAATAAGTGATCTGGAAGATAGAATAATGGAAATCACCCAATCAGAACAGCAAACAGACAGACAAATTTAAAAAATAAATAAATGAAAGCAATATATGAGACCTATGGGATAATATAAAGTGTCCCAATTTATGCACAATAGGGATCCTAGAAGGAGAAGAAAAAGAAAAGGGGATCAGAAATGTATCTGAAAGAATTATGGCTGAAAAGTTCCCAAACCTAAATAAGGAAACACAGAGGAATGGGGACAGGAAGCACAGAGGGTACCAAACAAGATGGACCCAAACAGACATACACCAAGACATAATGTAATTAAAATGGCAAAAGTTAAAGAGAGGATTCTAAAGGCAGTTAATGATAAACAAAGAGATAATTACAAAGGAACCCCCTAAGCCTCTCAGCTGATTTCTCTACAGAAATACTACCAGCCAGAAGGGAGTGGCAAGATATATTCAAAATCCTGAAAGGGAGAAAGCTGCAACCTAGGATACTCTACCCAGTAAGATTATCATTTAGAATAGAAAGAGAGATAAAGAATTTCTCAGACAAGCAAAAACTAAAAGAATAAAGCAATACTAAACTTATCCTAAAAGAAATATTGAAAGGTCTTCTATAAATAAAAAAGCAAGAATCTACAGGAAAGAGAAAATTCACAACTGGAAAATAAATCACTTGAATAAGCCAGTACACAATTAAAAAAAAATCAAAAAAATATGTATGAAAGTGATGATAACTACAATGAACAGCAAAAGAAGAAACATGAAGATGTAAAAGAGTACATCAAAATCATAAAATGGGGGAGAGGAGAGTAAGGAAATGTAGATTTTTTCTAGAATGTGTTTGAGCCTATATGTCTACCAGTCTAAAGCAAGTAGATATAGTAATGGGTTAACATGCTTGAAAAACAGAGTAACCACAAAACAAAAACATACTATAGATTCACAAAAACCAAAAAGAAGAGGACACAAGCATAATACAAAAAACCATTAAATCACAAAAGGAAAAACAAAAAGGAAAAGGAACAAAGAAGAAATTAAAAAATTAACTGGAAAACAAGATTTAAAATGACAATAAATACATATCTATCAATAATTACCTTAAATGTCAATAGACTAAATACCCCAATCAAAAGTCATAGAGTGGCAGATTGAATAAAAAAGAACAATTGGCTACAATATGCTGCCTACAAGAGACCCACTTTAGGGCAAAGGAAACACATAGATTGAAAGTATAATTACCTTAAATGTCAATAGACTAAATACCCCAATCAAAAGTCATAGAGTAGCAGATTGAATAAAAAAGAACAATTGGCTACAATATGCTGCCTACAAGAGACCCACTTTAGGGCAAAGAAAACACATAGATTGAAAGTGAGGGGATAGAAAAGATATTTCATGCAAACGGAAATGACAAGAAAGCAGAGGTAGCAATACTCATATCAGACAAAATAGACTTTAAAACAAAGGCCATAAAGAAAGATAAAGAAAGACACTATATAATGATAAAAGAATCAATAGAAGAAGAGGATAGTACACTCGTTAACACATATTCACCCAATACAGGAGCACCTAAATACATAAAACAAATATTAACAGACATAAAGGGAGAAATTGACAGGAATACAATAATAATAGGAGACTCTGACACCCCAGTCATATCAACAGATCTTCCAGACAGAAAATCAATAAGGTAACAGGATCCTAAATGATACACTAGAACAGTTAGACTTAATTGATATTTTCAAGACATTACATCCAAACAAAACAAAACAAAACAGAATACACATTCTTTTCAAGTACACATGGAACATTCTCTAGGATTGACCACATACTAGGACACAACACAAGACTCAACAAATTTAAGAGGAAATTTGTATCAAAGTTCAAGCATCTTTTCTGATGACAACAGTATGAAACTAGAAATCAACCCCAGAGACAGAAATGAGAAAAAAACATTACCTGAAGACTAAACAACATGTTACTAAAAACACCGATAGGTCAATGATGAAATCAAAGAGGAAATTTAAAAATACCTTGAGACAAATGACAATATAAACACACCCATACAAAATCTATGGGATGCAGCAAAAGCAGTTCTCAGAGGGAAGTTCATAACAATACAGGCCTTCCCCAAAAAACAAGAAAAATCTCAAATAAACAACCTAACCTACCACTTAAAGTAAGTTTAAAAAGAAGAGCAAAAAAAACCTAAAGAAGAAAGAAGGAAATAATAAAGATCAGAGTGGAAATAAATTAAATAGAGATTTAAAAATAGAAAAAAATCAATAAAACCAAGAGCTGGTTCTTTGAAAGGGTGAACAAAAGCAACACACCTCTGGTCAGGCTCACCGAGAAGAAAAGAAAGAGGACCCAAATAAACAAAATAAGAAATGAAAGAGGAGAAATCACAACTGATACCACAGAAGTACAAAGAATCATCAGAGAATACTATGCACAATTTAATGCCAACAATTGGACAACCTAGAAGAAATGGACAAGTTTCTAGAAACAAACAGCTCACTAAAACTGAATCAAGAAGAAATGGACAATTTGAACAGACCAATCACTAGAAGTGAAATCAATTCTGTAATTACAAGAAAACCAAAAAACAACTCCCTACAAACAGACCAGATGATTTCACCAGGGAATTCTACAAAACATACAAAGGAGAACTTATACTGATCCTTCTCAAACTCTTCCAAGGGATTGAAGAGGAGGGAATGCTCCGAAAGTCATTCTATGAAGCTACTATCACCCTGATACCAAATCCAGACAAAGACAATGCCAAAAAAGAAAATTACACGCCAACATTTTTGATGACTATAGATGCAAAAATCATCAACAAAGTATTAGCAAACTGAATCCAACAACACATGAAAAAGATCATACATCACAATCAAGTTAGATTCACTGCAGGGTCACAAGGATGGTTCAACATACACAAATCAATCAATGTATACACCACATCAACAAAAGAAAAGAAAAAAAACACATGAGCATTTCAATAGATGCAGAAAAAGTATTTGATAAAATTCAACATCCATTCATGATAAAACTCTTACCAAACTGGGTATAGAAGGAACATATCTCAACATCATAAAAGCTATTTATAACAAACCCACAGCCAACATAATAGTCAGCAGAGAAAGTTGAAAGTCTTCCCTCTAAAATCTGGAATAAGACAAGGATGCCCACTCTCACCACTTCTGTTCAACATAGTATTGGAAGTCCTAGCCACTGCAATCAGACAAGAAAAGAAATAAAAGGAAACCATATTTGAAAAGAAGTAAAACTGTCACTGTTTGCAGATGACATGATACTATATATAAAAATCCTAAAGACTCCACACAAAAACTATTAGAACTGATATAAAAATTTAGCAAGGTAGCAGGATACAAGATTAACATAAATAAATCTGTTGCATACCTTTACACTAACAATGAATAATCAGAAAGAGAAAGTAAAAAAAAAACCTTTTAAAATTGCATCAAAATCTATAAAATACTTAGGAATAAACCTGACAAAGGAGGTGAAAGACTTATATGCTGAGAACTATAAAACATTAATAAAGGAAATTTCAAGATGATTCAAAGAAATGGAAAGCTATCCCTCCCATGCTCTTGGATTGGAAGAATTAACATTGTTAAACTGGCCATACTACTCAAAGCAATCTACAGGTTTAATGCAATCCCTATCAAATTACCCAGGATATTTTTCACAGAACTGGAACAAATAATCCTAAAATTTATATGGAACTGTAAATGACTCAGAATTGCCAAAGCAATCAAGGAAAAAGAACAAAGCTGGAGGCATAATCCTTCCAGATATCAGATAATACTGCAAAGCTACAGTAATCAAAACAGTGTGCCAGTGAACCAAAAGCAGACATATGGATCAGTGGAACAGAATAGAGAGCCCAGAAATAAACCCACACAACTATAGTCAACTAGTCAACTAGTCTTTGACAAAGGAGGTAAGAATAAACAATGGAGAAAAGGCAGTCTCTTCAGCAAGTGGTGCTGGGGAAGCTGGACAGCCACATGTAAATCAATGAAGTTAGAACACACCCTCACACCATACACAAAAATAAACTCAAAATAGCTTAAAGACTTAAATATAAGACATGACACCATAAAACTCCTCGAAGAGAACATAGGCAAAACATTCTCTGATGTAAATCATACCAATGTTTTCTTAGGTCAGTCTTCCAGGGCAAAAGAAATAAAAGCAAAAATCAACAAATGGGGCTAATTAAACTTATAAGCTTTTGCACAGAAAAGGAAACCACAAACAAAATGGAAAGACAACCCACAGAATGGGAGAAAATATTTGCAAATGATGCACCTGACAAGGTCTTAATTTCCAAAATATTCAAACAGCTCACACAGCTCAGTAACAACAACAACAAACCCAGTCAAAAAACGGGCAGAAGACCTAAATAGACATTTCTCCAAAGAAGATATACAGATGGCCAATAGGCACATGAAAAAATGCTCAATATCACTAATTATTACAGAAAAGCAAATGACAACTACAATGAGATATCACCTCACACCAGTCAGAATGGCCATCATTAAAAAGTGTAAAAAAAAAAAAAAAATGCTGGAGAGAGTGTGGAGAAAAGGAAAACCCCCTCCACTGTTGGTGGGAATGTAAACTGGTGCAGCCGCTATGGAAAACAGTATGGAGGTTCCTCAGAAAACTAAAAATAGAGTTGCCATATGATCCAGCAATCCCACTCCTGGGCATATATCCAAGACAAATATAATTCGAAAAGATACATGCACCCCAATGTTCAAAGCAGCACTATTTACAATAGCCAAGACATGGTAGCAACTTAAATGTCCATCGATAGATAAATGGATAAAGAAGATGTGGTATATATACACAATGTAATACTACTCAGCCATAAAAAAAAAGAATGAAATAATGCCATTTGCAGCAACATGGATGGACCTAGAGATTATCATTCTAAGTGAAGTAAGTCAGACAGAGAAAGACAAATACCATATGATATCACTTATATGTGGAATCTAAAAATATGATACAAAGAAACTTATTTACAAAACAGAAACAGACTCACAGACATGGAAAACAAAATTATGTTTACCAAATAGGAAAGGGGGTGAGGGAGGGATAAATTAGGAGTTTGGGATTAGCATAGCAAATTACTATATATAAAACAGATAAACAACAAGGTCCTACTATAAAGCACAGGGAACTAGATTTAGTATCCTGGAATAAAACATAATGAAAAAGAACATGTATATATACGTATAACTGAATCCTTTGCTATATACCAGAAACTGAAACAACATTGTAAATCAACTATACTTCAATTTTAAAAAGCCATAAAAAATATTATACCGAAAATAGTTTTATATTTTCCTGAACTGACTCACATAGTTGTTCACAAGTGTATTAAACTTTGGATAAAAATTCAGACATGGTATTTAAATTTAGAAATGTTCCATTCATGTATTCATTCATTCATTCAACAAAATGTTTGTTGAGAGCCTATTATATATACCCAGGATTGCAACAGAGATTGGCGACCAGAACATGTTCTATTCTTCATTCTCTCATCAAGATAGTCAATATAAATATAAATAAGTGCAAAAACACATAATGAATGTTATAATGTGTGTGTGTGTGGATATGTGTTATATAAGAGAGACACACATATATATATGAGGGTATTATGAAGAGAGTTGTCACTAAGTGGAAGAAGAGGGTACAGGCACCTGTAGACATGAACACAGGGTACAGAGGAGTCTCATAAGTATGGATCCTTAACTACCTCAGCAACACTACAGACTAACTACTAGAAATGGAAGGGAGAGCTGAGAATTAAATTGTGGGCAGGAACCTCATTACAAGAGTTCTGTGTACCATAGGGGGGTTTCAGTATTTATGACTGCTTTCCTACATAAGACCTTGAGGGTCAAACGTTTTTCAGTTCCATTTTGCCTTGGACTAGAGACTTCCAAAAGAGATTACAGTAACAGACAAGATAAGCTAAAATATAGAAATTCATATGCAAGTATGAATACATAGGAGAATACTGAAGGGAATACATTCATGCCAGGGGAAAATCAAGAAATATTAGTGACTATGATGATTTTAAAATGAACATTAACTTACTTATACCTTCAACAAGTAGTTCTCCATATGTACATGAACTAGGGTGTGAGCAAAAATAGCACAGTCTCTGCCTTTGGAGGTCTGCTTGGAGAGACAAGTGTGTATTGATCACACAAATACAATCCCATTAGTATAACTGGAAAAGTGTCATGTACAAGAAATATAGGCTGCTATTTTAAAATATATTAAACCTTGATTTAGATTGGGGAGAAGGAATAAACTTTTTGAGGGAGTGGTTCTTAAACTGAAGACCAAAAGATAGATACACAGTTGCTAGAGAAACAAAGTGGTAAAACAATTTGTGGCTTAACCTGGCAAAGGACCTTATCAAATAGGTATCACTGATAGTATTATTTAAATTCTACTATTTAAAAGAATTAAATTTAAGTAGAGATTAATAAAATAATTTTTATTACTTTTATAAAAACCACACATTTTAGGTCAATTTCATTTGAAACCCATTTGGCAAGTTCAATACACCATTACACAACTGAATTTGAGAAGTTCTCCACTCAGCAATCTGAGAGTTCCCCTCCTGTTTTCTTCCGTTAGAGACCTATTAAATTCCTGAAGAGCCAAGAAGGTTGCTAAACGTGGAGGAAATGACTGCTGAATTTTGAGACTTTACACATCAGCGTGGCAGACAAACAGAAAAGTGGAAGCCTGCTCACTCTGAAGTACCAATTCTATCAATACGTGGTCAGGAAAATAAGCAGCTGCAAATGAAGTTCTTGGTTTTGCCAGGGAGTTGAGAGCTGAAGGTGCAATTCAGAATGGCTGTTGCAGGTGAGGATACAGAAGTGAAGGGCAGGCCCCACTGCCCGCAGTTCCATTAGGCAGAGGTGAGCTATACAGCCATTCCCCTAGTCGCCTGTCCATAGTGAGAAGTGCAACTCCTGGTGAAAATCCTATGCATTATCTGTTAGACTTACTAGAGATGATTAAAAAGACTTCCTCTGGCAAGCCTCATGGCAGGAAGCTGCCCTCTCCACGCTAGGCTGGGTGCGCCATCCCTGAGGAGGTTGCAGTCAAGGAGCCGGGCCCCTTGGCCATGCCTACTCTGATGGTATCTGCATTCCTGGTCCAAGAACCTCCATTCAGATCCCTCTTTCTCAAGAGGCCTCAGCTTCGGCGCTCCCCAGACACCTCTGCTGAGACCTCCTTACTGGAGGCAGGGGGGAGAGGGGTCTCAAAGACACTCTTCTCCTCTCTCAGTACTCAGTACCTTTCCTCTCCTAGCCTCTCCTTTTCCCCCCTGCAGGACCCCGGGTCAATACAGGAGCCCTTTATTTTGTGTTCCCTCAACAGTGAGACAATGCCCTTATCTGTGCTGACACATCTGAACCTCACTAGGTGCATCCCATGGGGGAAAAACGTGGATCACTGAGGGAGCCGGTGCTTTCTCCTTTTGCTTCTACTATCACAGTAAGTGACTAAAGGCTCCAGTGTTACTTTTATTTTGGCTTGTTGTCTCGATGGACAACTCCACCCCTGACAGTGCCTCTCTCTCCACGTCAGCCCAGCTCTTGACACATAACATATATTTATAATTAATCACTGCACTCCTTCAAGTGGGTTTTGAAAAAGGTCTCAAAAACCCTTCCCAACAGTTTCTTAGTCTGGCAATACCAACTGTTTAAGGTGGGCACACAAATTAAAATCTATTCATTCTGGGTACACAGAGTAAAAAGGAGGGTAAGGGTAGAGTTCAAGAGCATATTAATATTTAAATATTTTGGAACAGAAGAAAAGGCAGCGGAAGTGCCATCTTGTTTCATGACTATGAATTTGTTGGCAAAGTAACTACATGGTCATTAGAAAATCCCAATTAATTAATGTCAATGCTAATGGCTTTAAATATATGGAGGGCTTACGAAGCACTTTCCAATCAATGTCCTCATAGACAGAGAAGACAGAGTGAGTATAATTCCTAGGGACAGCTGGAGACTGTCAAATGAATGGCCTGTTTGAGATGAGAGAATACAAATAGCATCATTTAGGTTATTCTGTAGTGTTCTGCCCTTCCCCTAATACTTTAACTGTTCAAGCCAAATTCCACTCCAGTGGTCCTTAATAGCAACAATTTAATTATGAAAATATTAGATTTTACCATTTATAAATGATTACAGGCTGGAATTTCATTAATTCAAAAAGTTAAGCTACAGAGGTGTGCGTGTCTAGAACAATGAAATGGATATTTTAAGTAAGAATAAAAACCATAAATGGATATAGCCTACTCCATTGGAATTACAAATGTGGGTAGTTTTTCACCCAAGAGATGAAGAATCTTAACTGAGTTTTAAAGGCAGTTGTATTGATTAAATGCTGTATTTTCTAAAGCTATATATGCATCATATATATGTGTGTGTGTGTATGTATGTATATATGCGCATACATATAAACACATATATATTATACTTCTGGGGTGGAGGAAGTTTTCTTTCTATTTTCATTTGTAAAATGAGGATAATAGCTTATTAACAGGACTATGTAAAGGAAAATGAGCAATGTTAAAGTACTTAAAACAGTGCCAGGCATCCATCATCGACAGATAAAATATATATGTGTGTGTATATATACGTGTATGTATATATATGTGTTTGTGTATAAATTTATGTATCTATAGTACATGCTATTTTCTTATGGTTGACGAATACAACAGACACAAGCGACACAAAATTGTATGTCTGAATATTAAGAGAAAGAGAGAGATACAGAGACAGATCATATTTAGTTAAAGGATTTGGAATAGTTTCATAAAGAAGGGTATTTTAAGATAAGCCTTGCAGGAAATGAGGTATGTACCTATCAAAATACTAGGAAGAGTGCTAGTAGATAAGGAAACAGCATGGGCAGAGGCAGAAATGCCTCCAGCATAATGGAATAATAGCAATGTTATACCGTTACTTTGTTTTAAGGGTTTTTAAAAAATTATTATTGGGGCTTTCCTGGTGGTGCAGTGGTTGAGAATCCGCCTGCCGATGCAGGGGATACGGGTTCGTGCCCCGGTCCGGGAGGATCCCACGTGCCGCCGAGCGGCTGGGCCCGTGAGCCATGGCCGCTGAGCCTGCGCGTCCGGAGCCTGAGCTCCGCAATGGGAGAGGCCACGGCAGTGAGAGGCCCGCGTACCGAAAAAAAAAAAAAAAATTATTAGTGACTTAACTGCACTATGAAAACTGCCACATAATTAAAGTCACATAAATAAATAAAGTGGAACAATAAACTAGATATGATATGACTCATGTATTTAATAAATTGAATGAAGTGGTAATATAGAAGACATATTCAACATGTTACTGTAATTTTCTTGTTTTGGTTTCTGAAATTTAACTTTAGAAAATGTGTGTGTTCTAAAAGAGGATTTTGAGAAATGAAAAATTTGGAGGTGGATGTCAATATTATTTAAGGAATAAGAGTTTGAACATTCATCATACAAATAATTATCAGATACCCATTTGTTTCCATGCAACACCTGTTCCTTGTGTGCTTGCTTTTTTTGTCATGATTTTTACTTTCTATTACCAATGGTGATTTATCATCTCATTTATTTCAGGTCTTTGGTAACTACATATTAAAATGAAATACGAAAGTGTTTTGGGGGACTTCCCTGGTGGCGCAGTGGTTAAGAATCTGCCTGCTGATGCAGGGGACACGCGTTCAATCCCTGGTCTGGGAAGAACCCACATGCCACAGAGCAACTAAGCCTGTGCGCCACAACTACTGAGCCTGCGCTCCAGAGCCTGCGAGCCACAACTACTGAAGCCCGTGCACTGCAACAAGAGAAGCCACCTCAATGAAGAGTAGCCCCCACTTGACGCAACTAGAGAAAACCCGCGCACAGTAACGCAGACCCAATGCAGCCAAAAATAAAAATAAATTAATTTTTTTTTTTTAAAAAGGAAAAGTGTTTTGCTTTGTTTTGTAAATAAGAAACACATTCCTATTCATCCAGTTTGGGAAAATCATAGTTACATGTAAAATATTAATTTGTTGCTAGATTGTTTATTTTTAAAACATCTTTTGTTTGATTTTTTTTTTTGTGGTATGCGGACCTCCCTTTGTTGTGGCCTCTCCCGTTGCGGAGCACAAGCTCCGGAGGCGCAGGCTCAGCGGCCATGGCTCACGGGCCCAGCCGCTCCGCGGCACGTGGGATCCTCCCAGACCGGGGCGCGAACCCGGTTCCCCTGCATCGGCAGGCGGACGCGCAACCACTGCGCCACCAGGGAAGCCCCCGATTGTTTATTTTTAAAACATCATTTCACACCTAGAAGTGATAGCTTTCATTAGCATATACTTTATGCTGCAGCACACAATTTCAATATTGCAGGCAAATTATATGTTAACAAAATTGGCTGTGTTTCCTATTTGAAAAAATGAACCATAGTACGTTGCTTTAAAAAATTATCACCTTTTAGATGGGCTTCTGCCTTAAATGCATTGACAATAATCTCAGGGCACAATGTGTGGCAAAGCACATAGTTAAGCATTAGCTTTCTACTCAGAAAAACAAAACAAAACAAAACATCTGCATTTCCCATATCCACGTCACATACGGCTTAGATGGGACCACCAGGTAGAATTAAAATGATGGCAAATAAACTATAGAACCAACACTTCCTTTTTACTCCCAACTTTAAGCAAGGTCATGCCCAGTGAGTTAAGGGACTCACGGCCATCCTTAGGGATGGCCGGAGTGACACTTTTCTCACATCAAAAATCAAGTAAATATCAAGTCCCGGAGCTGTCTTAGCAGAGAAAAGTAAGTCATGATTATGAGACTACAGATAAAGCATAAAATAAATGGGGGATGGGTATCAGGGAGTTGATTATAGGATTGTATGAAGGTAATTCAAGCTAAGATATTTTAAAGTTTTTTCCGGAGATGTGCATATATATACGTGTGTGTGTTTGTGTGTGTGTGTATGTGTGTAAAACTAAGCTAGGCTCTTTCTCTGAATGACTGCCCCCCTCCTACCCCCCGACTCTCTTCCCAGGCACTACTATTTGTTTCAGTAGCACAGTACCCTCTAGCTCACTTTCCACTTTATCAGCTTAACTCAGAGAACTCTTAACGCCTCCCGTGAAGGGAGGAAAGGAGAGAAGGTGTGACTTGTACTCTCTTCTTATTTTACCTCAGCATCTGCTGATGACTTTTCTAAACAAGCTATTCTAATGACATCAGTATAGGGCAAATGCCCTTACAAGCACGAAACAAACAAATCAATGCTTCGGTAAGGTTTGTGAGGTCTGCGCACCTTATTAGAACATCCAGTGCTCTCAGAATGTCCAATCAGCTACACTTTGCCTCAGCCGAGGCACTGATGTGTCTCCTTCCTGGCGCCCTGCCACAACTGAGTTGCTTTTCATTCATCAAACACTGCGGCACACCACTCTAGGCGACTGATCCCCATTTCTGACCAAATCTCTTTATCGTGGAATTGGGTTCCTTTCACAAAGTTTATCATGTAGAAAAGGGCCTGCAATGCAAAAACAATGTCATTTATCAGCCTAGGCAAGGAGACTGCTAGAAAATGATGAATTTTCCACACATGGCTGTAGTTTATCACCAGTTTATTTTAACTTCTCCTTGTACTTGCTGGATACGTCTGTGTGACAGGTAAACTTTAAGTACCTCATGCCCCTCTCCCCTGATGAATGTGCTTACTAATGCAGATGTGCACTTATAAAGTTGTCTTCTACCAGAGAGTGCACAAGAAAGGCAAACTGTAAGAATTATAAAATGTTTTAAAAATACATGATCTTAGGAATCACTTCGTTCCTGCCAGAACAAAAGGCAAAGAATAACATCAAAGGAAAAACTGCTTCCAAAAACTATTTTTACATAACTAAATGAACTGAACGGTTAGAAAAGCGTTAGTGGCGTACAGTGAAAACACAGACAATATCTAGGGTTATTAGTGAACCGGTATTTCACTGCAAACACACCCACTCTCTTGATGAGAAAGATGCCTTGAACGTCATTAGGAAGCTTCCATGAATCCTGGTGGGGCTGGAGAGTCAGGCTACTCTATCAGAATCAAGTACATTTCAGGAGTGGTTCTCCATGAGACATCACTGACACTCACACTAGGCACAGTCTCTCACTGTGACACTGCACCTCTGAAAACTATAACAGATGCCCGTGAAGGTCAGATCCCTCCAGGAGGGACTCTGTGCACTGTCATTTTTGCGGGCAGGGGCCACTGCTCAGCACAGCATGCAGGATCTTAGTTCCTCGACCGGGGATGGAACCCGTGCCTCCTGCAGTGGAAGCGCGGAGTCTTGACAACTGGACAGCCGGGGAAGCCTGGGCACCGTCCTCTTTACCCCATATCGCCAGTTTCTGTACTGCAGCTTTGGAGGAGTTTACCTGGCTGGTGGAACCTGGGCTACCTGCCTGGGCTGAGAGGCACGAGGCTGGGAGGAAGTTTCTGGATTCCATTCTGAGACACATGGATGTTCACAGGATGAAAAAATTCCTCCAACTGAATGGCTGTGCTTAGAGGCTTGTGGAGCGACGAGAGTGCATCCACATTACGGTGTTCAGGCAAAAACTGATATGCGTTTGCAATTGTTTACCTGCACACTGGCAGCTCTTAGTTGAAGACAGCTAAGCCACCTTATTTGTCTATTTCAGCTAACCCAGATAATGTCAGATTATTCCAAAATAAACTCAACAGAAAAGGACCAGAATCCATTCCTATTTCATGCTATTAGCCACTATATGCTATGTTAAGAGATCTGTCCTAATACCAACTCTGAATGAAATACAGTCTTAACACAGAAGCTTGATTTATAACGAGCTCGTACACTTCAGTTCATAACTGATTCTGACAATAAGTCAAAGTTCAATGAAAGCTCAAAACAATTATGTATCTCATAGCAGAGAGTTCTCCACAGAACCGCTGCCTCTAACTGCTCTGAGAATTTTATTTGATAACCTTTGCACTCTATCAAGCAATTAAACGATATATAAAGTATCTGACATGAAGGCCCGCGTGTAAATATGTCCAAGAGGAAAAAAAAAAGTTATTCTCTTTTAAAAACAAGACAAGAAGCACTTTTGGTTTATTGCCGAGACTGCTAGGACTCATATATAAGTTCCCATTTCCATTTGGGTTTCCACTAAAACCAAAACCTAAGGTAGCTGTAATTTTGGTCTTTTGGCAGGAAGGAAGCTAGAAAGGAGACCTAACAGGCTGTGTGGCTGCAGTGGCACATTCTGTGTTTAAGCTGTTTACCTGAGATAACTTGGAAGGCAAACTAAATCCCTCCTGGGAATTTACATCTAGGCGAAGAGGCAGGAAACACAACAAAATGGCAATTAGCAAGCCAAAATGGAAGAGAATACAAAGAGTCTAGAAATCTGGGTGCCTGGCAGCTGGAAAAACCAGATGCTTCTAGATTCGAAAGAGCAATTGAGGGGCCTGAAAAATATTTTCAGTGACAAAAATCCAGCAAGAGTTTTAGTCAACAAAAATTCCTGACAAAATTTATATTATAAATACATTGTTTTTTCACCTAAAGCTTTTAAATGTCTTAAGAGGAGGAAAAGGTTGGCAGGGTGGGCAGGGAGTAAGAGGGGTGAGAAGGGAAAGGGAAAGAGAGGCATGGCCTGTAAAAGTAAATAAATCAATCAGAAATTTATCAGAAAAAAACTTTGAATTTGTTAATATAGCACATGAAACTGACCAAAATTCAAAAGGTAAATAGCTTACTAATATTTTGAGAAAACTATGTTTCCAAATAAATCACAAAGCTGGATAATAAATGATGTGCTAATAACTTGGACTTCATCAAAATTAAAACCTTCCTCTCTTTTAAAAACACTGTTAACAAATGAAAAGGCAAGCCACAGCTGGGAGAAAATATTTGTGATTCATATATCTGATGAAGGAATGATGATAGCCATAATATAAAAATCTCACAACTCAGCAAAAGACAAAGAATTCTACGGCCTAATGTACAGGAGACTTGAACAAAAACTTCAAAAAAGATGATAGCCACATAGGTAATAAGTATACTAGATGTGCTCAACATAATTAGTTTCCAATGTAAGTTTAAACCAGAATAAGATTCACTCTATTAAAATAGCTCAGGGACTCCCATGGTGCTATGGTGGTGCAGCGGTTAAGACTCTGCTCCAGGGGGCCCGGGTTCGATCCCCGGTCAGGGAACTAGATCCCGCATGCCACAACCAAGAGTCCATATGCCGCAACTAAAGATCCCACGTGCTGCAACAAAGATCCCGCGCATCCAAATAAATACATATTTTTTTAAGTAATTCTTAAAAATAAAGTAAACTGGCTCAAATCGCAAAGACTGACAAGATCAACTACTGCTGAGGATGGGGAGCAATGTGGAGCTTTTTCAGTTCCGGAGGGAACATAAAATGGTACAACCACTTTAGAAAACAATTTTACAGTTTTTTTTTTTTAATAAAGTGAATTATACACTTAACATATGACAGAGCACTTCAACTCTTAAGTATCCCTCACTATGAAAATATATATTCATACATAGACTAGTACGTACACAAATATTCATAAAAGTTTTATTCACTGTAGTAAAAAATTGGAAGCAGTCCATATTCCCACAAACCAAATTTGGTCTATCCATACTATTCAGCAATAAAGAAACAGATTACTGATACAAGCAACTACATGGAAGTAAAAACATTATGCCATAAAAATGATGCCAGATATGAAAGAGCACATCATGTATGATTCCATTTATAGTTAATTCTAGAAATAATATTAACAAAAAGTCTACCAGGGACTATGTAAAACTGAATGACTTTACTGTACAGCAGGAATTAACATAAAAGAACTAAGCCCTCTATGCAAAAAAAAAAAAAAAAAAAAAAAAAGTGTCTACCAGGGACTAACTATCCAAGGGGGTTTTGGCTGCAAAAGAAGTACAAGGAAATTTGGGGGAGTGAAGAGACTATTCTATATCTTGAGTATGGTGTTGGCCACATAGGTATAACATCTGATAAAATTCATCAAACTACTTTAAAGTTGGTACATTTTATTATATCTTTTAAAATTTATTCATCACATTTTTTTTAGATGTTAATGGAACTAAGTTCTGAGCTATTATGGTCAGCAAGCAATAACTATTTTTTTAAATTTATTTATTTATTTTTGGCTGTGTTGGGTCTTCATTTCTGTGCGAGGGCTTTCTCTTAGTTGTGGCAAGCGGGGGCCACTCTTCATCGTGGTGCGCGGGCCTCTCACTATCGTGGCCTCTCTTGTTGCGGAGCACAGGCTCCAGACGCGCAGGCTCAGTAGTTGTGGCTCACGGGCCCAGTTGCTCCGTGGCATGTGGGATCCTCCCAGACCAGGGCTTGAACCCGTGTCCCCTGCATTAGCAGGCAGATTCTCAACCACTGTGCAACCAGGGAAGCCCCATCACAATTTTTAAAAAGCATTCCATATTCTCGACATTAAACCATCCTCAGGTCTCCAATCATAGGCTGGAAGCATGCTGTAATTATTTACTATCCCTGAAGCCAAGGAAAGCTTCTAAGAAGAGAATCTACCAGGGAATATAACCAGGGACCAATAAAAAAATAAATAAAGCAATTCCTGGAGACCAGAATCAGGGCCTATTCGAAGAATTTCTGCTCCGTCGAAGTAAGGGCCTTCACACTATCTGCCGAGTGAGATTTCAAAATAGTTTTGGATAAACAACTCTTCTGTGTCTTCCATTCTTCCATTTTTACAATGTTACACTCTTATTTACTCTCTCTGTGTGTGTGTGTGTGTGTGTGTGTGTGTGTGTGTGTGTGTGTGTGTGTGTGTGTAGAGGGTAGGGGTCTGGTAGAGATAAATTGTTACTAGCTCATAATCACAAGATCTGCCCCTAATTTAGATGAAAACACCAGAGCTCTTGGCCTTTGAACAGAAAGGAGGAACTGGATGGGTCTTCGGTTGCCTCCTTTGATGAGGGAAGAAGGTACTGTGTTTGAGAAAGAGAAAAGATGAATAGGTGAAAGGAGGTTAGTCAGTGGCAAAGAATAATGCTCACGATCCTCTGCCTATGTCCTTTCTCTTTCACTGACCCAGAGCTAACATATATTCCTTAGTCTACTTTTATTAACTGGGGCCATTACACTGGGTTGTGGTCAATGAAATGTTGGCAGAACTCATATATGCAAATTCCAGGTCTAATTGCAAAAATGACTCATTCAGTTGTCTATGCATTCTCTTGACCCCTATCTGTTAACTTGATGTCAACCCCAAGACGACCCTGGGAGTCGCTTACTGAAGAAGGAAGAGCCACAAAGATGAAAAGTCAATGTCCCTGACTGATTTGCATGCAGTAGAAATCTGCATTGGACCACGATATGGGTGAGAAATAAACTTGTATTTTGTTAGGCCATGGAAATTTTTCTTTGGTACAGCACTTAGCATTACTCATTCTGACAATTTTAGTGTTAAATCACACAGAATTATACCAAAAAGTTTATAAAAATTATAAAATATTGCAGTATTTGAAACTTACCATTCAAAATCCTTGATAAGCTATGAGGGCAAAAAAAATATGTAATTTTTTATCTTTCAAGTAAATTGCATTACATGAGAGAGAATTTCCTGGAACTGTTTGAAAAGCACTTCAAGTACAATTAACCTTTGGTTGTAAAACTGAGAAAGGTAAGTATCATTGAAAATCTGAATTATTGCAACGGCATTCACTAAATTCATGCCCTAAAATGTTGGTCTCAGAATCTTTTACTATGGCTCTATTAGCCAAACCTAGGTCCTCACACTGAAAAAGGGATTTAGTTTTACTGTTCCAGATTTTGAAGCAAAAAAACATTTTAGACTAAGATTTAATGACAACATACTGATTGCCTCTTCTGATTTTTGTTTCTCATGCTTTGAGATAAACATGTCCAGCGTTTGTTTGTTTTACTGCCTGAATATATTTCAAATCAGAAGACCTTTCCTCACATCACATTTTCAGAGGCAAAAGATGGATAAAATAGGTCTTTCAAGTATGAACAGTCCAAGAGAGGAGGAACTCTCCCTTGACACTCTTGAGGTAGATTAAAAACAAAAAAATCCTCCACAGAAAATTTGTTTTAAAGTGCCCTATTCTTCAGGCAGCATAATTTTCCACTTAATCATGAAGACAGAGTGCCTCAACTATAACCTAAGAGTTAAAATAAAGCAGCATTATCCATTTATAATAAGAATATCCATCCTAAGAATGCTAATGGGCAGACAGAATCAAATAATAGAATTAATATATAATAGAGCTCTCTGTTGAGCTGTCTACTAGAGAATCCAGCCCTGAGAGAGAATTTCACTCTGGGTCTTGGGTAAACAGGGGCGAGTCATTTTGACCAAGTTATTTAACCTCTCTTTCATCAACAGTCTATCTGAGAGTAAGGAATAATAGTAGTGCTCATCTCATTCGAGTATTGTGAAATTAAGTAAGTTAATATGGGTAAAATGCTGAATAAAGTGACTTCTATCAGATCATATGCTCAACAAAATATAATTTGTTTACACATTCACTTATTCTTTCATTTACTTGATGAGTACTCACTGAGCACCTACTTTTTCAGGTACTGGTCTACATGCTGGAAATATAACAGTGAACCCCACACACATAAATTTATGTTCTCATTCATATTATATTGTACTGAAAGACAAGCAATAAGTAAAATATGTACTTTATTAGGCTATAATGAATGCTACAGAATAAAATAAAGGAGCAAAGTTAGGAGGTGATATAGAAATTAAGATTTTAAACAGGGGAGGAGAACATATTAATTAGCTCAGCTGCCATAACAAAATACCATAGACTGGGTGGCCTAAACAACAGAAAAATAAATGTAAATTCCTCCTACATGTATTTGTAGTCTAATAGCTAAACTTAATAGCTTATAAGGGGGGATATTAAAAGATGAAAAGAAAGAATACAGAGAAGATATAAAATAAATGGAAACTTAGATATTAAAAATATTTTTTAATAAAGGCATAGAATAAATTAAAATTTTAAGTTGAAATGAAGTAAAACCTGAAAAAAATTTAAAAACCAAATATATATGACTTAATACTTAAAAACAATTTATTAAAGATATAAAAGTAATTACACTGAAGAACAAAATGATAAAATAATATCAGCCAATGAGAAAAGAGGTTAGAAACAAGAAAGAAAAATGATTATTTCTAACTAAATATATGAGTATGGTACTAAAATTCATGAAAGTTTCCACTATAAAAATAAACAGAAGTGTAGCTTGAGAATAAGAATTAATGGTGAAAAAAATGTGTAAACCTTTTCTAAAATAGATTAAAGATGACTAAAGCAGAAAGCATGGAGATTAGAAGAAGAGATATGTAACAAATACACTAATAAGGAAATAAAATAAAAAATATCAAAGTAAAAATATTTAAACCTTTCAAATGTATTAAAATATTTCTTAGCTGATTAACATGCGGTCTGTTGTGAATCACAATCTTCTGGATTACACCAAACATAAGGATTCCTGGCCTCTGCCACACAACTCTGAACTCATAACTTCTCAACTTGCTGCTCAGGCAGCTGCACTGTAGCAGGCATATCAAGTTATATGCATGTTACATACATTAATACACACTAATGTATATACATTAATACACACTAACATATATACATTAATACACATTAGTAATAGAATCGTGGCTTTAAGGTTAAACAGATTTTTTAACTTTATTCAACAAAATTATGTTTATGCTTAGGTAGTTCTAGATTCCTGGGGCATAGAGATTCTCATTGCTCACCTCTCCTTTTTAGTCATTAACCTTGTGCTAATTTCTGCTTACTTGTTAGGCAGCAGTAGGAAACTATGATGCAGAGTATAGGAGGGAAGAATAATTATGTTCCTGATGGCAAATAGTCTTATTCATATGCCCAGACAGAGGCTCTAAATCATCACAGCCCTCAGTCTTTCTAATCCTACACAGAGCCTCAGAATACTTCTTAACACAGTTCTGTGGAAAGCAATTTCTAATTTATCACACTTGGCATATGACTTGAAATGAGGTCTTTTCTTTTGTAGTAGCACAGGTAAGTGCAATACCTGGTATGCTGAACACTGAGGACCCAAAATTATCTTAGTGGGAATTACTCTCTTTCCTTAAAAAAATGTCCACCTTTCATTAAGTAAGTCTGGAAAAAATACCTTTTTTCACTCAATGAAGCAAAGATGTTAGCATATTTATTGAGTGCTCAAAATCTTATACCTCTAAGCTAGTACATATTATTTTTTTCCCAAGAAGGAAAAAAAGATATGCTCATATTTTAAAAATAGTTCTTTCATATGAATTGCCAAAACATATCTCATGATTGAGATAAATGTTTCATGGGATTATATTTCAGTCATAACCTATTATTTTAATTAGTAATTAGTAATTTTATGTAAAAATTATAATAAAATTATAAAATATGTAAAATCTGAAAATATTGTAAGAATATGCAACACTGCCTTTCAACAACCGAAGCTAGAAGAGCCTCACACATAAGAGACATGGGTTCTTAAAATGGTTTCCAGTCCATGAGCTTGAAATCTTTATTTTCCTTTTTTTCATGAATCTGAGGGAATTTTTAGCAGGTAAAGTTAGCCTGGTTTGTCATTTGATTACAGTGTTGTGGTCACTAAACTTGGTCTACTATTCAGTAACAAATTATCAAAATCATAGCAGCTTAAAACACCATACCTTAGTTACCTCCCAATCTCCACGGGTCAGGATCCCAGGCAGGAATAACTGGTCCTGTGTTCAGAATCTCACAAGGGTAAAATCAATGTGTTGGTCGCACTGCATCCCTTTCTAGAGCTTACGGTAATGTTCCAGTTCAAGTAGTTGTTGGCAGAATTCAGTTTTTTGCAGCTGTAGGTCTGAGGACCTCAGCTCCTAGTAGCTGCCCCCTCTTCCCTGCTACGTGGACATCTCCACAACAGGGCAGTTTGTGTCTTTAAAGTCCACAGACGATCACCTGCTGCCTATTGCCACCTAACTCCAGACTCCCTTTTAAAGGTCAGGGTGACCTCTTTTTTTTTTTTTTTTTTTTTAAGTCAATGGACTGACGACCTTAGCCACATCTAAAGACTCCCTGCCCTTTGCCATATGATGTAACCTGACCGTGGAAATGAAATCCACGACATTCATATAAGTGCTACCTACACTACAGGAAAAGGACTTATATAGGGCCTGTTTACCATAGAGCAGAAATCTTAGGGGCTATTTAAGATTCTGCCTACCATACTAAATCCTTCCCCTCACAAAAAAATTTAGTGGATATCGAGAATGTCCTTTTGTGCTTTCACGTACGACTTCGACTCTGAGATGAAATCCAGAATAAGTGTGAATACAGTGTTCTTGATTAAACTAAGGATATATGAGTAAGAGAATTGGTATGGGCTCTCACATAAACCTTTTAAAACTTAAACTGGGTATAAAATAATGTTCCCTGCTTTCCTTTCCCTACACACACACACACGCGCGCGCGCGCGCCCGCGCGCGCACACACAGATGGGTCTTCAAAGTAAACATAGGAAGAGCTCCCAAGCAATGAAGACAACTGAGAAGGAATGTCAGGAAAACTTCTAAATTAATTTATCAGTATAAATTTATCAGTATCAGTATAAATTTAGACTGTTTACAAATGTAGTAATATGTAATATCATTATGCAATCAGTTATAGCATATAATATGTAACAGAATATCAACATATAAATTTCAACAGAAAATAAATTATCAAATCATAATTTTTTGATTTTTGATAGATGTCATATAATTATAAAATTACATAAACAAATCATGTTGCAAACACATACTCTTATTTATCATGTTTATATAACAAATTATTAGTCTTTTTGGTATTGGTATTCTGCTAGATGTTTTTATTCTAATATTGGTTCATGTACTGACTTAACAGAAGAACAAATTTCTTGAACTATATCACAGGATTTTCAAGGTTGTAAGACCAGGGGTCAAGGCCTATATCACACTTCCTTTCCCTTAGTATAGCAAGTATACATAGTTTTGTAAGCATAGGCAACAAGTTCCAATGATGAAAATTAAATTAGGTAACTGCCTTGCACAAGCTAGCATTAATTTACAATCTAGTTTAATATTGCTCTTAAGAATTGCAGTGTAAGACAATTTTAATAACACACACAGGAGAAAACGTTATGAGGCCCTGTGAAACTCGTATTATATTTTCAACCCAGCTAAAATCACAGCATATTGAAAATATCATAGAATTTTCAGTGGTTTGGTAGTCTTTGAACTTGTGTATAAATTAAATTTTCTTTTATTATTTTATTTAGATTTTACCAAATATACATTTTTAAATACAAAGTATATAAAGTGTTAAAAATAGCAATTTTTTTTTTTTTTTTTTAAGTCAATGGACTGACGACCTTAGCCACATCTAAAGACTCCCTGCCCTTTGCCATATGATGTAACCTGACCGTGGAAATGAAATCCACGACATTCATATAAGTGCTACCTACACTACAGGAAAAGGACTTATATAGGGCCTGTTTACCATAGAGCAGAAATCTTAGGGGCTATTTAAGATTCTGCCTACCATACTAAATCCTTCCCCTCACAAAAAAATTTAGTGGATATCGAGAATGTCCTTTTGTGCTTTCACGTACGACTTCGACTCTGAGATGAAATCCAGAATAAGTGTGAATACAGTGTTCTTGATTAAACTAAGGATATATGAGTAAGAGAATTGGTATGGGCTCTCACATAAACCTTTTAAAACTTAAACTGGGTATAAAATAATGTTCCCTGCTTTCCTTTCCCTACACACACACACACGCGCGCGCGCGCGCCCGCGCGCGCACACACAGATGGGTCTTCAAAGTAAACATAGGAAGAGCTCCCAAGCAATGAAGACAACTGAGAAGGAATGTCAGGAAAACTTCTAAATTAATTTATCAGTATAAATTTATCAGTATCAGTATAAATTTAGACTGTTTACAAATGTAGTAATATGTAATATCATTATGCAATCAGTTATAGCATATAATATGTAACAGAATATCAACATATAAATTTCAACAGAAAATAAATTATCAAATCATAATTTTTTGATTTTTGATAGATGTCATATAATTATAAAATTACATAAACAAATCATGTTGCAAACACATACTCTTATTTATCATGTTTATATAACAAATTATTAGTCTTTTTGGTATTGGTATTCTGCTAGATGTTTTTATTCTAATATTGGTTCATGTACTGACTTAACAGAAGAACAAATTTCTTGAACTATATCACAGGATTTTCAAGGTTGTAAGACCAGGGGTCAAGGCCTATATCACACTTCCTTTCCCTTAGTATAGCAAGTATACATAGTTTTGTAAGCATAGGCAACAAGTTCCAATGATGAAAATTAAAGTAGGTAACTGCCTTGCACAAGCTAGCATTAATTTACAATCTAGTTTAATATTGCTCTTAAGAATTGCAGTGTAAGACAATTTTAATAACACACACAGGAGAAAACGTTATGAGGCCCTGTGAAACTCGTATTATATTTTCAACCCAGCTAAAATCACAGCATATTGAAAATATCATAGAATTTTCAGTGGTTTGGTAGTCTTTGAACTTGTGTATAAATTAAATTTTCTTTTATTATTTTATTTAGATTTTACCAAATATACATTTTTAAATACAAAGTATATAAAGTGTTAAAAATAGCAAAATATTTTATATTGAATTTGTTTTGAAGAGTAACTCATTTTTTAAATGTTTTGTATCTAGATTTTAATCACTTTATAAATAATTTGACAGAATCTTAGTCCTTGGTATGAAAGATAAGATTTATGAAATTTCAACATAACAAAATATTAACACTTCAAAACATCCAGACTAGAATAGTGTTTCTAAGAGCAACGAGAAATAAATTGAAAGAGGACATAGCCTCATTGTAGAATACTTCACCTAATATTTGTTTAGCACTTAAAGAGTAACTGGCACTATGGTGTTTTACACTTGATTTATCATTTTTACCTCAAAACTATCATATGAGGTAGGTATTCTTTAGATTTAGAAATAACCATAGCAGGTCAAATACTTAAATCATAGAGGTAGCAAGTGATGATTATGAGATTTCAGTCTATTTCTCTTTGATTCTAAAGCCTGAACTATAAACCACTGTGTAATATTATTGTAATTTTTTTTATATGTTTGGTATTATATAATATTACAATCCCCCAAATTCTAAAATCGCAAATTAATCTGTTGTAGACACAGTTTATATGTAAATTTAATCATTCAAACTTATTTTTATGTTTAATCACATTTGAGGGGGGAATTTTTAATGCTTTATATTGCTCTAATTACAAATTTTCTTTAAATCTTACAGGGTTCTTCCTAGTTATCCTCTAATATAAATCTTGGCTGCAACCAGAACTTCTAGACAGTAAGATATGAGGAAGAGCTGGCTGGGGATCACTAGAGCCGAGTCACCTGACCCGATGTCTGTGCAAGTTTCCCCTTCCTCCCTACTCCATGCAAGTACCTCCCCAACTCATGCGCTTATTTGAGAAGTATTACCTTCCAGTTAGGAGAAGAATATCCTTCAGCCAGGGACTTGATTACATTATCCATGCCTTGTTTCTATCTGCATTCTCCCCGGTCTCAAAGAAGTAAAGAGGTAGGTCTTTGAAGCAGTAAATTGGCAGGTCTTTAAATAACAAGGGGGAATCTATGCTGATCCGAAATATAATGCTCAGTCATCACTCCTCATTAAACCTGATTTATGAGCTGCATTTACATAGCTGATCCCTCTCTTCTCAGGATTATTTTCTCTCCTTGTCTGAGGACACTACTTCTGTTCAGAGTTCTCTCATATCTCTTTGTCCCCTCCTTCAACATCTCTTTTGCTAGTTCCCCTCCAAAATATTTTAAACTGCTCCAAGACTCAGCCCTGGTACATCTCCTTTTTCCTATTTATATTCACTTTCTAAATCAATCCATTTAGTCTCATTACATTAAATGCCTTGGATATGCTGAGGAATCAAATTTGTGTATCTAATCTGGACTCCTCTGAAACCCGACTCATATATTCCAGCACCTACTTCAATGTATAGTTGGCATCTCAAATTTAATATTGTCACCAGGGGATTGAGGGGGATAAACACCAACGATAGCCTGATCCTCTCACAATTACCCTATCTCCATTAATGGAAATTCTACCAGTCACTTTGAAGAAAAACCCTGGGGTCATCATTGCCTTTCCTCTTTCACACCTCACATCCAGTCTTTCCAGTAATCCTGTTGGTCCTATCTTCAAAATACACCCAAAATCAAAGTAGTTCTCATTTCTTCCACTGCTACCTTTCTGCTCCTAGGCACCATCATATCACATGGGTTGTTAAAACAGCCTCCTCTTGGTCTTCCTACTTTTGCTCAGTTGCTAAAATTGTGGAGATGTAAGTTAGATTGTGTCACTCCTCTAACTCCAAACTTTTCACTGCCTTCTCATTTCATGGATAGCAAAAGAAAATTCTAATAATAGCCTAATCGTCTTAACAATTCTTTACTCTATGTCTGTTTTCCCCAGTGGAGCATCTCTGACATTATCTCCTGAATAAACACCTTTCTCTCTGGTTGTAGCCATTCAGGTCTCCATGCTCTTCCTCCTGCCCCAGGGTTTTATCCCTTGTTTTTCTCTTTACCTGAAATATGCTTCTGGCATCTTACTTTCCCCACTTCTTTCAAGTCTGTGCTCAAATATCCCTTCTTCATAAAGTCTTCCTGGGCCACTTTTTAAAAAGCTGCTCTCAGACAGGAATAAAGATGCCGATGTAGAGAATGGACTTGAGGACACGGGGTGGGGGGGGGAAGCTGGGATGAAGTGAGAGAGTGGCATGGACATATATACACTACCAAATGTAAAATAGATAGCTAGTGGAAAGTAGCCGCATAGCACAGGGAGATCAACTCAATGCTTTGACCACCAGGATGGCATGGACATATATACACTACCAAATGTAAAATAGCTAGCTAGTGGAAAGTAGCCACATAGCACAGGGAGATCAACTCAATGCTTTGACCACCAGGAGGGGTGGGATAGGGAGGGTGGGAGGGAGATGCAAGAGGGAGGAGATATGGGGATATACGTATACATATAGCTGATTCACTTTGTTATACAGCAGAAACTAACACAACATTGTAAAGCAATTATACTCCAATAAAGGTGTTAAAAAAATTATTAAAAAAAATAAAATAAAAAGCTGCTATCCACACTAATACTCGTTAACTTTTCTCTCCCTTTGACTTTTCTACATAACACAAAACACCAAATGAAATATAATTATTTAATAATTATAATAATAAACAAGATAAATATAATTATTTATCTTGTTTATTCTATACCTATTGGAAAGTAATCTCCATTGGCACAGGTATGCTTATCTTTTTTTTTTCTTGTTCAGACACAGAAACTAAAATATGTGAGTGTAAGAATTAATCAATGTGTTTATTGAAGAAAACCAAAAGATAACAATGGAAAAAGAAGAATCTCTTTCCTATCCTTTAGGATTTTCATATATATATTTATTCATTTAACAAGTTTTTACTGAACACCTACACTGTAATAAATATAGTTCATTGTGCAGAAGATAAAGTAGTGAGGGAGCTGACAACGTGTATGCTGTCTGTAGGCTTCCTCTCTATCAGGGAAAAGGGCAAAAAATCTAACAAGCAAGTGATTTTTAAAATACGTTCAAATGATAGTAATTATTGTTAAAAAACAAAACATTAACTAGAATGCTGTGTTAGAGTGAGACTGGGCTATAGGAAGCTGTGTTGGCAAGCATGGTAAGGGACAGCCTCTTTGCTATTTGAAGAAATGATATTTAAACTGAGACTTTAAGGCTGTAAATGAGACCGCCAAGCAAAGATATGTGAGGATGTCATTTTGTACTGAAGGTCAAGCAAGAACGAAATAGAACTGCAGGCCAGGGCAGCACAGAAGGTCCAGGAACCAAAGGACCTCAGCGTGCAAGGACCATGATGAGTGAGGGGAAAGCAATAAATGGGTTAAGGCAGGAAAAGGACAAAACTGATTAATATTTTTAAAAGTTCACTCAGCATGTTCCTGGAAGAATGCATTATAGTGGAACAAAAGTGGGAGCCAGAAGGTGACTAGGAGACAGCTGTCTTATTCAAGGCTATTCACACTAGTTTTGAGGATTAAGGCGGTGGTTGTAGAAACGAGGGAAAATGGAAAATAGAGTCCACAGAATCTGCTGATGGATTATATGGGAATAAAGAAAAGAGGGAAATAAACAATCAACATTCAATTTTCAGGTTGGAGCAACTGTGAATTTTAGTATTTCCTTTTGGGAAAATCAAGAATTATGTTTAGTATGCATTCTGTTTGAAATATCTATTAAACATTCTGGTAGAGATGTAACTGAGCAATTACAGGCATTTGGAAGTAAGATGAATGTGGAACTGTACCTGCTGGTGATCTTATTTGTCACTTTGTCCCCACTGACAACAATAGTGCCTCACATGTTGCTGAAGATCAAAAAATAAATGTTGAATCAAAGACTGTTCCTTGATCTTCCAAATGTGCATGTGGAAAATCTTACCTTTGTTTATAAACCTAATATTCAAAAATATTTAGAGATTTTTAGTTTTTCTAATGGTTTTCTTTACTGTTGGTAATAAAGTGATTAAAATCTAAATCATTAGTTCTCATCAACTTTTTTGTGTGAAGTAACTAAAATCTGTTTTTTCTAAACACATGACAAAATTATGCTAATGCATGCCAAGACTACACCTTTTTGAAAGCAGACCATTTGCAATCTCCAAAACTATGTTAATTAATGCATATTCTAAATCTTTAAAAATCAAATACCTCCCTTGAGACTTTTCTTTCTGGACAAATATTTATGATTTTTTTTCTCTTAGAGTTTTCTTTTTTTTTTTTTTTGCTAGAGATTTTACTCTTTTAAATATGATAAAAGCTTAGTATAAATGACAACAACACAACACAAAACTATTCTGCTTCAGGGTCTAAAATCCAATTATATTTTATCTGTGAGAGTTGGAATAAAGTAAAAGAAAAGAAGTAGGAAACACCAATACATCTTATAAGTAAAGTGAAGCAATTTCCCTGGAGACAAGAATAACACATATCTTCCAACCCATCCATCTTAGTATTCAGAGTACTGTGTACTAAAAAGATTTTAAATAAAGCCAATATGCTCACCTTTCTTTTTCTTCATCTATTATTGAACCTTAATGGACTTCATTAAATATTCTTAAATATACAAAATGACTGCCTGTCCCCTCTTTGGATTAGACAGTTATTCAAAACTGTTGAATAAGCAAATAATTTCACTTTCAAGGTACTAGCTTTTGTGTGCACATGTTTTGAGAAGGGCTTGTCTAACTGCTACAAGCATTATCACATAGTCCCATGGTTAGAATGTCAAAGAAGTGGGACAAAAATCAAAGGAAATTGGAGAAATAGGACTGATACGATTAATTATATGCACACACGTGTCATGAGCGTGTTTTCTTTGCTGTACTGTTATTGGAAATAATATACTGTTGTTTTGAAATATTTTAAGACTGTTCTAGACGCTAACTTTTTTAGAAATTTTAATAGGCTAGTGACAGAGGCAGCTTCATTATATTACATTACCCACTTTTACCTGATTTTTATGAAATAGGCCAATCTGATATGGTTTATTACATCATACATGCAAACTCCCATTCTAATTTACAATGAGAAACAAGGAAGATAATATGTTCCTGGAATGTTAAAAAAGCAAAACTATATAATTAGAAAACAAATCATGTGTTTGGATATATTAGAAAGCTAAAGCAAATTAAAATCAGATTACACAAGAAATTATTCATTCATTATGGTTCTATTTTGTTATATCCAAACACAATTATCAGTTTATGTTTGCAGTAAATATTGCAGTAAGTTTCAAAATCATCTGAAGTGTTTATTGCTTCTCTCTCTAACCTTCCCTTTCACCCGCTTCCTAGTGCACAGGGGTCCTTCCTTCCCCTCTTCCCTCCCTATTTCAATCCCTTCTACGCTAAGGGCAAGCAGAAGTCCACTTGGCTCTGTACTGTCTTTCTATTTCTTATTGACTTTCTTTAATTCCACAGCACATTGTTTTCTTTATATACTATTTTCTAAAAGAATCCTGGAATAAGAAGAGGCTTAAAGATTACTGAACTCACACCTAACCTGCTACACACATTCACTGTCCTCTACGACATCACTAATAAACACATCCATGGATAATCACTACGTGAACTATGATTCATATGATTCATGAGGCATCTCATTCATTCAACAGTTTAAAGGGTTCCCCCCATCCTTTGCATTCAGTCAAACTCTACTTCCTAGGCGCTAAATGCGTATCTATCTCTTCACTGTTCAGTAGTCTATAAATTCCTAGATGGGAGGAAGACTGTATAATTTGAATAGTGCCTGTGCAAAATGGAATCAATAGGTATTTGTCTGCCTGTCTTTCAAAGCAAAACTTCCAATTTTCTACCCAAAGCTAAACTTCTGATCTTCTACTCAATGCTTCAGGCAATGTCTGATCAGCACCAATGGAACACGTGCATTACTTGCTTTATGATGAACATCATACATTTACTCATGTGGCCAACCATTATACTAGACATTCTGGCAGACCGATCCCATGTCATTAAATTGTGCTGAACTTTTAGTCAGCTAAAATCTCAAAATCTTCCTAATATTTTGTGAAGTTTAGCCCTCATCGCTCAGTTTGAGTTGTTTTAAGCACAGAATTAATATTTCCCATTTACACAATGCCTGATATATAGTAGAAATGCCATATTTTTACAGAATGAAAGACCTTAGAATGAAGCAATTTATCAACGCATGATTATTTTTAATCTTAGGAGTAAATGAAGGTTCTTTAGAGATGTAAGCTATAAAAAGAAATACATCCAGCCTGTTTTAACTTTGGACTTTCTCATAACTTCCTTTATTCATCTATCATGCCCTAAACTTCATTTATAAATGAAAGCTAAAATGTAGAAAAATAATAAAACAAAAGAAATCTTGTGTGTGCTCAGTAAAAGGAATATATAAAATATTTCCAATAAAAATCTTCAATATAAACACAAAATCCCAGCCACAGAGAAATATCACCAGAGCCTTAAGAGCTTAAAAAAAATAGAAAATTAAACAAATAAAAAGTCAGATTTCATTCAAGAAAATTTTATAAAAGTTGGCCACTGGTGAAGGTTTAGGTTAATAACCCTTGAAGGGGAATCTCAGAGAAAGTGGAGGAAAATAAAATTTCTACAAATTGTGTGGTCACACCAATCAGATAGTCATCAAAATCACATCTTTCTCCATCCTCAAAAACCTCCTTCTTGTGCTCTACTTAAAAAACTGCACATAATCTTTAAAGTTCTTAATTCCCTAACTTGTGTTTCCCACTTGATATAAAGCCTAAGTGCTGTTCTTTCACGTATCAATTTTCTCTTTAATACAGATCAAGCACTACTGAGTACTGGGTACTGGAGCACTGTGTGGCACAGTCTGGGAGAGGCAAAGTCCCACGAGATGGGGGAAACTACTCATGGGTTCTGAATTTGGAGTTACAGTGATTAGTGACAAGTAGTTATTAGGAAGGTCTAGAAATTATTAACCAGGATTCACAACAGGCAACATAGCAGAGACAAGAAATGGGAAACATTGGTGTAACAAAATACAAAGAAATAGACCCACATTAGGCATTAGAGAAATATACATCCTGAAAAGTTAGGTACTGAGCATAGAAAAGTTTGAAAAATGCATTTACTCTCTCAGGTCATTTACTAAGTGGTAAGTAATATACACATCAGTCCTAAATAATTAAGCCACATTGCTAAAAGCATCTGCTTCACACTAGATAGTTGTGCTCTAAGGAAGGACCATCCGGAATATCAAAAGCAACAAAGTCTTCACACCTATGGGATCTTGTGTCCTAAAGTGATAATCCAAAAAGATACTCAGGCATCAGAAAGTAAGACTGGAAGAGAAATGTGGGATAAATACTGGTCCTTGGAATAAAGTTTTAAAAGCCTATATCTAGTAAATAGGACTGGATGGCAGAGCAAATTAACAGCAGAACTGCCATGGGTAGCAGACTAGGAAAACTCCTTTTAAAAATGGTCCCTGGTAAGGCAAGACTGTTCTCAAATCCAGTCCTCAGACTAAGCTTGGTCGGAGGATGTGGATGATTCACGTGAGCAAGGCCTTAAGACGAGGTCTAGAGAGGCAGGAAACCAGATGGATTATTATTGTAAAGTGGATATTACCATGTATTATCCTAGCATACACTTTTGGCCCATTAAGAATCAACTTTCCTTATGGAGAGTAAAGACATACAAAGCCAACATCCCTCAGTGCCTTCAAGTTTTTGACATTAAGCCTCAGAGGAAGGGAGGCTAGTCTCTATTCAAACAGTGACTGAGAAACTCAGAGAGGATGGGAGTCCGTCCACCCCTTGTTTTGGTATTTCTGTACTTCACTGTGCAAATTGGATTGAGGATGGAGGAATAAAGGAAAAAAGGGATAAAGAGATATTGAAAACGCCCATTTTCTGTACAAATTTAAGTTGGAGCTACAAGAATGTTTAATCACATTGCCTGCTAGCTGCAAAAGCACATCAACTAAGTTTACCACAGTGATTACTAATTGTGTGTCTACTGTTATAAGGGCATTCTGAAGTAACGAGGAAAAGGCAAAGACAGAGAATTCCCCTAACATCATTTTGCATACATCCAGAGGAGAATTTTGACATAGTTATTAAATTTTACCATATGAACAAAAGTTATAAATGTTAAAAGAGACATATATTTATATGATGAAATAGATACAGAGAGGGGAGGAATGACCAAACTTTATACTTGTGTTGGTCTTCTACTTATCATGAAGAAGGGATAATATTTCAATTATTATAGAGAGAAGCAAACTATGTAAAGAAAGCAATAATGCACAATTACAAGAAGGCAGTTTAAATAAACCCTGATTACTCTGATTATCTGTGTTGCAGATATCAACAAACAATAGAGCACAGAACTTTGGAATTATTTAGAGACCTTACAGTTTGAATGCCCTGTAAGAGTAAGAGAACTGGACAGAGGCAATATTTGAAAAGACAAACACTGAAAAACATCTTGAGAACTGCTGCATTTATAGATCCATGAAGCTCAAAAAGATCCCTTCTGTTGCTGGAAAAACAACAACAGCAGCAGAAAAAAACTATGATTAAAAACTTCTAGATAAGTCATAGTAAAACTGTCCTACATCAAAAGCAAAGAAGAAATCTTAAAATCACCTGGAGGAAAAACAAAGGATTATCTTTAAATTAGATTACCTTCAAAGGACTATCTTCAAAGGAGGGTCAATTAGTGTAACACCAGATTCTCTATCTCAACAATGAAAACCAGAAGAAAGTAGAAGAATATCTTCAATATGCTGAAAGAAAATAACAGTGAACCTAGAATTCTATTACAAGTGAAAATCTTTTAAGATCCCTATACGAAAGAAAAAAAACCCAAAGTGAGCAATTTCATCACTAGATTTACTTTACACTAAAAGAAAAAGCATACACTTTAAGTTGAAAGGAATTGATCTTGTGGTGTAAAGTAAGATAAAAAATTAAAAAATTTAGAAGGTGGTAAATATGGGACAAATATAACATTAACACTGACTATATAGAGTAATAATGTCTGTTGGTGTTAAAATGAGATAATTAAAATACATGACAACAATAATATAATTTGGAATATATATCGTGTATGAGGTTAAATTTTCAAAGTCCATTGCATAATCTTGAGAGGGTATTAAGTATTGATTAACTTTGGACAAGGATTAAAAAAAATTATCCACCTGTAATAGTTTAAGGTCACTTCAAAAGGAAGAAAAACAGAACAGGTAACTTATCAGTTGGTGTCATTTCCCCCCAAAAATCAACATTTCTGTTCACACTAGTAGTTTCTTACTTCAAAAAGCCAGAGACTTTTTCTGGCTAAAGAATCTGGCTCACTTATCAATGGCAAATGAAATAGTCAATAAACCAGTGTTCTTGCTTTTTGGGAGCTAAAACTGAAGGACACTGTCTACAGCTTTTCCAAGAGGTGCCCACCAGGACTGAGCCCCATCTGCCCTCAGTAGTATCATGCTCAGTAGTAACTCACCTATGTGAACTTTCTTTCTCTTCCTGTGTCACTTCTCTACTATCTACTGGTTTTCCTGTATTACCTCTGACCTAAAATGCTAACACTTCCTACCCTCAGGGAATGCTTCTGAGAGAACCCAACCTATGACGTTAATCAAATAGAGGGAATAATGGAATAATAAATTCTCAAACACCAAAAGGTGGTAAGGTAAGAGAGAACAAGATACATGGACTTGCTGGGACAAAAATTTGATAATAACATGGTAGATTTTACTGAAATACATTGATTAAATATATTAGATGAAAACTGACTAAAAACTCCAAACTAAAGGAAAAGGTTACCAGACAAGTAGACAAAACAATCAACAGATACATAGAAAATCTAAAGAACACTATCCACCAATATGTACTAATTAACATTTATAAAACACTATACCCCAGATCTGATGATAGGCCAAATAATGGGCCATAAAATACATTGACATAATACATTTCAAAAGACTTAAATATTCCAAAGTATATTCTGTGAATTAGAAATTAAGAACAATGACATTCTAAGAAAATCTCAAGTATTTGAACTAAACAACACATACTTAAATAACCTATAGGTCAAAGAAGAGACAGCAAAAGGAGTTTAAAAATATTTTGAACAAAATAATAATAAAAATATATCAATTCCTTTAGATGCTTACATGATAAATGAAGAAATATTTTAAAGAAAGATTAAAGTTTCTAATTTAAGAAGTAAAAAAAAGAGGAAAGTAAACCCAAAATTGAAGAAAGGGAATAATAAAGAGAGCGAATCAATGAAATAAAAATAAATCCATGGAAAAATGTAACAGCAAAAAGTTGATTAAAATTAACAAACACGGGCTTCCCTGGTGGTGCAGTGGTTGAGAGTCCGCCTGCCGATGCAAGGGACACGGGTTCGTGTCCCTGTCCAGGAGGATCCCACATGCCGCGCAGCGGCTGGGCCCGTGAGCCATGGCCGCTGAGCCTGCGCGTCCGGAGCCTGTGCTCCGCAACGGGAGAGGCCACAACAGTGAGAGGCCCGCGTACGGCAAAAAAAAAAAAAAAAAAAAAAAAAAAAAATTAACAAACACTTAGCAGGAGAGTGAGAACAAGAGTGAGAGAAAAGAGAACAGAAATTACACACATCAGGAATGGATATTTCTACAAATTCCATAAACATTGAAAGTATAATGAAGGAATATTAGGAACAACTTCATGCTAATCAGAAGCAAACCCCATAAAAAACATTTTACTATATACTGATATGAATTGAAAGTATATAGGATATATATCTATTATATTCTTAATGAAAATCATTTTTGAAAGGAAAACTCAAAGTTCAGATTGCTTCACTGGTGAATTCTTTCAAATATTTAGGTAAGAAATAATAGCAACATTACAAAAATTCCTGCTGAGGAATTCCTCTAAGAGGAAACACTTTCCAACTCATTTTAGGAGAACCGTATAACACAGATATCAAAGGCTAATAAAGACACTGTCAAGAAAATTAAATTATAATCCAATATAGCTCTTAAAATTAGAAATAAAAATCCTTCCATAATAATAGCAAAACAAATCCAGCAACATATTAAAAGTATAATATGTATAACCAAGTGGGGATAATCCCAGAAATACAGTTAGTGTAACAAGCATCAATCATTGTAATTTAACAATTACTGTAATTGAATTAAGAAAAAAAATGTATGATTATTTTAATAGAGTCAAAAAGGTGACAAAATTCAGTAACTAACCACTTATGTTATAAATAAAAATAAAATTATGATCAAATTAGATGTAAAGGGGAATTCTCTTAATCTGATAAATGGCACCTGTGAAAACCTAGAGTTAACATCATACTTAAAGATGATATAATAAATGTTCACACCTTCAGATGAGAAGGCAAGGAAATTCTCTCTCAGCATTTATATTCATCATCATACTGGAAATCTTAGCAAAGACAATGTCAGGAAAATAAAATCAAAAGAAAAATATTAGAAAGAAAGATGCAAAGCTGTCATTATTCATAGCAGACATTAATGTTTATAAAGAAAATCCTAATAAGCCCTAATAAGTGAATTTAGAAAAGGTTACAGGGTACAACTTCAGTACACTGCAAGGGTTCAGCCTGGTGGATTATTTTGAGTTAAAGGCAGCTGAGTCCCTGCAGGCTCAAGAGAAACTATTGCCCCTCTCTTAATTACCTAGAATATTTTAAATTGGGGATTTTTCCCAAAGAGTTACTACCCAAGATAAATTTTATCTAAGAAGTGCAAATTTCTAATAACCCAACATCTGTTCTTCTTCTTACTGTCCTATGAATTACCCTCCTGTCCCTAAGAGCCCCAGGCCCCAACCCATCCCTTAGCTCAGAATGGCATATACAGCTAATTTTACCTTTCTGTCTTTGAACCTCTCATGTATGTGGGATTCCCATATGTACAAAATAAAATTTGATTTTCTCCTGCAAATCTGTCTCATGTCAATTTGATTACCAGACCAGCTAAAAGAACCTCTGAAAAAGGTAGAGGAAAATTCTTTATCTCCAACAACATAAATATCAGTTACATACTCTAGCACTTAAACCATGGAAAATAAAATTAAAACACTGTTTACAATAGAATCAACAATAATATATAAGAATAAATTTAACCAAAGATGTTTAATACTTCTAAACTAATAACAACAATTTACTGAGAAAAATATAAAATAAGACATAAAGAAGTGGAAAGATATATTTAGTTCATGGGTGAGAAGACTGAAAATTTTTAAGACCTGGATTCTACCTATGATTGAACTATAAATTCCACTTAATTATTTAAAATCCCATTTTTCAAAAAATTGACAAGCTGATTTTGCAGTTTATACAGATTTCTTAAGCACAAAGAATAGTCAAAACAATCTTTAAAATGAAGCAAATTGAAGGACTTGTTCCTATTTCAAAACTTACTATAAAGCTACAATAATCAGAGTGATTTGAAACAAAAATGACCAAGGTCTGTAGAACACATTATAGGGTACAGAAATAGACCCATCTGATTTTTGACAAAGCCACAAGACTACTTATTGGTGGATATAAAATGTTGCGCTTTTTTTCAATGAATAGTGGTAATGTAACAGGACAAACACATGGGAAAAATAACCTTGACCTGAGACCATACACAAATAATTAATTTCGGATAATTCATGGACCTAAACAGAAAAATGTAAAATATATATAAATTATAGTTCTTACTTTGGGGTATGCACATTTTTCTTAGCGAAAATAGAAAAATAATAAATGGAAAAATTAGATAATTTTTACTTCATCAAAATTAAATACTTGTTTGTCACAACACCATAAAGAAAATGAAAACAAAATAAAACAAAGACTTTGAGAAGATTTTTTTTCTATCATCCATGTATATACTATCTGACAATGACTTGTATCTAGAATACATGAATAATTTCTACATATCAATAACAACCTAATAAAAAATAAGGCAACAGACTTAAAAACATTCTTACCAACATCAACAATAAAGATATACAAATTGCCAATAAACTCATGAGAAGATGCTAACATCATTAGTAATCAGGGAAATGCAAATCAAAGGGTGGAAGCACTTAATGTAATTATAATATATAAAGATAAAATGACTGTCAACATTAAATAATGGCAAGCATGTAGGAATGTAAAACAGTACAACTATTTTGGAAACTTTCAGTGGTTTCTTATATGGTTAATATGCAATATCCCCGTGACTCATCAATTCCACTCCTATGTATTTACTTAAGAAAAATAAGACATTTATTCACAAAAGTAATTGTTCAAGAATATTTGTAGCAACATTATTTCTAATAGTCTCAAATTAGAAACAACTCAAATTGCTGAAAGGAGAATGCATAACAAATTGTGGTATACCCATAGAGCAGAATACAACTCAGCCAAAAATATAAACAATGAACCAAGCATATGCAACAATATGAATGAATCTGAAAAATATTATTCTGAATGAAAGAAGCCAGATGTAAAATGTACATACTGCATGATACCGTTATATGAAGTTCAAAAATAGGAAAAACTCATCTATGGTTATAGAGATCAGAAAGTGGTTGCCTATGAAATATGCATATTGTCTGGAACATGCTTTTATATACTATTTGAGATGACAAAAATATGCTATATCTTGATTGAAATGTTGATTAAATGGATGTAAGATTTGTCAGTACTCACTGAATTATATCTTGAGATCTGAATATTTTACTGAATGAAATTTTACCTCAATTTAAAAAATATTTTCTATCAAGATTGATTACAATTGATTTAGTCTTGTTACCTACCTGTGAATAGTAGAAATTTTGAATAAAGAATGTATTTCCCACACCCACAATGACATATTGCCAGAATTCATTTATGATAGTACTCCAGTTATTTTACAACCTTTAAGGAAATGTAAAAAGTACCTTCTCTGAAAAAAAAAAAAAAAGTTGTTAAGTAAGAGTGAGTGTGTGTGTGTGTGTGTGTGTGTGTGTGTGTGTGTGTGTGTGTTCTGGCTGGGATTCAAAGAGTTACCCAATTTTCTTTCCATATTCTTAAGAGTTATGTCACAGTATTCATTGCAGTGTCTGGAAATACTAGGCATTCAACAATAAACAGAAATAATCAATAGCATTTTTCACAGAACTAGAACAACAAAAACAATTAAAATGTGTATGGAAGCACAGAAGACCCCAAATAGCTAAAGAAATCTTGAGAAAGAAAAACAGAGCTGGAGGAATCAGGCTCCCTGACCTCAGACTATACTACAAAGCTACAGTAATCAAGACAGTATGGTACTGGCACAAAAACAGACATAGAGATCAAGGCAACAAGATAAAAAGCCCAGAAATAAACCCATGTACCTATGGTCAATTAATCTACGACAAAGGAGGCAAGAATATACAATGGACAAAAGACAGTCTTTTCAAGAAGTGGTGCTGGGAAAACCAGACAGCTAGGTGTAAAAGAATGAAATCAGAACATTCTCTAATACCATACACAAAAGTAAACTCAAAATGGATTTAAGACCTAAATGTAAGACCAAATACTATAAAACTCCTAGAGGAAAACACAGGCAGAACACTCTAACATATATCACAACAGGACCTTTTTGGATCCATCTCCTAATCAAAATAAAAATAGACAAATGGGACCTAATTAAACTTAAAACATTTTGCACAGCAAAGGAAACCATTAAAACGAACAAACAACCTACTGAAGGGGAGAAAACATTTGCAAAGGATATGACTGACAAGGGCTTAATTTCCAAAATATACAAACAGCTCATACAGCTCAATATCAAAGAGTCAAATAACCTGGTCAAAAAATGGGTAGAAGATCTAAATAGACATTTCTCCAAAAAAGACAGACAGATAACCAACAGGCACATGAAAAAAATGCTCAACATCGCTAATGATTAGAGAAATGCAAATCAAAACTATGAGGTGTCACCTTGCACCAGTAAGAATGACCATCATCAGAAAGTTTACAAATAATAAATGCTGGAGAGGGTGTGGAGAAAAAGAAACCCTTCTCCAGTGTTGGTGGGAATGTAAATTGGTGCAGCCATTATGGAAAACAGTATGGAGGTTCCCCAAATCACTAAAAATAGAGTTGCCATAGATCCAGCAATCCCACTCCTGGGCATATATCCAGGGAAAACTATAATTTGATACATGCACCCCAATATTCATAGCAGCATTATTTACAATAGACAAGACATGGAAGCAACTTAAATGTCCATCAATAGATAAATGGATAAAGAAGATGTGGTATATATACACAATGGAATACTACTCAGCCATAAAAAAGAATGAAATAATGCCATTTGTTGCAAGTTCAGATTCCCATAGGGAAAAAATGTAACCACCATTTATACTCAAGAATGTGGATTCTGAGAGGCAGCATGGAGACCATACAAACTCATGGAAAAGACGACTTTACTTTTCCTGGAAATGGTTATAAAACTTTGGCTCCAGATGATGCTGGGATTAAAAAGCACAATACACGTGTGTTCAGAAAAATAAAACTACTTACACATCAGTAACACAAACTAAAAATTCAGTATTAATCTTACCAAATATTAGAGAAATCTCAGGCCATTTCTACAACCTGGGATTCAGCCACTTGCTCTGCTGTTTTTCTCAACCCCATCTCATCCATTTAGAAGGGAGCACATACGGGAGCATGCACAGACACGGTGCCCTCACAGGACCCTCTACTTCTCCCTCCTCCTTCCTCCTCTCTCCTTCTTTCTCTCTCCCTCTCAATGTTGAATTGAATTACTCAGCCCCTCATTCTGGGGCTAAATGATAGGACTCTGGGGAAACTTTAAAATAACATTTTTGTGCTGCAGTTCTTTTAAAAGATTACCTTTATCCCTGGAGGGGAAGAGGGACAGCAGTTTTGAATTTCCAGTTACATTCATTTACAGCTTGTCTCTGCCCTGCCACCAACACCCTCCCCAGACTCAAATTCTGTTCTAATTATAAGCCCCCTGAAGGCAAGAACAATGTTTTATTTATCTAGAGCTAGATCTAGGTAATGAGCTAGTTCATTAAATGGCTTAATAACAACACCAAGAAAAATTTTTCAGATGAATATACAGCAACTGTGAGGAATTAAGTAATTTTTTTTAATATCATACTGTCAACATGTTGTTAAGCTGGTATTTGAACTAAGGCGATGTGATTCCAGAGCCTGTTCATGTGTTCTTTGTGCATTTTGCCTCCAGTTAATGATTCTCCATCCCAATAAATATTGATACCTTCTCCTTTCCTCTCAACCCATCCAAATCTTCTCTCTTGAAGTCTTCATTTTAGAGCATTCTCTTCCAGTTCATGATTTCCTCCCTTGCTGATCTCCCATATTTGCTGCCTTTATACACAATTCTGTCATTTTATTGCCATCTATATATATTTGGCCTCTATTGATTTCTAAAGATAATGGTAAAACATGTTTATACAGTACTTAGGAAATTTTCTAATATCTGTACACATAATTACACCGATATTCCAACTAAATTATAATATTAAAAATACATATATTGTTTTATATATCCTGAAGCATGTAGCAGGATTGAGATACATAGAAATGACTAAATATTTCTAAAGTAAAATGTGAAAAACTGTCAAAAATTATTCCAAAGAATGATTTATTTGAACCAATTATGTAGAGTATAAAACATGTAAATCTTTTACTTCCAACTTTACATAAACAATCAATATTTGAAACTGGGCATATTGCCAACATTTACCACTTTAGAATTTACAGTTATAATAAATCTAAGAGGAAACACTTTTTGGTTACAAGAGCAAGGCGATCAACTCATGATATTTTTCTTCATTCCATCTATGTGCTTTGCTACATAAGCAAAAAATGGCCTATTTAGATGTCAGAGAGAGAACATGAATAGAAAGCCATTAGCTATAGCTCTTCCAAATGTATAATAGACTGGGATTATGAAACCAACAAAACATCTGTTTTTCCTGTAAGGTTCTGACAACTTAAACTCTAGTTGTGGTAGTCTGCTATTAGCTACCATTAAAGCCTGTACTGACTGCACACGCCATCTGTTCTCATGAAGCTGCATTAACTCATCATTTAATTCCACGCCCTTTCAAACCATGCCCTTTAATGTTAACTTCACAAAATTATTCTAACACTTTTTAAAATACTGTGTATCCTCTACATTTATCATGTAACAATGAGATGTATTCATTTGAGGGGGGGGAAAAAGTATTTTCTATATGTGGAATAAATGTAGCTTCTCTACTGACTCTCCCTTTCCCTCTTGTCTTCTCCCACCTTCACCAAAAGATAGAAAAATATGGACTTTCTCTAAGAATCTAATCACAAAATAATTATTTACATGCTCATTCCTAAGAGAAGTGCATTTACCTCCCAATCTATGCAGTGTCTGTTTGATTATACCATGTGTGCATTAGTTTCCTCCTTTCCTTCTTCAATTTCCTCCTTTCCTTCTTATCATGACACATCCCATTGATTTATGCAGTTATAACACAATTCCTTTTAGTATAGATGTTTGTGAATTTCAAGTTTTGTTTCTACATGGAAACATATGCCACTTGAAGTCAGTGGCCATCTTTCCATGAGTCAAACATACCGCCTTGCACTAAGTATATGATTAATATAGTGAAATATAGTGAAAGTGCTTTTTTCTGTAAGAAAAAAGCAACTAATCCTAGGTAACTATAATAGGCTAGTTATAGAAACATATCTCATGGCAATTGATAAATGAATGTAAAGACTAACAGCATAGCAATTTACAAGAACACAGATTTTCTGAATAGCATTTCACAGTGGAATGCTCCCTCTGAATTACTTTTGTAAGTAAACTCTGTTCTAACAGTATTGTGAGACCCTAGATCAATTTTTGTGATACTTCAAAGTGCTCTTGAAAAGGCAAGAATGCCAATGAACGACAGAATGGATGTCAGCTGATATTTTGCATCTTAAATTTACTGAAAACTTCACTGCTTTAGTGATGTACAGAATTAACAGCTATATTTAAGTCACTGTAACTGGCTATGTTGTATACTAAAAATAGTGGGAGGTAAATTTATGTTGTTTTCATAGCATGCCAGATACAAATGTTTACAGCATTTTATTCATGACATTATGTGACTGACACATAAAGATATTTGTTGAAGAAAATGTGTGAAATAGTTGGCAGTCCTGATAGCTAGTGATTTTACATGATTTAGCATATGTCACCTCTTGAGCTAAATAATGGCATTCTACCTCCTCTAAGTAGAACTCTCTCTCCTGAAATGGATAGTTTATATTTTTATAAACATACCACCCTCATCTTTATTGTTGAAAAAACTATCAGGCTAATACAGTAAGTCCCCTACATACGAATGAGTTCCGTTCCGAGAGTGCGTTCGTAAGTCCAATTTGCTCGTAAGTCCAACAAAGTTAGCCTAGGTACCCAACTAACACAATCGGTTATATATATAGTACTGTACCATAATAGGTTTATAATACTTTTCACACAAATAATACATAAAAACAAACACACAAAAAAATAAAGAAAACATTTTTAATCTTACAGGACAGTACCTTGAAAAGTACAGTAGTACAGCACAACAGCTGGCACACAGGGGCTGGCATCGAGTGAACAGGCAAGAAGAGTTACTGACTGGAGGAGGAGAGGAGGTGGGAGATGGTAGAGCTGAAGGATCCTCAGCAACAGGCGACGGAGGGCAAGCTGCAATTCCACTCACTCCTGACTTTGATGGCACAGGTTCTGGTTCCTTGCTGGATTCAAATCTGTCTACCCTCTTGAAAAAACGATCCAGCGATGTCTGGGTAGTAGCTCTTTTTTTCTCGTCATAGATGACACAGTAGCACTGGATTGCGTTCTGAACGGCTGTTGCAACCTCTGTGTACTGTTCTATGTTCAGGTCCTGTGCCTCAAAAACTAACAGTGCCTCCTCAAATAAAGAAAATCCCCTTGCCATTTCCTGTATCGTGAATCTCTTCAGTTTTTCAGTTACTTCTTCTTCCTCGTTTCTCTTCTTTTCTCTGGGCCTCCAATTCCACTGTCATCGCTTGGCGCTTCTTAGCAGTACCAGTTACATCATCACTGCTTTTATGCTTGCTTTTGGACATCCTGGGCTTGAAATAAAGATACTGTACTACTGTACTCTATACAGTACTGTAAAGTACATAAAAGCACAACCACTTGAGGATGCACACAGGTGACAATGTACGCCAGACACGTGAACTAACTTATGTGATTGGACATGTGAACACACGTTCGCATCTTTGAAAGTTCACAACTTGAAGGTTCGTATGTAGGGGCCTTACTATATTTTAAGTAATTATACATTTCAACTGTTAACTGTTTTCTATTAAAAGTTTCCTGCTTTCGACCTGCTAGAGAATGGACTTGAGGACACGGGGAGGGGGAAGGGTAAGCTGGGACAAAGTGAGAGAGTGGCATGGACATATATACACTACCAAACATAAAATAGATAGCTAGTGGGAAGCAGTCTCATAGCACAGGGAGATCAGCTCGGTGCTTTGGGACCAGCTAGAGGGGTGGGATAGGGAGGCTGGGAGGGAGGGAGATACAGGAGGGAGGAGATATGGGGATATATGTATATGTATAGCTGATTCACTTTGTTATAAAGCAGAAACTAACACACCATTGTAAAGCAATTATACTCCAATAAAGATGTTAAAAAAAAGTTTTCTGCTTTCTATTATTTCCATTAAGTAACTATTGTTTTATCTGGTTAATCAAATCAATGAGGTATTGGACATCAATCCAAAATGTCAAAAATAATGCTTTGACAGAATTTAGATATTAAAATTAGCACATATATTCTCTTCCTATCAATAATATCCCTTGCTATTAAAATTAGTATATTATTAAGTTGTTTGAAAACATCTACATAAAGCAAGAGTTACAATGACCTTCAATCTATTATCACAATTGGTGAGCCTTAAACTAAAGAATTGATCTGATGATGTTTTTCCCAGAGATTTAAAAAATTAATGGCATGTACTTAAAATAAACAATAATGTAATTTACAGTTACTGTCAATTTTCATGGTGTCTAAATTTAAATATTAATTAAAACAATGCTCAATTTACTTACTTCTAAAACCCCTGGAAGTCTCTCTGGTTTTCAAAATTAAAATTGCATTAATATAAGACAATAGATAAAGAGAACATAGTCAAGCGATGTGGATAGTATCTCCAACTTACATTAGTAATTACTTATAAAAATGACTTCTGAGAACTTAGATATGAGTTCTTCTTTCATATTTTACCAACTTCTTTACAACTTATCTTTCCTGTATGTGAGCTTGATTTATTCCTCACTTACTTCATCTTTATTAGTTAATAAATATTTAATTTCACTCTTAATTCCAGGCTAAGACATTTCTGTGTCTCCTTGACTTTCAGCTCTAAATAAAAATAAAGGCAAACAAACAAGCCCCTCCCCTCACCCCATATACACAAAGCCATATACAGCCCAACACCATGTATATACAAAACAAAATGTGAAGATGACATTGTATGACAACTTTCAGAATACTGTCTACTGCTATTTCAAATGTAAGACATACATAAGTTGAGAAAGATATTCTTTAAAAACACCTGCACTTTTACATAGAGGAACTTAATTCCACAGTAAAGAAATTACTTATCACATTATTCTTATCACATTATTACTCATTACCTTGCCTCATCGTCATATAACTTGGGTAGATTTGGTTACTTGATTTATGAACATAAAGTTAAATAAGACTGTTTAGTAACTGAGTAAAAAATAAAACCCACCTCTTAAAATGGATAGTGTTTTTCTAACCTAACTAGGCACATCACTATGTTTTCAAGAGCAATTTCCAAAAATTGGTTTCTTCATTAAACATTGATTCACTTATTTTTCTTTTTTGTTCTTTGAGAACCCACATGTTTCTCATCATGAAAATATATATTTATGTGTATGTACATATACACCCACAATATGTAATTTTATTGACATCTTCCCTTGTATTATTATATACACGTAATTTGGGTTTTAAAAACCCCTTATATAATAAAGGAAAAATATTTATTCAAAACTGTAAAATTATTTTTTAAGTTTATTGCCAACTCTAGACGTAATTACATGTAATCTTTCAGCATTTAGGAATTTTGAGTTTATAGTTAATAAATATATAATTATAATAATGTAATATATATAAAATTTCACAAAAGCCTTATAAATATAAATTACTATCATCACAACAGCTTTTTTATATGGTAAAAGAATCTCAAAAACATATACACTTATTACTGCTTGCCTTTATTGAACCAAATACATCAGACAGGGAATATTGGAAGAAATGGATAAAGTCTCTTATGCTCATGCAATAGACTAGAAAGGATATATAACTAAAATCATTTGCCACATGCCATTCAAAACAGTTTCAATGTATGTTGCACTGATCCTAATAAATATATTTAGCCTTACAGATTTACAAAATGATTAAATTTCATCTTTCCAATTTACAGAAAAAAATTACTTCAGAATTTATTATGCTATCTTCCTTATTTGCCATAATGAAACAACTCAATACTGACCACTTTTTAAAATGTGTAAATAAAATAGTGTGTCAATGTAGGATACAGATTAGTTACCAGAGATCAGAACTGATGTGGGGAAGTCAGTCATTTCATATCTTCTTTCCTGTAAGTGATTTTAGATTATACCTACTTCCTGATACAGTTCCAAGATAGTATCAATGGGGAAAAGTGAATTTCTATAATTACAAATTAAGATAAAAATAATTTTATAATCAAATACTTTTATTTGAAGCTCACTGTTATATGACATTAAATTAAAATTGAGTTCAACTTCAGTTCAACACTCAACCTTTAAGGGGAAAATAATGGCTTAAATGTTACCTCATAAAGGAAATTTCATTTGTGAACCATCTAATGTCATACCTAAAATAAGGCTCCAACTGTCTGATAATTAATATTAAAAACTCATACCTCTGTAATTACTTTCAGCCTAGCAATTGCAAGGATATTCTCATAATACCAGAAATACCAGAAGTAGAATTTACCCTACGGGCATTTGGGAAAATGCCAAGTGACTAGACTGGACTGTTACATAATTGTTCCTGAAATTGAAGATGGACAAGCTCTAAATATATGTCTTATCATTATTTCTGTATTTCCCAATAACCTTCCTCATCATCATGTTAAGAGAAAACTTCACTCAACATGTGGTTCATAAGACAAATAAATTACATTCTTTGGAAACCTCTCTCCAGATCTGCTAACTTTCTGCGAGTGACAATAAATTTAAAATATTCAAATTAAAAAAAAAAAACTTAAGTCAGCCTTGGTCAAAATAAAATGACACCTTTAAAATGCCACTGCACCAAAAGTGCAAGCAACAACAAAAAAATAAACAGGACATCATCACAATTAAAACTATTGTGTGTTAAAAGATACCATGAGGATAGTGAAAAGATAATGCATAGAATGAGAGAAAATTGTTGTAAATCATGTATCTGATAAGGGACTTGTATCTAGGATATATAAAGAGTCATTACAACTTAATAAAAAAATTAAAATTGTCAAGGGATCTAAATAGGCATTTATGCAAAGAAGATACACAAATGATAATAAGCACATGAAAAGTTCAGTAACTTTGGTAAAGAGTGTGGGAATTTCTCAAATGGTTGAACACAGAGTTAGCCATGGGACACAGCAATTCTACTCCTAGGTTTATACCCAAGAGAAATGAAAACATAGTCACACGAAAATTTGTATATCAATGTGCACAGCAACATTATTCATAATAAACAAATTGCAGAAACAACGCAAATGCCTATCAACTTATGAATGGTTAAATAACATGTCATATCTATATAATGAATTATTACACAGCAGTAAAAAAAGGAATGAAGTACTGATTCATGTTACAATGTAAAAGAACCTTGAAACCATTATGCTAAGTAAAAGAAGCCATTAAGTTGTACCCTTTAAATGAGTGAATGGTATGATCTTTAAACTATTTCTCAATAAAACTATTTAAAATATATGTATTCATATATACTTCATATTTGTGATGCTGTTTTAAATGGCACTTCACTTTGAATTCTGAGTATATTTGTGCTCGTTTATAAAATGCATGTGTACTTTGTATATTCATTATATCCAGATTGTATCATGATTTGAATTTTTATTGTAATGATATACTTAGTGAGTGCTTTAATATTGGAATAAGAGGTTTTACAATACATAAATATTTCTTAGCTTGTATCCTTTGTTTCACAATTTTGATGCATCTGAGAAAAATTTTAAGTTCAAATTGCTTAGAGCGAAATTTCCACTTCACTACAGACCACTGTATAGAGGAGGCCCTTGATATCCTTCCTTCCTATCTAATATTTCACCACCCTGCCATTATGTGCCTCAAGATTCCCAAAACACACCTCATAGTTGCCTATCATCCTATAAATGGTGGCCACTCCAAAAGACCACTAACTCTGTGCCCATCCTTCCCCTTCAGCAGTCCACCCCCATGGAGTTCAGGCTCCTAATTGTGTCCCTCTATCTCACTAGCTTCCAAGTCCAGAAAATCACTCATGGTTATCTATCGGCAATATGTCTACCCCACTCTACTCTGAACTTTCCATTTATGTTTAGTTTATCTCCAGCTCGAATCTCCCTTGAATCTTTTCTGTTTTTTCCCCATAGTAGTGTATCTGGAGATGAGGAAGCACTGTCCCTTTACATTACAATCATTTACAGACCCACATATTGCCCCTTTCAAGCTGCTTGAAAGTTTGACCTCCAGGGTCACTGCCATTCTGACATTACTTATATCTTAATTTTTGGTCACTGAAATATTCTCTATATGATCTTTGCAACACTCTGGCCTCTCAATCTTTTGAAACCCATTCCTCCAATAAACTTGTCTTTCTCTCTGCCTGAACTACTCAAGCTTCTGTTCATTCCCTGTCTTATCATCATAAATACAAACCTTCCTTTAACACAAATGCAAGCACCTCAGGCTGAGCACCATCGCTCATCCTTCATGCTACCCCCATCCAGTACTCCACCTCCATCAACCCCTCTACCTTGACGTAACTTCCCACCAATTTAACTGAACTGTCCCTCACACTCCTCTGGTTTTTATTTCCCTGTCATCAATTGTCCTTTTGTGTATATCTTAACTCCTTGCCCCCTTATCTTACTTCCTTGACTAGGTTTCTTTAACTTAAAGACAACACACCTAACAGAAACAACATTTTCTTCATAAAGAAAGAATTTCCTGAGGCTAAGATATCCAGATAGCAAACAACTCAAGAGAAGCTTTAGAGATTTATATAATGTCTCCCCTATTTGACTGCAACACTCTTCAAAGATAAGGGGATGCGTAAGTCACTCACTTCCCCAGATCTTGACCGTTGCCTGAGCAGTTCAGTTTTTGGCCCACTGAATTCCAAGTGAATCTCACAATGTCTAATTTCCATTCATTCAAGTGATATGTACTGATGCCTTTCATTTAACCAAGCCCTCATTTAGGTGCTAGAAATACAACAATATACAAAACCAGTATGTTTCAATGTCTTTTGAAGTTTAAGTCTTACCATAAGGAGAAAATTAAAATTAAATAAATAGTAAGATAGTTTAAGATGGTGATAAATAGTGTAAAGAAAAAAAATCAAGGCAATGTGAACGAGAGAACGGGTTGGTAATTGGAGCAGACAAAAGTGTCAGGAAAAAGTTTTCTAGGCAGTTCAGATTTTAGTTGACACGCAAAAGATGTGACGGAGCTAGACATACAGGTTTTGCCAGGAGGACTCCTGGGTAGGGAGCAGTAATACTGGGGCTGGGGAAAAACCCACACGCTCAACTGCCAGAAGGAAGGCCAGCCTGACTGCAGCAAGACAAAACCAGAGGAAAATGACAATGGTCATAAGCCTGTAGGTTGCCATTACTACTATGTGAGATAAAGTCAGAGAGAAAGATATTTCTCAGGATATACATATACACGTATGATTTTCTTTTCAAATGAGACTTGTCTTTCTATTCAAACCTGAGCTGTAATTGTTTCCACTGAGAAAACTAATTAAATATCTGATTCCCTTCACTTTAAGCAATTTACCAAGCTCTTTGGCTGGTTTTCAAGTTCCTGTATGAACTGTTATTCTCCTGAGATTATACAGGGGTTATTCCCAGATATTGACAATATTCTTTCAACTTATTTTCCTTTGATTAAAGTTTCTCTTTACACTTCTAATTGAGTTCTACCATTTCAAATACTGAATCTTTCTGACAAGCTTAATCTGTTATTACTTTTTCCTAGGAAATACCATATAATCCGTATTTTTTCAAGGCACTTTATTTGGAAGTACTGGCTCAAATATGATAGGAACATTTCATCCGTCTTGTAAATCCAGGAATTTGTTTTCTCGATATTTTTTTGTTATTGAAAGTAATCTTTTCTCTTCATTGTACAAGTGAGCTATTAAAATGTGAAAAGAAATTCAAGCAAACAGAGAAATATGACAAAGAAAGTAAACATCATCCTAAATCACATTACTATACAGTAGGAAGATTTTCACTGGGTATGTGTATTTACAAAATGAGAACATACTTCGCATGAGGTATTTTCATTCAACATATATAACAGGCATCTTTCCAAATCATTAAATATAGAGTGCCATAACCATTTTAACAGCTATAAGCTACAGCTGTGATAACTAAACTCCATGTATATGATATACTGTGTATATAATCATTCGAAGTTCCTAGAAGTTCTTTGGCTTCATCAACACTAACTACTAATACTTAAGGTGCACGTTCACCTGCAATGGCTACTAGAATATATGGATTAATTTGCACCCCAGCGACAGTACCTAGAATCTATCTGAACTCTCTTTTCGAAATTTGTCTATTTAAAGTCCTTACGTACTGTATTACTTGCCAACTTATAACATACAAACTGTGTGTTAATTTGGTTAGGCATGCTTTTGATTACTAGCGAAGTTGAGTAACTTTCCATGAATTTATCATATATATTTTTATTTTTTAATATAAATGCTTAATATCTTTCCCTTTTTTCAGTTTTAATATTTTTTATTTTTATACATTCTTTTATGTTGGGAGTATGATGTTTCTCATAGCTGATGCAAGTATTTTGCTAGTTTTTAATGTGGCTTATCAATTTTTTATTAATTTTTTATGTTTTAACTTTTAATATTTGTGTTTAATCAAAACTAGTTTTGTTGCATACATTGTTATAGTATTTTGAAATTTACATATAATAAAAATAACTTTGTCAACATTTTGTCTAATAAATTGCTTTAGTTTTTGCATCCACTTGGTAGTAAAATGAACCAAGACTTTTTTTTTTTTTTTTTTTTTTTGCGGTACGCGGGCCTCCCACCGCTGTGGCCTCTCCCGCTGCGGAGCACAGGCTCCGGACGCGCAGGCTCAGCGGCCATGGCTCACGGGCCCAGCCGCTCCCGCGGCACGTGGGATCTTCCCAGACCGGGGCACGAACCCGTGTCCCCTGCATCGGCAGGCGGACTCGCAACCACTGCACCACCAGGGAAGCCCACCAAGACTTATTTTGACAAAAATAAAAATAAAATAAAGATGTGTGGTACAACTAGAAGTGGGGGAGACTATGGATTAAGTTTCTCAGAAAATAATAGTCTTCCCCTTACTTTAGTAATTAAAGTTTTGTTCTTTATTTCAAGTTGTTTTAGTTCAACTTGATTGTGAGGAGAACAGAAGGATGCCTGTAAATGTACTTTTACAAAATCATCTGTCTTAATAGTCCTTATGTACAGGATGATATATCACACTCTTCACAATTTTTAATAAGCCGTAATCATTCAAAACAAATGCTGGCTGGCCTGGAGGAAGAGTCTTGGAGAAACCCTGCTGGGAAAGGTCTCAATTCTTTAATGTTTGATGGTGGAAAGATCCTAGGGAGCTCACAGGAAAAACTGCATGACTAGGGTGGTCCAAAGTGGCAAAGAGGGAAGCCCTCAGGGGGTCAGTGTGAGAGTATTTCAATATTTTACAAAGCACTAAAGATATCAGATATACTGAAACATACCTGCTGACTAACATATTTGTTTCTTCTCAATTTTCAAATTTCACAGAGATATAAAGCTAAGTACTGCATTTTGCTTAAATTCGGAATTCAGCCCTCCTTTTCATATCAAATACATGATTCATGTGTTTCTATTGTGTTGTTAAATAATGACTACCAGATTTGTCTACTTCATTTTTAAGGATATTAAGTAATCAGTTCAAAGTGTTAACTTACCATTTATGAAAATGAAGAGTTACTAACATCCTTTTATTTTTCCCACATGTAAATATTAGTAACTTCTTTTACAAAAGAAAATCAGACTACAAGCCCTAGTAAGCAAACCACTGAGCTTGGCAAAATAACAAATGATTTAATTTTTAAAAATGCTCAGTAGCTAAATAATATTCAGACATGTAAACCACAATAATCTAGTTTATTTCAGAGATTATGTGAATTAGTCAATAATAAATATACAACTTTGACTTAACATTTTGTGTGACTGATATGTTTAAATATAGCATAACTTAATTAAATTAATGGTCATTAAATATATCTAATATAGGTGCCTATTTTGTAACCAGGAACATAGTGTTTGTCTCAACAACAGAGCCAAGCATACAGAAATATTTTCTTTCAATCAAATTATTTCTAATTATTGGGAAGAAACAAAATTTCACCATTTTTAAACTCAAAATTTTATCCAAGTCACTAAGAATAATTTTTTAAAATATTTGTGCTAATACCTAAAATAAAAAAATGAATTCTCTTTAAAGTAATTACAGTTCTCTTTATATTTTTCCATCTAATATAAAATTTGATCTTCAAAACAATCCTCTTGGGTAAGTACGACAGCTTTATTATCATCAGTTTTGAAATCAAAAGCATCTCCTAAGGTCAAACCTGGAAAATGACAGATAAAGAGCTGAATATATTCCATCTTCTTTCCCTGTGTTCTGTTAAATTCTCCTTTTAAGATATGCCTAATCTAAATAGTAAAAGTGGAAATCAGCTCAGTTTTTAAGTGAAATTCATTTCTTAATATCTAATTCTGACATTTTTCTTCATATTTTACATAATCTATAATTGAATCCAAATCAGCTACATATAGATTATGAGTTCAAGTAAAGCTCAATAATCTTTATAAGTTTCATTCTATTGATTTATAAGATAGTGATTATTATTATTACCTTACATGTCACTAAATGGTTACTTGTGTAAGTTTACCTTATTAAACCTATGCAAAGTTTTAAAAATTGGACCTAGTACAAATTTCTTTATGTAACCTCAAAAAACTGCTTCCAGTAAGAATGGCTTTCAAAATAACAATTATGTAACTTTAAGAATCTGTTGATCACACAGTTAAAATATTACATCTGGCAGGTACCTGTAATGTTTCAGTTGTAACACCTGCTCAAATTGCTATTACATAGGTACCACTTTAAATTCAGAGTTTGAAACTGCCGGGTCAGTTTTTCAACCTTTAAATCGTAAACTTTGATGGCCACTTTTCGTAAGGAAAAAAATTAAATAAGTTCATTGAATGTAAGGCAGCCTGTAAATGAGTCAGGGTTATTCCATACAACTTGTCTTCGATTTGATTTCACTTGTCGACTTTTCCCTCTTATCATCCTCCTTCTGGCATTCCTCTTAATAGTACAGACCGGTGATTCCTACTCTTAAATCTTAGCTGTCAACTTTTGACATAGCAAATAGTTTAATTAGGAAAATAAAAAGAATAAATATATTTAGAGCTTGCAACAAATACGGTTAATATCAAGAGGGTTTGGTCCGCTCCTTTTTTTCAAAAACAGAGCAATTTATTTCAATAGCCTTGAATGAAATTTATGTCCTAATGTCCCATCTATGATTAAAGTATGATAATTATCTACTCTGCTTATGAATTTGTATTTAGCCTAGTATTAGCTAAAATCAATGAACTTTGCCTGCATTCATGAAACATTTCTATGATGATCTCACTCAGTTGGCAGACAACCCTCTTGGAGTAAGTGGATCTTGGTCCCCGTGACCTCTACGATTGCCTGCAAGCCTGCCGAACCCAGTCTGGAGGTGAGGTAAGACATACTCGACAGATATCCATGCAACTACTAGAAACTGCAGCAAGGCACCTCCTCCAAAAACAGAAAGTCTTAAACAGAAAACAGGAAGGTGACAGCACAATAAAACAAAGCATCATTTGGCTGCCAGCTACTAGACGCTGAGCAAAACCCATTACGAAAGTAAGTAAATGGATCATTCCTAATTCAGCTGGCCCCGACTGGTAACAACTCCAGCTATTTGCCTATGTTCTCTCAGGACTCATTTCTGCTCCTCTGTGACCTGTTTTGTTTTAGGGAGGCTGGTATCCCAAAACCATATGTCCAAAGCTCCCTTGCCAGTGGCCTTTGGGCTGTGAATGGAAGGCACTGGTAGAAGCAAATACAGAGAGAAATGGCTCTTCCGTTGCTTCTGTTGGTTGCTAATCTAGCTGGATGCAGACTTCTACAGTGACAGGGTTTTCTGTCCATTTAACACATTAAAACTCTTTTCCCTGGTCTCTGGCCTCCTTCATTTCTGCTGAGAAGTCATCCACTGCTCTTATAACTGTTCTGTGGTATGTCACATGCCTATTTTTTCTGGCTACTTTTAATGGGTTTTTGTTTGTTTTCAGCTGTTTAAACATGATGTGTTCAGATGTAATTTTCTACATAACCTACTCGCAGATTATGGAGGGCCACTGCAGTGCACTTGCTGAAGGCCCAGAGCACCGTGAAGGGAGTTCTTTCATTTCTCCTGAACCAACTCCAGCTTCTGGATTTACTATCCCTCTCCACTCGGCAAAGGCCTGTGGGAAAGTGTTGACAGCAAGCGCTGCAGACAGACTCTGAGGCTGGAGGTCTTTGGTGTTCTAATGCATCGTACAAGGCCATGGGCATCTGTAAAAGCTTATTAAAATTACTTTTTCTGCTTAACTCCATCTAGGGTGTTTGCTCCTATTCTCCCATTCTGCCAGGATGAAAGCAGTTACAGATCTCTTCTCTTCTGAGAAGTCTTGTTAGTTACTAGAATTTTGTTATTTTAAGCTTCTAAATCTAATATATTTTTTAAAACTATGATTTTCCCTCCCTCCCTTCCTTCCTTCGTTCCTTCCTTCCTTTTACCCAGCTTCTTCTCTTGTATAGAGTGGGCGTGATAATCTTTTGCAACTTTCTACATCTCAACAATAAGCGAAAGTCCACATTTACTGGTTTTAATCAGAGTGTAAATCAGACATACATTTTTAGTCACTACTGGTTGAAGTATGAGCAAATGCATAAGGAGGCACTGGACTTAACAGAGAACACTAAGATGTGATCCAAAGTTGCGGCAAGAAGGATGAAGAGAAGTATGTGGATCGAAGATATATCTATAATTCCTCAATTCCTGCTACAGAATACATCATGTTCTTTTTTCAACAAAAAATTACAAAGCATGTTAGAAGAAGAAAAAAACCGTCTTATGAGACAAAGGAAGCATAGGTACCAGATTCACAAATGACAAAGATCTTGAAATTACCAGATAGGGAATTTTACATTACTATGGTTAAGATGTTAAAGAATCTAATGAAAAATAAGACGATACTCAAGAAGAGATAGTTAATGTAAGTTAGAAGATAGAAACTCTAAGAAGGAATCAAAAGGAAATTAGAAATCAAAAACACTGTAACATACATGAAGAATGCCTTTGGGACTTCCCTGGTGGTCCACTGGTTAAGACTGTGCTTCTACTGCAGGGGGCAAGGGTTCCATTCCTGGTCACAGAACTAAGAGCCCACATGCCTCAGGGTGTGGCCAAAAGTTAAAAAAATAAAATAAAAAAGAATGCCTTTGATTGGGCTTATCAATAGACTGGACATGGCCAAGAGAAGAATCACAGCTTAGAGACAGGTGACTAGAAACTTCCAAATTTGAAATGCAAAGGGAAAAAGGAATGAAAAACTGGAGCAGGATATCAAGAACTGTGAGACAATTACGGCAGATGTAACATATGCATGATGCACATATCAAAAGGAAAAAAAAAGGAGCAGAAGAAATATTTGAAGTAATAATAGCCAAGAATTTAAAATAATAATAATGGACACCTAGCAGGATAAACACCAAAAAACTACAGGTAAGTGTATTATATTTAAACTGCAGAAGACTAAAGACAAAGAATTTTTTTTCCTTTAGATTGTTTTTTAGCATCTTTATTGTAGTATAATTGCTTTACAATGGTGTGTTAGCTTCTGCTGTATAACAAAGTGAATCAGCTATACATATACTTATATCCCCATATCTCCTCCCTCTTGGGTCTCCCTCCCACCCTCCCTATCCCACCCCTCTAGGTGGTCACAATGCACCGAGCTGATCTCCCTGTGCTATGCAGCTGCTTCTCACTAGCTATCTATTTTACATTTGGTAGTGTAGATATGTCAATGCTACTCTCTCACTTCATCCCAGCTTACCTTTCCCCCTCCCCGTGTCCTCAGGTCCATTCTCTACGTCTGCATCTTTATTCCTGTGCTGCTCCTAGGTTCTTCAGTACCTTTTTTTTCTTAGATTCCATACATATGTGTTAGCATACGCTATTTATTTCTCTCTTTCTCACTTACTTCACTGTGTGACAGTTCCCAGCTTACCTTTCCCCCTCCCCGTGTCCTCAGGTCCATTCTCTACGTCTGCATCTTTATTCCTGTGCTGCTCCTAGGTTCTTCAGTACCTTTTTTTCCTTAGATTCCATATATATGTGTTAGCATACGCTATTTATTTCTCTCTTTCTCACTTACTTCACTGTATGACAGTCTCTAGGTCCATCCACCTCACTACAAATAGCTCAATTTCGTTTCTTTTTATGGCTGAGTAATATTCCATTGTATATATATGCCAATTTACATTCCCACCAACAGTGCAAGAGGGATCCCTTTTCTCCACACCCTCTCCAGCATTTATTGTTTGTAGATTTTTTGATGACGGCTATTCTGACCAGTGTGAGGTGATACCTCATTGTAGTTTTGATTTGCATTTCTGTAATGATTAGTGAGGTTGAGCATCCTTTCATGTGTTTGTTGGCAATTTGCATATCTTCTTTGGAGAAATGTCTATTTAGAAGACAAAGAATCTTGAAAGAAGCCATTAGTGAGGGGGGCATGTCAGGGGGGAAAACACAGGGAAACAAAACTAAGAATTACATCAGACTTCTCATCAGAAACCATGCAAGCAGGAATAAAGTGGAGTGAAATATTTAATGTGTTGAATGAAAAAAATCTCACCAACCTAGAATTCTGTATCTAGTAAAAATAACCTTCAACAATGAAGAAATACAGAATTTATCAGACAAAAGCTCTACAGATTTGTCACCAGTAGCCCTGCCTTACAAGGAATATTAAAAGAAGTTCTTCAACAAGAAGGAAAATGATACAGTTCAGAAACTCAGATAATTCATTCATATGAAATTCCAGAAAAGGCAATATTTTAGGGATAGAGAACAAATCAATGGCTTCTAGTAGCTGAATGCCAAGAAGGTAAGATTGGGATTGATTACAAAGGTCCTTAGAGAACTTTTGGGGAAGATTATTCTGTGTGCTGACTGTTGTCATGGTTACATGACTGCAGGCATTTATCAGAATGTGTATAATGTGTAAAAAGGTTGAATACTGCATCTCTGTAAATATTATCTCAATAAACCTTATTTTATCATGGGTTTTTTATCTGATACTAAACTTGTAAGTGTTCTAATATTTTGAAATAATTATCTAAATATTAGGTAGTATAATAGAATAACTCCAAAATAAAAATAAGGTCTTAAATTATGTCCAAATGTTCATGGGTTTTTTATCTGATACTAAACTTGTAAGTGTTCTAATATTTTGAAATAACTAATTATCTAAATATTAGGTAGTATAATAGAATAACTCCAAAATAAAAATAAGGTCTTAAATTATGTCCAAATGTATCCAAATTTATGGTTAAAACTTGTTTGTGGATAACACCTGTACTCCTCAAGAATCAAATACAGGGAGTTAAAATTTCTTTTTCAGAAACCTAGATATTTTAACATTTAAGAATGAGATTGATTTTAAACATGTTTTAAACTTATTTGTGAAATTGTCTTTTAAAACCCACTTTAAAGCTTGTTTGGAAATATTTACAATCAAGTAGTAATGTGTCATACCACATTTTCCCCTAAAAGCCATTACATTGTAATGCTCTACATCTTAATGCTTCACAAACATTATTGATTTTTTTCGGAATCTTTAGGTTTAGCTTGAGTCAGGCCTTAAAAGACCAATATCCTTATTTTTAAGCATATTTATTAAACTGAAATGATTCTTGCAATGGGAGAGGGGAAATTTATATTTCTTACTTCAAAATATTAAATATTTGGTCTAATATCTTAAGTCATTAATTCCAAATAGCTCAATAAATTGATGACACTAAACACTAAAAAGAAAAAATATTAGTTATATTTTTTTCCTAAATACTAAGTGTTTATGTTATGGATTATTAAAGATTTTAGTTAATTTAGCTTCTAAACACCTTCCACTTGACAGTAAACATTATAATTTAAAATTGCTTTATAAAGTTTTCTTAGCAGTTATTCAGAAAAACCCCAAGGCAAGTCAGACTTATTACTCCATTTTATGGATTAGGAAATTTACCACAAGCAGAAAAATCCCTTAATAGTGATTCAATGGTAGAATAAATTACTAAACTCAAGCCCTCAGGCATTGCTTACTTCATTATGCAACAAAATTTCTATTTGCTTACATTTTGCATGGAATAAATTTAGATAATGTACCCTGCTAGGTATAATTTAGTTTAAGGAAACATTCATTATCAGAATAAACACTAATCACTGTTTAAAAAAATGAATAAATAAATCTCTATACTAAAATAGTTTATCAAGAGATAGATTACTATAGGATTTGAGAAATTTTAGAGTTTCTCCCTTAATTTTAAGAAGGGGGGAAGCTACGTTGCTCCAAATTAAAAGACATGCACTGGGGCCAAAATCAAGTCTCTATTTGTAACTTTTGCAGGCTCACCATGTTCTTGAGCAATCTGGCTACTTTTCTTTAGTATCTTCCTTGTTGATCCTCCAGTCTTTTTAAAACTTTATTTCCATCATTCCTCAAGCCAAACCCTATCTCTCACCTCCTCTCACAGAAGATGAGAACATCCACCTGATCTTCATTGCCCAGACCAGAAAATCTAAGTATTAGCCATCAGAGCCTATAGTCATCTCCTGTTCTCCAGTCTAAAATGTCAATGCTACAAATCCTTCTCCACTGAAGGCTTAATTCTTCTACCAGTGCTTTCCACAGACTCCATTGCATCACCACAGGGAGTACAATTCTTCAGTATCCTCTGTTCTATGAGAACATGATTTCCAGTCATAACTAAAAATAAAAATAAAATGTCCCACCACTCTACTTTCAGTATATTATCATCATCTCTCTTTCCCTTAAACTTCCTGTAAGATTTGCTTCAGAAACTCAGAGTTTTTGATTGTAAGCAACAGAGATAAATTCTGGCTGTTTTATGCAAAATTAAGAAGTCCTGGAAAGAAATAGGGAGCTTTCAGAATTGAGAAAAGGCAGAGGCCCTGTAAAATAAGCAGCGAAAATAATTTGTCCAGCACATCAGCTGTCCTCCTCGTGGCCACGCTGACTAGACCCCTCTCTTGGCCATGCGTGAATGCTTCATTCCTCTTGGTAAAATGCATTTTTAAACACTCTTTCTTTGGTGTCATGTGCATCAGTTCCCTGAACAGGAACTTGTTCCTGTTATCTCTGTTTAAGGTAATTTTATTTATTATCTCTGTTTAAGATAATTTAATTTATTATCTCTGTTTAAGATAATGGTTTCCTTCTTTCTGGCTCTATTGTGAATGCACAAATAAATGTCCCCATAACTTCGAGCCCACAGTCCCATAAAGACTTTGTCACTAATCCCTTTCATTCCAGTCTAGATTTTTTAAAACCATATTCCATGTAGCTGCCAGTGCTCTTTTAAAACTGCAGATCAGATGGAGTAAAACTTGTTCAAAACTTATTAGAGGCTCCCTATTTATCTGCTGGGTGAAATAGCTATTTTCTAACTACAAGGATGCTCATCATCCGGATAGCATCTAGTCCATGAAGCATCACTTCATGCCACTCTTTCTTTTATAGTTAACCCTATGGTAAAATTAAGTCGAGACTAGATTTGTGCAAATACCCTGACACTCTCCTCTAATCTCCTAGACTTCATCAACTCCTTCCCTACTCATCCTTTTAAGAGTTTTACCAGGATGCCTCCCCTGACCATGCCTGTCCCAGTTAGAGTCCCTCAATTGTCTCAAAGTGTCTGTGTGTATACCTATCATCATGATTTATATTTTGTATTACAGATAATAACATTTACCTATTTGGGATCTCCCATAATCAACTATCAAATCAGTCTTATTTATTTTTGTACTCTCACATACAAATTGATGACTCTCATACAGCCAGTGAACAGTGTGTTTAACAATTAACCTGAATTAACAATACACTTTTTTAGGGTGACCTGATGCTAAATCTACATGTTGCCCTTCATTTACCCTTTCAAGTTCCAAATCCTTATTTTCAGTTGCCTTCAAGGAATATTTATCAGTAATTCTCACCTCAAGGCCTGTGTTCTTACCATCACTAACCTCATAGAATATTTTTCCCCAGGTACCCACAAAACTCCCTCACTTCCTTCCAAACTCTGCTCAACATTTTCTTCAGCACAGCGGCCTTTGAATCTCTACATAAAATACCATTCTTCACCTCTTTCTATCCCTTTTAACTGCCCATTTTTTCCTCATAATAATCAATACCACTAATTATTTTTTGTTTATTATCTCTCTCTTCTCAGAGTGTAAGCTCCATGTAAATAAGAATTCATTTTTGGGGGGGGGGATGTCACATATTCAGTTTTACTAGCCATATTTGTGAAAACATACTCTTAAATATTAAAAGAAAGGAGGAGACAGTGACAAGCCTTCCCTAATTGTCTTTTATGCTATACTCTATATATCACTTTCCATCAGGATTTTGAAATGAGATGTTGCATACTTGCCCAACATCTAACCCCAGTACTGCTGAATGCATCCCTCAGTGTGCCAAAGAGATCTCAAACATATGCAGGTCTGAAGTTTAACTACATTTGCTCCTCTCCTCACTTTCAAATGAACCTACCCCCCTCTTGCCAGAGACAAGACCCTTTTGTCTCTCTAGTGTCAACATTATTCTTCATGGCACCCAGATGGAAACCTTGGAGGATGCCCATGCTGATTGTTTCTCATCACCATAGACGGACACTGTCTCTCAACAAAGCAATGCCACCCTCTAGTGATACGTGGCTGAAAGATGTTCTTCGTGATCCTTTTGCCAAACAGCACTATTCTTTTACAAGTGTGAGAAGAGAAAGTACCTATCCTCCTGCAAATAAATACAGTTTTTAATTCTCTTGTAATCCACTGGCCTTAACAGTTAAACTTCCGGTCAACCAATACACTGATCCCCTTCAGAGGAAGAGGCTGGCAGGTAACCCAAGTAGTCACTGGCTGCCTACCTTATAAGATGACCTTTATAACTGTCATTGTCCCTTTATTTTTTCTTCTGGAGGGGTAAGGATTGCTATTGTGCTTTAGCTTTCATAAGTCTCTGAAATAGAACAGGATATTAACTTTAAGGCCATGCTGCAACCTAGACCGAAAAAGAAAACATCTTGTGTTCTCTGCCAGATTATCTAATAACACTCATCAAAATGTATACGATGAGTTCAAACTAAAACAGAAAGGATGACCCAGATTTAAATACAAACACTTTCCCATTATATCCCCCAATGGAATTAATACTTAAAAATCCAAATATTTGCTCCTTTAAGTTCTTATTCGATTAACTCATAGCTAAATGATTCCCAGTCAGATGCCTGGCAAAGGGGAAACTTTTTTCAGCAAATAAAGCATTTAGAACAGTAGCCAGCACATGGTAGATATTCAATCATTATTAGGTCATATTAAGCACCTTATTAATAGTAGAAATTTCCTTTTTCAAAGTTCTAAAAGTCACTAGGGAACATAACAGAGTGCCATGATTGTATCAGTCAGAATGGGCCAGGTTAGACCGCAGTGATGAACACCCCCGGCATCTCAGTGGCTAATACAAAGTATTATGTCATACTCATTATATGTCCAAGCCCTGCAGCTCTTCCATGTTGTCTTAATATACTTTGCATGCAAAGAGTGAACTACTGTAAATAACACAATCTCTCATAGCTCTAACCATGAAACTTAGAAAATTCAAAAATTCACATATTTATGTTGAAAAGACAAAAATGGGGGAAAGGAACATCTTGTCATGGACCAGGATCAATGCTAGGTTTTTTATATTTTCATTTTTAATTTTCACACTGCGAAGTAACTAATATTTATTTCCATCTTACAGATGAGAAAACTGAAGTCCAATAATGCATTATAGACAGTTTTAACAACCTTACATAGTATAAGATACTCAAACTGAATCTGAGTCGGCAAAATGGTACCAACTAACTAAATACAGGTACCATTCCAAACACGCCTATAAAAATCATAAATATCTGCAGATTCATATTTAGATCTACCAATATCCCAAGGTACAGTAAACACAATATTTAAGAATTTCAACGAGACATTTTACATGTTTAAAAAAATCTGGTTAAATCCTACTTCTTTCTCTTTTTCTCCTGTACCACTGTCTCCTCCTTTGGTTTCTCCTCAAAACACGTTGAACTAAATCGGAAGATTAGCAGAAACGCAGAATTTCTCCTTGTTGGCTGATGCACAGCAGAGAGCATTAGGCAGGGGAGTGGTTTTCTAGGGTTTTAGGACACAGAGTTACTCTAAGAACAGGGAGCAAAGATCTCAGGAATGGAAACCACAAAGTTTCAGCCATTCTGACACACAGGTTTCAGCAAAACAGAATACTCATCGGTATCAGCCATGAGAGAAAGGCCCTCTGCAGTCTCCTAGGAAAGATTCAAGTAGTTATTTTTTCTGTATGTTAGCTTTGAATTTGGACTCAGGCGGGTTTTCCAGCAAAGGCAGACAACGTCTGCAAAAACCTGCAATAAGAACAGGAGGACTCAGCCCTGAATTCTCTCACATCTGACTTTCTGGTCTTCAAATATTTTCCTTAGAATTGTGAAAATTAAAAAAACGATTTGTTCAAAATACTTATCTTTGAAAAATGTGTATTTCAAACAAAATATTAATTGGTTTTATTAGTTTTTTATGTATTCTATGTACACTGCCAAAGATTGTTAATCCAATTTGTGTAAATAAGGAAACTATCAAAGTCACAGTAATAGTGATGGAAAAATGAAGGTCAAGGTCACTGCTTAGAATTTAAGTTTATCTGACACCCAATTCAGTTCCCTTTCCGATATATCCATTGAATCTTTTGATTTGGTTAAAAATCAAAACAACCTAAATAGCTGATTATTGGGCTTCCCTGGTGGCACAGTGGTTAAGAATCCACCTGCCAATGCAGGGGACACGGGTTCAAGCCCTGATCTGGGAAGATCCCACATGCCGTAGAGCAACTAAGCCCATGAACCACAACTACTGAGCCTGCGCTCTAGAGCCTGAGAACCACAACTACTGAAGCCTATGCGCTCTAGAGCCCGTGCTCCGCAACAAGAGAAGCCACCGCAATGAGAAGCCCGCGCACCACAAGGAAGAGTAGCCCCCGCTCACCGCAACTAAAGAAAGCCTACTCACAGCAACGAAGACACAATGCAGCCAAAAATAAATAAATAAAATAAATTTAAATAAATAGCTGATTATTATCTAAAGTTAAAGTTAGATATGTGCTTACATGTTTTACAAAGCTTCTAAAAGATGAATAGCAATCGACTATTTTAATAAATGTCAACGAATTTCAAAGCTATAGATTTAGTCTGACATTTCTGAAAATATGCATAGTTGTATCGTATAATTTTTCATGATATTGTATATTATATTTGGCCCTCTACAATATCAGTAGGTTGACACAATCATGCTTTTGATAGAATTTCAATATCAGAGGACCAAAATCTGTTTATTGGTTGCTTGGTTTTACACAAGTGTGTTTCTTCTTTCCATATTCCATTAAGGATTTGTTTTCATTTTCTTAAAAGAGCAACTTTTCTGTCTGTGTTTGTTCTTGCTCTTTCTGTTGTTGCTTTTATGCCAGAGGCTGTCCTTTTTACCAGATTCCATAAAAGAATTACCTTCATTTTTATAAAGAGTTAGTTTTATTCTATAAACATGGCAGGGATGTTTTTGTTGTCGTCAATTCCATGGACTTTGAGTAGTACATCTGCTTTCATGCCATAAATCCTAAGACTAAATCGCAGTTTCCTCCCAAGTGAGATGAAATGGGTTTGAATTGGACTTTGGAAAAGAAAACTGCTGTGCTATTTGTTACAGCTGGCCAACTTTGCTCTATTGAAGCGACAGGGATGTGTTGAAAACCAGGCTGTTTCCATAAGGCCATTATGAAGCTCACTTGTGGAATTGCCAGTGGAAAATTTCAAAGAATCTGCCCATGGAGTGTGGATGTTTCAGTACAACTAAAGTAGCAATCATCTATCCACAGCTAAGCATAGCAAAATTTGTAATCTGAAAGAAATTTTCAGGATTTTGACATAAGTTATGTTGGTTATAAATTTTGAATAGTCTTCTTTTAATTCTATTGCTTACCGCCAGAGTAACACAGAGAGAACTTTATTTTTTTAAAACATTACATTATAAGGAGGCAAATGTGTCTGCAAATAGGTTTATTTTTTGACAATCATTGGGAGGGAATAAGGGAAGCGGGAAACATGAGTCACTATAAAAAAAAGAAACAATGAATTATTCAGAAATTCTTCTTGGAAAGCTTTCATTACTGTGGCACCAAAAATTTAACATTTTCTCCATACTCATTGATCTTTATTTTGTCCCCAAAACTAATCAAAATGTAAGTTCACAATAAAAGCAGTTTGGGAATTTATAAAATAATAGGCTATTAATTTGGATGTGTCAATTCATAACCATTGTGTTTCACTGGAGGGACTTGAAAGTCTCGTTAACAGTAACATTCATTTAAATGCCTTTATTATTGACTGTTGTAGCTATATTCACAGTTAAGATACCATGAAGACATTTTTGAGAAATAGTCAACAGGTGAATGTTTAAGAAATTACTATCATTAAATGAGCACTCTTTCACAAAGCTCTAACTACAAAATTACAAGCAAAGTTTTCTACGTTGCATCTACTTTACTGCTTTTTTATAAATCCCTCCCAGCACATTGTTCTCTGCCTTTTCTCTGCTTTTTTTTTTTTTTTTGCGGTACGCGGGCCTCTCACTGTTGCGGCCTCTCCCGTTGCGGAGCACAGGCTCCGGACGTGCAGGCTCAGCGGCCATGGCTCACGGGCCTTCACTGCCTTTTAGTTCACTGTTTATAGTAACTAAGCAAGTAGGAAAAAAAGGCAGCTAGTGCTGTGAGCAGATGGCTAGCACAGTCCCCTCCATGTGACTCCTGCTAACACTGAAGTCTGCTCACAACTACATGGTAAATAGTGTTTATCAGATGTGGGATCATTAGCCCTTGAGCCCCTTCATTAGCTCTTTGACTCCCACGGTTCAGCATTAATGAAACCATAACTTCCCATTCCTGAGGCCTCGGTACTACTCCAGCGGTTCCCTAGTAATGGTGTGTGTGTTTCCCGCAGCTTCAGTACAGAGCTTTGTACTTGCATGCCCCTAGCATCAACCTCACACAGTCTTTGACACACGCTGCTAAAGTTCTGCAATGAGCTGTGCTTATTAGAGCCCACCAGGATGGCGAGCTTCTTAGAATAATTAGCTCCCCTGAGAACAATGGCAGCCTTCACAGCTGGAAAGCTAGAAGAAATTTACTCTGAAGTATGGGAGGCACTGAAAAGGCACCTGTAATTAAATTTCTTTCTTACTTTCTTTCTTTCATTTGTGTCTATATTTCATTTTAGTTTTTTTGATTTGTTTTACTTTTCATCTCCATCCTGATTAGCAAAGCGTAACTAAAAATTTGGTAATTACAAACACTACCTTGCTGAAGGTCCTGTCTTTAAGTGCTATATGACTTTAACCTTGCTTTTCTCTTTTAGGGCAAGCTCAGTAGATAAATATTATATACACACATACACAAGACTTGTGAAAAAGCAGAGTTGTTCAGAATCTTCACTATATAGAAAAAATGCTTGAATGGACTCTGATTTTTACATAGGGCAACTCTGCCATTTCCATTGCAGCATGGTTTGATTTTAGTATGAGGCCATTCTCCTGTTACCTCTCATTTCCCTCTGATATTTTCCTATTCTTCTCCTGTTTTTTTCCCTCTATTATCCCACTCCAGCCTTCCTGTTGATAGGTGCCCGTCTGTTGACTGTTGTTATGAATATACCAATTATCGTTTTAATGGTTTCCAACTTCTCTCAAGTGGTGTGGGAAACTGTGTAAGCAACACATAGCAGGCGGCAACAGCATATTACTGCAGATGTGGATAACCACGAGTCAGTTGACTTGATGGCCTCAGATTACATTTCACATTCATGTGGGAGAATGAAGTAGGGTCTTACACCATCCACTCTAATGTGCAAATATTTATCTAGTCAATGGCCATCTCTTGAGTCACAACACTGGTTTATATATGGAGCTGCGACTGTAATGAAGATCAAAACAGTCCTTAATTCTTACGTCCAGACTTGGGAAAAGCATGTTCTGAAGATCGCTGGGGAACAGAAATGCTAATAACTATGGTAATTAAAATTATCTTGCAGTTTCCAGAGTTCTTTTATAAACATCTTAATGAGTCAGCTATGAAAACAATACAAGACAGTCTGTTCAAATAGCTGACACTACAGCCTCAGAATCTCTGAATCTGGGATTTTTTAAAAGTCTACAATAAAGTCAAGAATTTTTACTCCTTAATTTTCCTGCTCTGAGGCTATATTTGCACAACACAATCAACCCTGCTGTTTCAATCAAGTCAGTGAAAAAAAAAAGTCAGGAGAACCAGATGTTTGGCATTTTGTATATGAAACAGCTGGTTGATTGAATTTTTCATTTTCAAACTAATCTAGCTGTCATGATATAGAAACATCCTGAAAACTGATTTCTTTTCTTGTGAAATGCAAATAGCTTCCTTTAGAGGCATGTTATCAGTTTAGCTACCTTAGAATTAATAGGAAATGGTTTAGATTGGGTAAAGTTGCAAGTATAGATAGTGGGGAAGAGAACACAATTGGCATTCAAGGAAAATTAAATTGTTAAAATTTATAGCAGTGCTATTGAAGCTTATCTTAAATTCTCTTCAGCTGCAGTATCATTACTGCAACACATAAAGAATCAACTACTAATTGTTTTGATTTTCAAAAGGAGATTTTAAAAGATCTTTCCACTTATGGAATTAACCATTATTTGAATCTGTGATTTTGCCACATTAAAATTTGAGTTTAATTTTATAAGTATCTATCCCTTTACTATTACAATTTTGTATTAACACAGAATTTTATATTTCTCAAGGAAAATATTTTAAAGCATTGTTCATTTAGCCTCTTAAATAAAGAAATTCCACCACAGAGGAAGTCTTACATTGGCAAATTTCAACACTATAAACACAAATATATGCATGACAAAGACACAATAAGAAAAGATCTTTCCACTTATGGAATTAACCATTATTTGAATCTGTGATTTTGCCACATTAAAATTTGAGTTTAATTTTATAAGTATCTATCCCTTTACTATTACAATTTTGTATTAACACAGAATTTTATATTTCTCAAGGAAAATATTTTAAAGCATTGTTCATTTAGCCTCTTAAATAAATTCCACCACAGAGGAAGTCTTACATTGGCAAATTTCAACACTATAAACACAAATATATGCATGACAAAGACACAATAAGGTTAAGTAAATGTTATCACCCGTTCTTCTAATAGACTTTTTGTCGGTCTATAAACACACAATGCGTTCTAATTTTTGAGTCTTTAATTATTAGGTTTATGTTTACCCATCCAGTATGTACCTGTAGCAAGTGATACAGTGAAATGAAACAATTATATGGATATTTCAATGCAGTATTTTGCCTTCATCATCCAATGATTCACCAATAAAATATTTCTTTAAAAATTGTTATACAAAAGATATTGTGCCAAGCACTTTTAGAATGCAAAAGTGTATGTATAATAATACCTGTTCAAGTAATACCACTGTAAGGCATTAAATATTTAAAATTAGCCATGCAAATAACAACACGTAATTTTTAGGGAATGATTATTTTACGTAGAGGCAACTAGGAAAATGTATACTGAATAAGCAAGGTATTAACATTGAGTATAATTCTAAAAAGTGGTGATGAGGAGATGACATTCCAGGTAGACTGAAAAATAGGAACTGGAGAGAGAGCACTGTCAGAGGTGAGTGTTAGATCTATCTGCACATAGCACCAGCAGCAGCAGTGACACGGTTAGAGAGAGAATATAGGCTATTAATGATTAATTCTTGTACTATAGAGTGCATTTAGTAAGCAGATGGAATTCGGTGCAAAATATATTTGGTACGATACAGGCAAAGTAATACAGTTAATCCTTGAAACACTGAGGGCTGGGGGTACCAACGCCCACACAGTAAAGAATCCCACAGGTGGGCCTCCACATCCGTGGGTCTTCCCTCAGATCTTGTAGTACTGTAGTGTGTATTTATTGAGGAAAAATTTGCACGTAAGTGTGCCCGTGCAGTTCAAACCGTGTTGTTCAGGGGTTAACTGTACACATAAAGTTATAATGTCTTCTCCTCATGTGCCAACGGATCACCTTTAAAATGGATCATTTAAAAATCTTATCTCCAAAGAAGACATACAGATGGCCAACAGGCACACGAAAAGATGCTCGACATAGTTAATCATCAGAGAAATGCAAGTTAAAACCACAGTGAGGTATCACCTCACACCTGTCAATGGCTATCATCAAAAAGGACACAGATAACAAATGTTGGTGAGGCTCTGGAGAAAAGGGAACCCTCTTGCACTGTTGGTGGGAATGTAAATTGGTGCAGCCACTGTGGAAAACAGTATGGAGGTTTCTCCAAAAACTAAAAATAGAACTACCATACGACCCAGCAATTCCACTTCTGGCTATATATCTGAAAAAAACGAGAACACTAATTTGAAAAGATATATGCACCCCCATGTTCATAGTGGCATTATTTACAATAGCCAAAGATATGGAAGCGACCTAAGTGTCCATCAACAGATGAATGGATAAAGAAGAAGTGGTGTACACACACACACACACACACACACACACACACACACACACACACAATGGAATACTAGTCAGCCATAAAAAAGAATGACGTTTGCCATTTGCAGCAACGTGGATGGACTTGGAGAGTATTACTCTAGGTGAAATAAGTCAGAAAGAGAAAGACAAATACTGTAAGATATCACTTACATGTGAAATCTAAAAAAATAAAACAAACTAGTGACTCTAACAAAAAAGTACACTCACAGATATAGAGAACAAACTAATGGTTACCAGTAGGGAGAGGGAAGGGGGACAGGCAAGATAGTGGTAGGGGATTAAGAGGTACAAACTACTATGTATAAAATAAGCTACAAGGATATATTGTACAACACGAGGAAAATAGCCAATATTTTATAATAACTGTAAATGGAGAATAACCTTTAAAAATTGTGAATCACTACATTGTACACCTGAAACATATAATAACTGTACATCAACTATTTCTCAATAAAAAAAATCATTATCTCTAGACCAGGTGTTGACAAAATTTTCAAGCCAAGGGCCAACAGACAATATTTTAAACTTTGCAGTCCACATACTATTTCTGTTATATGTTCTTTTTAAAAATTTCTGGACGAGCCATTAAAAATGTAAAAAACACTGTTAGGTCTTGGGTTGCACGAAAACAGGCTGGGAGCCAAATTAGGACTCTGGTTTATAGTAGTTTGGCAACCTCTGCCCTAGATGATGCCTACCTTGAGCTTGGAGAGATTATTTATTTCTCATATGGAACACCCATAGCACCTAGCACAGCAAATGGGTATATTTTAAGCCTTAAAGAAATTACTGTATAACTAACACTGACTGATTTAAATAAAGAGATACACTTAGAACAGGCAACATTTCATCCACTAAATCAAGGTGTTGACTTTAAACACTGGCAGGCATCTCTCACTTCAGACATACAACTACAATAGGAATACCTAATGAAAGATTATCTAATGTGGCAAATATTGCTTCATCTATTTCATATTTAATTCTGTTAACCTTATTGGACAAGGAATTACTGTCGTGGTGTGAAGATCTGGTCATGTCTTTGAAATGAGACCTTCATTATTTTTGCAGAAAATAGCTCTTTATTTAAACTTCTGTTCACAGATGATTTTATCAGTTTGCTACTTTAGATTAATGACTATTTATGTTAAAATCCATGAAGTAGTGTGTTGCCAGCAGGATAATCTTAATTTAAATTAATTTTTGCAAGAAGAGTAGCTTTCTTGTCTAAAAACGTGCTCTGTCTACTTTTCTACACTAGTTGTGTCCTGCCCACTACCTTCCATTATTCTACCAGCAATTGGATGCCCATTTTACAATTATTTTTTGAAGAGTAGATTCTAGACAGGGTGAATTATATATAACTTAATTTTTGCATGGAAATATGGATACTATGGCACTTTTTTTCTGTGAAGAAACTAAATGTTATTTCTTTATTACATAGGGAATAGAAGACATGTGCTATGTGAATAAGGAAGCACTGCTTTTGCTTTCAAGGATATCAGAGTCTAATGATGGACAACGAACTGCTTTTTCCTCTTACTGTATCTCCAAATCTCCTCACCAGATACTTCTGTTGTTGTTAACTTCTATGTGATTTATATGGGCATGTGTGCTCCATATTCACGTGCTTTATATTCTCATTTGCCGTCACAACATCCTAGGATTTCAGATTAGAAAGGGCAGTAGTTTTCGGCAAAGCAGTATTTTAAATAATTACCAAAAAAATAGGTGTGTATTTATAATAAAAATCCCTATGAGCTAGAGTTATGAATAGAACTGTTAGATATACAGGTTGGACATCCATTCACTCAGGTGCTACACCTCCCACTTAAAATTTGGTCCAAATCAAGTTTTCTAACTATATGAAATTATTTAGAGGGCATGGTTACATGTGTATATACATCTATTTAATCTTCGTAATAGTTTTTTTAAACTCTTTAACTAGAACAACTGCTCTAGCCGAGGTCTAAAATACATGACCTCCTTTAATTGCAGTTGCTATTGATTTCCTTTTCTGCTAACTCTAGGGTTAAAGTAGAAGCATTGTCTACAATCATGTGATAAATAACTTCTGTTTTTGAGGATCCGTCTGCACTACACTGGAGATCCTGTAAGAGACTGTTAGCCTTGCTATCATTTTCAGCAGCTTAAAATTCTAGGATTAAAAAAGGTTCTGGGATGCAAGATACATTTTTAAGCCACTGAATTATATGCCACATCGCTTGTTTGCTTAATGCGAAACAGGTGGCTCATTTTCAATTGCTACCATTTATTCCTTTGACATAGCTTGTTTTCCTTACTTTTTCATGGCTCTTTAATTTGCTTGTTATAATAGTACCCTCTCTGAAGGTACAACTAGGAATTTCAAGAATGGTTGGTGTGCTTTGCCTTGCTGTACATCTGTAATCAAGTGCTCTCAATGCCACAGAGAGTTTTATAAGGAAAAATGGAAAAGAGCAGGTAAAGTGGGACAATGAATTTCCAAGATAGATACCAAGGTAAAACTTGAGCTGAGGACACTAATTTCACATATTTATTTTCATCTGAAAAGTAGAAAAATAATGTAATTCAGAATTTAATCTTGGTTCAATTTATCACAAACAAATTGATATGAATGGCATTATGCTAAAATTTTTATAGGCATATCTAGGAAATTAAAATATAGACTGCTCATATAAAGATAAACTCAACTTTAAAAATATTTACCTAACATAATTAATCACTCACAATTTCAGGGTAGAATTTATTTTAATATACGGAATATGCCCATAAATAAATCAATCATGAAGACTTTCAAAAGAATAAGCAAACTAAAGCATGTTAACTAAAGAAGTTGTTTTACTGATCATGATAATAAGACATGCAAATTCAGACAAGGCCAGGAGTCACGTGACAGGCAAACTAATTGCTTACACTGAAACAAAGGATTTATTTTAATCAATAAACTTTTATGTTATATATTTCCACACTGCAAATGCCTTTCATTCATCCAGGAAAAATTTTTACCAAAACCCTCCTAGGTGCTGGGTGTACAGACATAAAAACAAACTGGTGCCTGCCAACAAAGGCTGCACATTGTTCATGCAAGAAATTCACAATTTTAAAAAAATACTTGTTGCTAACTATGATGGCCTTAAGTTCTTTGAAAATGCATTATTAACAGATTTTAGACTAAATTTTACCTACTGAGAAGTTGATACTTATTACAGATTTTCCATAATTGCTTCAAAAATAGTTTTTAGCAATGAAAAGAACATCAGCTTTGGAGCAAGTTTTACCGTTTTTTAATTCTTTTTTTTTTTTTTTTTTTTTGTGGTACGCGGGCCTCTCACTGCTGTGGCCTCTCCCGTTGCGGAGCACAGGCTCCGGACGCGCAGGCCCAGCGGCCATGGCTCACGGGCCCAGCTGCTCCGCTGCACGTGGGATCTTCCCGGACCGGGGCACGAACCCGTGTCCGCTGCATCAGCAGGCGGATTCTCAACCACTGAGCCACCAGGGAAGCCTCCGTTTTTTAATTCTAGCTTTTTTCTTTAATCTATGTTATTCGGAACTAGCTATACAATTTTGGGTCTCAGTTTTGTCTTCTGAAAATGAGGGCAATAACAACTATCTGAGGGTCGTGGTTAAGGATCTAGATAAAATCCAGGAGAACTGCATCTTGCTAGAAAGTTAGGATCTATCAATAGTCTTAAGAAATTAAAAACAGAGTCTTTCAAAAAACCTACCTTTGGGGAAAAAAACCCTTAAATTTCCCATAAAGGAAAATATATAAGGTGTTGGGTATATAATCATTATACAGGAACACAATACTGTCTATAACCTTTTGGAGCAAAATGTGTTTCAGAATTGAGTAGTTTGTATTTTAGAAAGCTACTTAAGTGCATATAGCTTTCAAAGTAATACTGTAGGTTGGTCTCTCCCAATACCTTGCAATCAGGCACATTCATATTTCTGCAATGTAACCATGTACAGGAGGCATGAAGACCCATCAAGGCAGAGGGCCTGCCAAGTATAAAGACACTGAGTTGGGGGCTTCCCTGGTGGCGCAGTGGTTGCGCGTCCGCCTGCCGATGCAGGGGAACCGGGTTCGCGCCCCGGTCTGGGAGGATCCCACATGCCGCGGAGCGGCTGGGCCCGTGAGCCGTGGCCGCTGAGCCTGCGCGCAACGGGAGAGGCCACAGCAGAGGGAGGCCCGCATAGCACAAAAAAAAAAAAAAAAAAAAGACACTGAGTTGGGAACATTTTAGTGTTCAAGGAAAAAACACAGAGGCAAGGTGTGCCTGTGTCAGCGTAACCAGGTAGGAGGGTGAGAGGGGAGGTGGCGATGGGCCTGATGGCCATGTCGGCCCCGGAATGAACGTGGCTGTGACTCAGTGTGACAGGGAATCACTGAGAGCTTTGGGCATCAACATGACATCTTTGATTTACATTCTAAGAGTAAACTTTGGCTTCTGTACTGAGAACAGACTGGCATATGGGTGGCAATAATAATAGAAGTAGGAGGGAATTCCATGGCAGTCCAGTGGTTAGGACTCGTTGCTTTCACTGCCAGGCCTGGGTTCGATCCCTGGTGGGAGAATTAAGATCTCACATGCAGCACGGCCAAAAAAAAAATTTTTTTTAATAAATAAAAATAGAAGCAGGGAGAACATTTATGGGGCTTTTACTAAAATCCAAGTGAGAAATTATGGTTGTTTGGATTAGGTTAGTGGCCATGGAGTTTTGCGGGGAGAAATTAAGGTCAAACTGGTAGAATTTGCTGATAGATTGGATGGGGGCTGTGAAAAAAAAAGTTTCACTAAGGATTTTTAGCCTGAACAACTCAAAGGATAAGATTGGCATTTACTGAGATGGGAAATACTGTGAGATCAGTTGATTTTAATATTTTTTAAAAAACTGTCAGGTCTTTGGTTTTGTCTATGTTTAGTTGTTATGTCTACCACGCACGTAAGTGGAGATATATAGGCTTCTGAGTCTAGAGATCAAGACAGTTCTAGGCTGGGGAGATACATTTGGGAGTCTTAAGTGAGATGACGGTATATAAAATCATGAGATTGAATGATGTTATAGAGAGAAGATTATTACTTTATAAAGTCTTTATCTTGTATAAAGAAATGACCTTATAGAGGGAACAGAAGATTGCTAGGTTTGACCTCTCATTCTGGGTCTAAACTTTGGATATTTGAGACTACCAGGATCCAGCAAAGAGAACTGAGAAACAACAAGATATAAAGCAAGATAGAGGAGTGTCCCAGGACCAAGTGAAGAAAGTATTTCAAAGAAGAGGGAGTGAATATAACTGTGTGAGAAATCAAGTAAGATGATGACTGAGAAGTGACCACTGGCTAAAGAAACATGGAAGTCACTGATGACCATGAGTTATTTCATTGGTAAATGGTAGATGTCAAAACCTAATTGAGTGAACTCAAAAAATAGGAGAATGTAAAAATTGGAGAATACAAATATAGACAAAGCTTTAAAGACCATTTGTTGTTAGATGGGCATAGTAACGAGACGGTAGTTGGAGGAAAACATAGGTTCAAAGGAGAATTGTGTTTTTTCCCCATTTTAGAAGTTAAAACAGTCTATCAACAAGTGCGATGGTGATGGAAATGATTCAGCAGACAGGGCAGCTTATGATACAGGACACAGATGTGAGACTTGAAGGATCAGTTTCCCAGAGGTAGGTGGGAAGGTATAGGATCTAGTGCACAAGTAGAGGGACCAACCTTGCTGGGAATACAGACAGCTCATCTGTGGTAACAAAGGGGGAGGCGAAGTGTATGATGACAGATGCAGGTAGGTAAAGAGATATTAAGATGGCAATTTATGGAATATGATTGAAACAATTTTCTCAGTGAATTAAGAAGGAAGGTGGTTAGTTCAGAGGATTGGGGAGGGATTTTGAAGACTGGTGGAGAGAGAAGAAGGTAGGAGTCACCTAGCAGAGTGGGAAGATGCATGACCTTGGAGTGTGTAATAGAGCTGAGACCAGCTGTCACTAATTAAAGTGAGAATTGTGGGCATCTTAATGTATTTCTCCAGCAAGTTCAAGTGCCCAAGGTTATACATAAAGTAGATTGAATTTAATTTAGCTTAATTTAGCATTTAATTTTAACAGGGAGAATTAGAAACAGAGAGACAAAGAGTTGATTGTGTATAAAAGGGTGTGACTATATGTTGGACCTTTGAATCAAACATGTATAAAGAACATTTTAAAAGAGGGGGAAAGAGCCATGTAAAAGTGATATCTTAATGGACTGTAAATATTCAAGTGGACAGAAAATTATGGAGTCGTTGTACTAACAGGAATGGTCCTGAAAAACAGGTCCTTTTTTCTTATTGTTAGGAAAAAAGATGAAATAGACAAAAAAATATTTTGAGGGGAGGAAGTTGCATCTAACACCTCTTTCTCCATGTAACAACCATGAAACCAGAGTAATAACGAACAGGCAAAAAAAATTACAATTGCTTACATTTTTCTTTCACTGAACTTTCATGTACAGTCACTGACTCTTTGAACACTGGTATAGGTAAGTCCCACAGAGAACACACACAATTCCCAAGAATTGCATACCATTAAGAATTTTCTCTTAAAAGGTATACATGTAGGCAAGTCTTAACGTGTTGGGGGCCAACAACGTAGAGCTGGGAGTTCCCTTAATTAGTTCCCACATGGATTAAAATGTTTATTAAAGGTAATGAATAAAATTGTGCTAACTTGAAACTAAATATAGATTCATTTTAGAACTCATACAACTACCACTGATTAGCACGTAGCCCATTAAAAGATTTGTGACGTAGTAGTATGCTACCATTGACACTGTTCAGACATGCTGCTGTTTAGAAATGCTTCCACATGATTTTAACAACATGCAGACCACATTTTCTAAGCTTTATTATTTTAAAATCCTCCACAGATAATTCACCCCTTACTACCTGTACCTGAGGTAGAATGCTCTCATTACTCTACTCTTAATATAACCAAAAAAGCCTTATCCTGAATAGTTAAGTCATTCAGAAAGAGATTACTGTTGAGGAAAAGAACAGTGAACCGGGTTTGAGATCCAGGAAAGAGGGGGAATTACTCACGTGTCCACAGGATACTTGTGGCAAAGATAAGTGAGTGGCATAACTACATGCCAAGAGCTTCTATGCTGTACATGTTAAGGGAGAAGTAGTTACCATGTCTGGACACGGCAATGAAAAGCTAGATAGACTCCGGCTCCATGCTAAGCCCAGTGGATCAGGACTGATGAGTGATACAGGAGAGAAGGTTACTGCCCCTTGAGAGGGCTGCAGAGAAGGCAGTAGCATCACCACAGAGCCAGCATCTGGCTTTCCAGATGTACAGGATGGTGCTCACCTCGATCTATCTAGGTTGTACAGAAAAAGCATAATACAGCTGAAAATAGGAGGTAAGTCTCTGACCTAACACTGTCATCTATATCTCATCCCATATGCAATTGTTAAACAACCCCAACCCAAGTAAGATGTGAGTGTGTGTCTGTGTGTGTGTGGTGTGTGTGTGTGTGTGTGTATGTATGTGGGGTGGGGAGAGTTGATTTCTAAGATTTGTATAGGCGCCGTTTATGTAGGAGCCAAATAAGGAAAGTAATGGCTACTGTCCTTTATCCAACAAGTGATACATATCTATCCCCATGTTATTCAAAAAACAAAATACAGTTCAAATCTTATGTTTTTACTTAAGAATCACACTGCACTAGTGCCCCTCTTAGATGAAAAATATAACATCCAAAATCCTGAGAAAGCATTGCTTTCTCAGCTGGCAGTCTTGCTTTAATCACTTCCCAGGGCAGGCAAAGTTTTATGCTTCCTTCTTGTCAGATATACCTATAGATACACAAGAACAGGTGACAAATAAGATCTTCCTTTTGGAATATCAGAATTAAATTTTACTGGATAATGTCTTGATATTTTGACAGTTTATTATATTCAGGGTTCTATGCTAAGTGCTTCAAATTGATGATCTGCTGTCTACCTTACAACAATTCATTGAGGAAGGTATAATAATTAAGCTCAATTTGCAGACAAGGAAAATAAACCTTGGAAATGTCAAGTAAACGGCCCAAGTTCACAGAGCCGGCCAAGTAACAGGGCTGGTATTCAAACTTGTGTTATTTTACCTTAGTCAGCAAAATGAAAGTACGATTACACACTAGTTTTCATTACTACTAAACATTAGATATTAAATTCTATACCAGCAACATTCTGAGTATCTGCAAATCACTCCATTCTACACAAGAAAGCCTTCAGAGAAAGGGGAGAGCAGAGTTAGTCCTAAACGCTACAAACCAACACAAACAATAACCAAAAGATCAGTAAAAACAGATTCTTATTTAGACCTCACCTTATCAAAATATTAAAGAATTTTTTTCTTAATAAGTATTTTGTATCTCCAAGAGATATCACTTAGAAAGAAAAAAATACCATTTGCTCATTCCGTATTTAAAACACTGGCTATCAGACTGAGGTCTCAGAAGTACGGGCTCTGATGAAACTGTCCCTACTCTTTTTTGGCCAGAAATGGGTAATAACAAATGAGCTGTATTTAGATAAAATTTAACTTTATTAAAAAAAACAAAGCCAGTGCTGAATTAAAAATTTTCAAATCATATCACTGCAATAAAGTGATTCAAGAGGCTGAAACTAAGCTTTCCTTTTGTCCAAATTATTAAAAGAACTTACTGTATGTCACCTTACTTTATTAAATTTACTGCAATACACAGTTAATTGATTTCTGTGTGTGATGGGTATGTACGCATTTGTCTCCCATAGCATACTATTAATGTTTAGGGTACAGACTATTTGAAGTCCTACATTTTATTCATATTTAAATAAAGACCTAGTACAGTGCTTCAAGAGTAATCACTGTTTAATATATAGTTGCTTAATGACATTCTAAAACTTTTGTCAAATGCTGATTTGCTATGTTGTAATTCAACTGTGAACTCCATTTTACATGTGGTAGTATATGAGAAAAAAGGATAGTATTAATATATGCACACATACACAGAATGTATTTAAAACGGTGTAATATACTCAGATGAAAACTTGTATATAAATAGTCATAGCAACATTATTCATAACAGCCAAAAAGTGAAAACAATGGATTCATAAAATGTAGTCTATCCATACAATGGAATACCATTTGCCCATAAAAAGTGAAGGAGTACTCAAACATGCTGCAACACAGATGAATCTTGAAAACATCACGTTATGTCAAAGAAACCGGTCACAAAAGACCGCATATTACATGATCCCATTTATATGAAATGGCCAGAACAGGCAAACATATAGAGAAAGAAAGTAGATTAGTGGTTTCCTAAAATCGGGAGTGGGGAGTGAAGAGAATGGGGAAACGCACTTGTAATGGGTACAAAGTTTTTGGTGAAGGTGATTAAAATATTCTAAAACTGTTTGGGGTGATGGTTGCACAATTCTATGAATGCACTAAAGTCACTGAATTGTACAATTTAAATGAGTGAATTGTAAAGTATATGAATTACATATCAAAACGTTAGATGAAATGTTTCTTAAATAAAAAGGGTTTAATATACAATCCCTTATATTCCAAATTCACTTTTTCAATGGCTCATAGCAAGACACTGTTCTAGGATCCAGAGTTTCAGCTGTCATTAAAACAGACAATGGACCTCTGTCATTGACTTTACATTCTATGGAGATTAAGTGCCAGGACAAAGCATAACTAAGGAAAAAGGATAGAGGGTGCCAGAAGGTTAGAAAAGGATGAGCTGCCATTTTGACTTGTTGTCATGGGAGATTCCACTGATGTGGGGTAGAGGTCTCCAATCGGAGGCAAATGAAAGTACAGTTTATGTACAGCAATCAGAGCCACCTGTGATGAAGAGACACTCAGTAGGGCCTGAAATTTTGGCTTTTTTTAAAAAAATGAAGTATCAAAATAAATTAGCTACAAAAATGAGTATTTTTTGAAATGACAATATAAATCACAATAAATTAGAAATTTTTAAATAGCTGATAAATAACACAAATACTAAAAAGTCCAGGAACCTCATAATATATTTTATTAACCCGCTGACATGCTTATGTGTTAATTTTTCTACATTTTTTGGTTCCATTCTGTTGAAAACCTCTCATATGTTAATGACTTCCTAAAAAGAGAATGAAAGGATAATTCATTGTTTTCTCTAGATAGCTGATCAAAATTTGTTTTTCTTTACTGCTGGATTAGAAAATTATCTTTCTTTTTTAAAGCAGGTACTATCAATATCATGTGAATGTTTAGGATAACGACAAACTTTTGAGAACTTTACAGAAGTTCTTTTCATATGTAAACTATAAAATCTCAGGGCATTTTAATATTTCTTGTAATTGTAAAAATTCTTTGAACTGACAGCAATAATTAATCAGGGGGCTTCCCTGGTGGCGCAGTGGTTAAGAATCCACCTGCCAATGCAGGAGACATGGGTTAGAGCCCTGGTCTGGGAAGATCCCACGTGCCGTGGAGCAACTAAGCCCGTGCGCCACAACTGCTGAGCCCGCGTGCCACAGCTACTGAAGCCTGCGCGCCTAGAGCCCGTGCTCCACAAGAGAAGCCACCGCAATGAGAAGCCTGCACACTGCAACAAAGAGTAGCCCCCGCTCGCCACAACTAGAGAAAGCCCGCGTGCAGCAATGAAGACCCAATGCAGTCAAAAATAAATACATATTTTTTTAAAATAATTAATCAGTTTGTTATAGATGTAGACTCACTATAGTGGTATCTTATCAGTTTTACGTTATCTTTGTTACTATCATTATTTCATGTTAAATCAGCAGGAAATTGAATAGAATGTGGAAAAAAATTTAACTATTCTCTCCTTTTTATTAATTGAATTATCAAACAACTTAAGAGTCTATTCATTACTTCTTTTCAAAATGTATCTCTTTCATTGAATTACTGCTTTAGTGGGATATGATTTTTTTCCTTTTCATTTCGCTTCGTTATCAAAGTAATTTCAATTGATTTCATTATTCATTCCTATCACTTTCAGAGACTGTATTTTTATCTTAACTCTTCTCGGTTCTTTTATAATGAATTTTTTAACATGAGAGTACTCTCTATATACATCAAAAGTCTAATTTCTCATGTGTTTTAATGAAATGTTTCTAAACATCATTCAATTACATTTAAAAATTATCAAGTTAAGGGCTTCCCTGGTGGCGCAGTGGTTGCGCGTCCGCCTGCCGATGCAGGGGAACCGGATTCGCGCCCCGGTCTGGGAGGATCCCACATGCCGCGGAGCGGCTGGGCCCGTGAGCCATGGCCGCTGAGCCTGCGCGTCCGGAGCCTGTGCTCCGCAACGGGAGAGGCCACAACAGAGGGAGGCCCGCATACCACAAAAAAAAAAAAAAAAAAAAAAAAAATCATCAAGTTAAAATTCATTTTTTCAGTTTGTGTTTGCATTTGTAAAATATCATTGTTCCCATACTGCAAAGATTGATTGACATGACTGTCACATTTGTGGAATCTGGCTATAGGGAGATTTAGAAAAAAATATATATCCTTTTTTCACAGTTACTTCCATGTATAGTCAAGTCATTGCTTACTGTTTTGGTGCAAGAATGGATTACCAGGAACCTTCCTACTGGAGACTACATTGACAGTGCTGACGTCTTTAACGATGGTAAAGAAAAAATGTTTTATATGAATATGTTCTGAGGCCTCACTGTTGTCACCTGGCAGAAGCAGATAGGTGAAAGGGTAAGACGGTGTGAAAAAAAGGCAACAACCCTAACCAACTGTGGTTAAAGTATCTTCCTTTTAATCAAATGGGCTTACTGTAAGGACCCTACCTAGAGCCTTACTAAGGGTTTGTGCCAGTGAGGAGCTCGAAACTTAAGTTTCATTAGCTGTGCGGTGAATCCAACACTAGAGGCCAGCGAAACTGGAGCAAAGACATGGAGATGGATCTGGTGGGAGAGCCAGAAGAGCTAAGACCCTGTAGAACCTGATAAAGATTTTGGATTTGATACTAAAGTAGCAATTGGAGGGCTCAAAGAAAAGAAGTAATCTTACCTGATTACTTATTAACAGTTGTTTTGGCTGCTTACTGGAGAATAACCTTTTGGGGGTAAGGGAAGACTTGTGTGGCACAGTTATGAAGCTGTTTTAGTAGTTCAGGTGTGAGATGATGATGGCTTCAACTAAGGTATTACCAGTAACAGTTATAGAGGTGAAACGTGCTTAGATTGAGGCAATATTTTGAGGTAGTAAACAAAGTACTGTTGAGTGGTGTCGAAGAAAGAAATAAGTCAGAAGGTTATCAACATCTCTGTTTTGGGAGAATACATGTGCCACTTCCAAGATTGCCAAGAATGAGGAAAGGTTTCGGCCATGCACATTTTGGGATGCCTGTTGAACACAGAAGCAATATTCATTTTTCTAATCCATGGGCACAGTACATCTTTCCATTAGTTTGTGTTGCTTTCAATTTCTTTCATCAGCGTCTTATAGATTTCAGAGTACAGATCTTTTACCTCCTTAGGTTTATTCCTAGGTATTTTATTCCTTTTAATGCAATTGCAAATGCAATTGTTTTCTTGACTTCTATTTCTGCTAGTTTGTTAGTGTATAGTAATGCAACAGATATCTGTGTATTAATTTTGTATTCTGCAACTTACTGAATTTATTATAATAGTTTTTTGGTGGCTTCTTTAGGATTTTCTATATATATTATTGTGTCATCTGCAAAAATTAGAATTTAACTTCTTCCTTTCCAATTCAAATTCCTTTCATTTCCTTTTCTTGACTAATTGCTGTGGCTAGAACTTGCAATACTATGTTGAATAAAAGTGGCAAGAGTATGCATCCTTGTCTTTTTCCTCAATTTAGAAGAAATGCTTTCAACTTTTCACTTTTGAGTATAATGTTAGGTTTGTCATATAGAGCCTTCATTATGTTGATGCATGTTCCCTCTATACCTCCCTTTGTTGACAATTTTTATCATTAAATGGATGTTGATTATTGTCAAAAGCTTTTTCTGCATCTAGTGACATAATGATTTTTATTCCTCAGTTTGTTCATGTGTTGTATCACATTGACTGATTTGCAGATATTGAACCATCTTTGGGATAAATCCCACTTGATCATGGTGTATGATTCTTTGAACATATTGTTGAATTCAATTTGCTACTACTTTGCTGATTTTTGCATCTATGCTCATCAGGGTTATTGGCACATCATTTCTGTGTGTCTGTGTGTGCTATCTTTGCCTGGTTTTGGTATCAGAGTGATGCTGGCCTCACAGAATGAGTTCAGAAGATTTCTCCCTTTCAATTGTTTGGAATGATTTGAGAAAGATAGATATTCTTTAAATGTTTGATAAAATTCACCTGTGAAACTATCTGGTCCAGGACTTCTGTTTGTTGAGAACTTTTTGATTACTGATTCAATTTCATTACTGGTAATTAGTCTGTTCATATTTTCTATATTTTCCTGGTTCAGTCTTGGGGAATTGTATATTTCTGGGAATTTATCCATTTCTTCTAGATTGTCCTTTCCTAGGTTGTTCATAGTAATCTCTTATGATACTTTGTGTGGTATCAGTTGTAACTTTTTCATTTCTGATTCTACTTGAGTCTTGTTTTCTTGATGAGTCTGGCTATAGGTTTATTCATTCAATTTTGTTCATCCTTTCAAAGACGGAACTGTTTCATTGATTTTTTTTCTATTGTTTATTTAGTCTCTATTTCTTTTACTTATGCTCTGATCTTTACTTCTTTCCTTCTACTAATGTTGTGGTGATTTTTCTAGTTCCTTTAGGTGTAAGGTTAGGTTGAGATTTTTCTTTTTCCTGAGGTAGACTTGCACCACTATAAGTTTCCCTCTTCGAATTGCTTTTGGTGAATCCCATAAATTTTGGATTGTTGTGTTTCTATTTTCATTTGTTTCCAAGTACTTTTTAATTCTCCCTTAATTTCTTCAATGACCTATTGGTTGTTTAACAGCATATTGTTTAGCCTCGATATGTTTTCATTTTTTGCAGTTCTTTTCTTATAGTTCATTTCTATCTCATAGCCTTGGGGTTGGGAAAGTTGATTTGCTGTGACTTCAACCTCTAAAATTTATTAAGACTTGTTTTGAGGTCTAGCATGTCATCTATCCTGGAGAATGTTTCACGTGTACTTGAAATCAATGTGTATTCCTCTGTTTTCGGATGAAATGTTCTACAGATATTTATTAAGTTCATCTGACCTGATGTGTTGTTTAAGGCCAGTGTTTCCTTATTGATTTTCTGTCTGGATGATCTTTCCATTGGTGTGAGTTCAGTGTTAAAGTCTCCTAGTATTATGTTACTATCAATTTCTCCCTTAATGCTTAATATTTGCTTTATGTTTTTAGGTGCTCCTATATTTGGTGCATACATATTTACAAGGTCATATCTTCTTCTGGATTGATCTCTTTATCATTATGTAATTTCCTTAATTTGTCTTTTGTACAGTGTTTGTTTTAAAGTCTATTTTGTCTGATAAAAATATTGCTACCCCAGCTTTCTTCATTTGCATTTTCAAGAAATACTTTTTTCCATCTCCTCACTTTCAGTCTGTGTCTCCAGATCTGAAGTGAGTTTCTTGTAGCCAGCATATATATATATGGGTCTTATTTTTGTATGTTTTCACCCACTGAGTCTTTTGACTGGAACGTTTACTCCATTTACATTTAAAGTAATTATTGATAGGTCTGTACTTATATATGATTTTCTTAATTGTTTGGCAGTTGTTTTTGTAGTTTTTTTTCTTTTGTTCTCTTCCCTTGTGATTTGATAACACCTTAAGTGTTATGTTTGGATTCCTTTTTGTGTGTCTGTGTATTTTGGTTTTGGTTTGTGGTTACCATGAGGTTTAAATATAACAACCTGTATATATTTATGATTATTTTAAGTTGATAATCTCTTAAATTCAAACACATTCTAACAAACCTGAATTTTTACTTGCCCACCCACATTTAATATTTCTTACATAATTCACATCATTTTGTTTTGTGTATCCCTTAACTAAATATTGAAGATACAGATAATTTTACCAGTTTTGTGTTTTAACCTTCCTAATAGCTTTATACACAGTTGATTTACTACCTTTGCTATATGTCTGCCTCAGCCTATGAGCTTTTTTCCTTCATAATTCTAATTTTTCTAGTTGTAGCATTTTTTCTCTTAGAGAAGTCCCTTTAACATTTCTTGATTTGGAACGTATTCCTTTGTCACCACGTTACTTAATTTTGGAAACTTATTCCTTAATTTGGAACGTATTCCTTTGTCACCACATTTTATTTATTTGTATGTATGTGATAGGTCAGTTATGTTTCCTGATTTTGGAGAAACAGCTTTATTTAAGAGATGTCCTATGGGGCTCAGAAGCACACTCCCCTATGGTCACCAGAACTATATGATCCATGGTGCCCCCTATGTGGGCTGAGTGGGCCCTTCTGTTGTGCTGGGGTTGGCGAATGTGGGTGTCCTGGTAGGCGGACTCATCCCCAGTCCTGTTTGCTGCCAGGCCCTATCTGGTACAGAGCTGCTGGCCATTGGTGGGCAAGTCTGGGTCCTGGAACAGCTGGCTGCATAGCCCAAGGAGTCCTGGGGCTGGTGCTGGCCCACTGGTAGGGAGAGCTAGGTCCCAGGGCAGCTGGATGTTGAATATGCGGGGGTCCTGTGTATAGTCCTGGGCTCTCTGGTGGGTAGTTCCAGGTCCAGGTCACTCCCCCAGGTGACTTACTGGGTGACCTGGGGGAGCCCAGGACTGGTGCTGGCCTGATGGTTGCTAGGGTCAGGAACCCATGTAACTGGCTCCTCAGCCTGAGGGGTCCCAGACTGGTACCAACCAGTTTTTGTTGGGGCCTGGCCCCCACACTAGTAGTTTAGAGGGAGGACTCAAAAATGTTACTTTCCAGCCACAGTGTCCTCACAGTAGAACAGTTTCCTAAAAATGGCAGCTGCCAGCATCTATTTCCCCAGGGGGAGTCCCAGTGGGTGGCCTCCTGTCCCTCTGGAAGGCTCTCCAAGATCAGCAAGTGGATCTGATGCAGGACTCTTTCAAGTTACTGCTTCTGTACTGGGTCTCAGAGTGTGAGATTTTGTGCATACCCTATAAGACAGTGTTTCTTTCCTACAGCTCTCTGAGCTCTCCTGTACCCAAGCCCTGCTGGCCTTCAGAGCCTGATATTCTGGGGGCTCATTTTCATGGTGCAGGAACCCCAGGCTGGGGAGCCTAATGTGAGGATTGGATCCCTCGCTGCTCAGGGAGAACCTCTGCAATGTTAATTATCCTCCTTCTTGTGGGTCACCCCCACCCAGCGGTGTATACTATGTCTTTGCCCCTCCTATCCATCTAGTTGTGGTTCCTTCTTTACACCTCTAGTTGTGGAAAATCTTTTTTGCTAGTCTTCAGGTCATTCTCATCAATAGTTGCCCTGTAAATAGTTGTGATTTGGGTGTACCTGTGACAAGAGGTGAGCTCAGTGTCTTCTTACTCCACAATCTTGGCCACTCCCCAGTACTGGATATTTGAAGTCTCCCAATAGAGTAGATCTTAACTATTCTCACCACACAAGATTATAGCTATGTGAAGTGATAGGATACGTTAATTAACTTGATTGTGATAATCATTTCACACTGTATATGTATATTACATCATCATGTTGCACACCTTAAAAAAACCTAACATTGTACAACCTATACATACAATTTTCATGTGTCAATCATACCTCAATAAAGTTGGAAAAAAGAAAAAGTGATGACGTGAGAAAATGAAAAGATAGGACAATGCATAATTCATTTTGCCTTCAGTCCTTCCTTATGATTAAATCAAAGGTACAGAGCATTGACAGAATGAATATTAAGAAGTGAAATAGAACACTTTATTTATATTTTGCAGTGATTCTGCTGTTCTAGTAATACAAAAATACATATGCACGTGTAAGCAATAAAATACAAACTGTATAAATTAAATGATCCACATATGAAGTAAATTTCTTATATTTGATTTTAAAACTGTAAAAATTAATAAAGAGAAACCTCAACTAATACAGTCAGGAGGCCCAAAGGAAAAGCTCTCATGTTCTATGATGATAGCAGAGCCCAAAAGGAAGAAGACAGACTTCCACTTCCTCCTAGTGAGAACTCAGCCAATGAAAGACTATCACAAGTCAGCAAATGAAAAGCCACTATACCTCAAACTCAGTTCCTCCAGTGGATGTTTGTTTACTATAGGCCTCAGAACTTCTTTTTCCCTTCTATAAAAAGAGCTCTCCTCTCCATTTTTGTGGGAGAATTGCACTTGGGCCGCCACAGTTGCAGACCTCAAATATCAACTTGATCCCAAGTTAACTCATTTTTACTGGAGAAATATTTGGCAGTCTGTTTATTTAAGGTCAACAAAACTGCCTTTGAACAACATGAAGTGGTAAAATTCACCCAAGAATTTAAATTTAAATTTTTTTATTTGGAAAAGGGATTAAATAGAAAACAAACACTATGACAAGAAACTACATGAAAAGATAAAATTTCATATTTTAGTACCTTTAAAAACACTTTATACCTGCTTTTTACACAACAAGCCCCACATTTTCACTTTTCACAGGCATCTACAAACTTACATAGCCAACCCTAAAACTATGTCAAATGTTGTTGAAAGGTCCTTGTGAGATGAGAAGGGAGCATTGTAAGATGTGTCTCTATCTCTACGTATAACGAAGAAAACTGTAGCTACTTTGATATGGAGGTATTTGTTCACCTCTGTATTTCGAGTGCCTGTAATAGTTCCAGCAAGAGAAGGTACACGATAAATTCTGGAGAGAATAAACCAGTGAATGAATAAGTAAATAAAGTTCTGTTTAAACAAAACATAGGCTGCGAATGTCATAAGAACAGTAAGAAGCTCTATTAACAACTGTACAACTCTCTGCATTAGGTAGATATTAGAGTATTGCCTTAGTTTTTAATTCCGGGAAAAGTTTCTTTTAAAATTTAAACTAGTCATAATTAATATTTATTTTGACTAACAAAATGTCTAAATGGATAAAAATTCATGGGAATTTTAAAATCTGCTATCAGTTATAATAGAGCAGGATGGGCTAAGAAATAGCAAACATCGTTTACTCTTTTTGTATTTTCAAGTTTATTATGTGCAGACTTCCTCTTTTAGCTTGAACAAGTAATGAGCTTAAATGTCATCCCTCCCCTTTCCTTAATAGAAGCTGCTGAGCAAACTGAAAATTAATGACTTCTCAGACCCATCAAAGAACTCAGTTCCAGGACAAACTGCCACCCTGATATTTGGAGACAGGTGAATCCCGAGTCACAGCCGACATAAGCTTACTTGGAGCACAGCTGTGGGAGCCATAAACTAGTTGGAACTTATTCTGTGCAGGTCTCAGCCTATTGATAGTAATGCTGTTGTGTTAGAAATGCCTGGGGGCTCTCACCTGGGTCCAGGTGCGCTTCCCTGGACAGCAACTCTTTCGAAACCAATGTTAAGACCAATCCTTGTGGTTCTTATTATGATTGCAAGATGCTCTTCAGCAATAACCATTAGGAAGATTTGAAGAAAAGGAGTTTATTACTTGCAAGCCCTGGAGTGTACAAGGCACACCAGGGGGCACACAGCAAGGTCCTGGGTAGAGAGAGAAAGCCTGAGTATGGGCCTGGGGTCCTGCTTTTATTGGGGTCAAGGGTGGAGGGTGAGAGTTTCATGGGCTCGATACTGGCAAGTAAGAGGGAATTTTAAGCATGAGAAGAGAGAAAAAAAGAAAAAGAAAATAAGCAGCCCAAATGGCCAGTAATCGAAATCAATCAGGATCTCTAAAACAAAGGAGCCTCATGGCCTGTAGTGAGAGAAGGATGTCCTGGCTCTTCACCTACTCCTGTGGCTGGCAATGTGTTGATTAGAGATAGGCTTCCCTGAAGTAGATGCCTCGCAACTGAAGCTTAAGTCAGAACTTGCATTGCAAAAAGAAAAGCCAACTGTCAGGGCTCAAAATACAGAATACTTAAATGGTAGTTTTGACAAAATGCTGAAGGCTGAGTGTGGACTAACATGAGAGCACAAAACTCATGGGGTCCATAGTCATAGAAAGGCTACCTTTCTATTGGTTTTACGTCCAGGAATTGCACACATTTCTCACTGTGAAGATCAAATAAAGATCCTCTCATGTTTCTAGCAGGGGAAGGGGAATAAATCATTGTTAAATATACCGGCATGCGCTATAACAAAACCTACTCTCCTGGGACAAAGAATTTACTAGTGTATTATCTTAGTGAGGGAGAGAGCATTTCTCTAGTATTCCTGTCTAATCTTAAGATTTAAAAGCCCTATCTTATGGAAAAATACTTGCGAAGAGTCGTAGGCCCACTAAAAGACAGAGATCTAACCTAGGATTACTGAGTATTCCCTCCATCAGCCACGCCTTAATACCACACCAACAGGACTCCAATATAGTAAGAGTAGTTTACAGCAGAAACAACTACTACATGCAGACTGTCTCTGAGGATGAATATTTACAATCAAACAATAACTGGTATTGAGGTTACAAGGAACAAAGAGCTTTACCGGGGTCCTAAGAATTGCAATTTGGGTAAAACCAAAAAAGTGTTTCAGGAAAGAAAAAGTTGGGGGCTTATAAAGACAAAAAAACACAGGATTACTAAAGTCGCACAGTGAGAATTGGGATCGACTCTGACACAAGTCAGGAAATATTTGTCCTCTAGGAATCATGAGTTATTTTAGGGTAAAGATTCAGTAAGTATCTTTCAGTTTCTGGCAGATCTTCTGGATGCCTTCGGTAGGACAGTAAGTGGTCAAAAGGTCAGATTCCATCCAGGCTGAGATGTACACAAGTCACACTTCCTCAGTGGTCTCCCAGCTCTGTTTTAGAGAGCTCTCTTAGCAATACTAACTCCATTTTGATTTTCCTCCCACAATAACCAGGTAAAAGTAAAGTACAAAGTCAAGAAAGGAGACAAAACAAGGAAACTAGGGGAATTTGAAGCTTCCAACACCTAGAGCTATAGCAAACATTCAACACAGCCCAAGTCCTAGTGACATTAACATTAAAACCTAACACTGATGGTGTATTTACCTCAGCCTCTATCACTGGATACAACATGCCTGGCTTTCACTTTAAAAATTACAGTGCAAGAAAAAAAAGGTGTTCTAAATAGACAAAGCAAGTATCAGAACCAGATTCACAAGTAACAGATTTTGAAACTATCAGACACATAATTTAAAATAACTATGATTAATATTTTAAGGGCTCTAACAGAAAAACATAGACAACATGCAAGAAGAGAAGGGTGATGTAAGCAGAGAGATGGAAACTCTAAGAAGGAATTAACAGGAAATGCTGGAAATCAGAAACAGGGTATCAGAAATGAATGCTGTTAGCTAATGCAGACTAGCACAGCTAAGACCACTGAGCTTGAAGATAGATTTATTGAAATTTCCTAAATTTCCTAACCTGAAATGCAAAAAGAAAAACAAAGATTAAAAAAAAGAGAGAGAACATCCAAGAACTATGTGACAATTTCAAAAGATGTAATGTAAGTTTAATTGCTACACCAGAAGAAGAATAAAGTGAATTAAGCAGAAGTACTTGAAGTTATTTGAAATGGTTGAGTCTTTTACAAAATTAATGACATAACAAATCACAGATCCAGGAATCTCAGGGAACACCAAGAAGGATAAATACCACCCTTCTTCCCCCCAAAATCTACACTTAAACTTATCATATTCAAAGTACAGAAAGGCAAAGAGAAAATGCTGGACAAAGCCAGGGAGTAGTGGAGAAATACTTGACCCATAGATGAACAAGGATGAGGATGACACTGGACTTTTTTGTTAAAAACTAGGCAAACAAAAGTGCAGTAAAATATTTAGAGTGTTGGGAAAAAAAAAAACACCTAGAATTCTGTATCCAGTGATATTATCAAAAGAGAAGAAAATATACATTCTCAGGCCAAAAAAAAGAAAAAAATACACAAAAACAGACAAACAAAATAGAATTCATCTTTAGGAGACCTATCCTCCAAGATAGGTCAAAAATTTTCTTCAGAGAGAATGAAATTACATAGATCAGAAACTTGCTCTACATAAAGAAGAACATCAGAGAAGGAATAAGGTGAATGACATCAATAACATAAAAGAAGGGAGGAACTGGGATTGCAGGCATCCCTAAGAGATATTGTGGGTTTGGTTCCAGATCACCACGACGAAGTAAGTATCACAATAAAGCAAGTCACACAACGCTTTGGTTTCCAGTACATATGAAAGTCCTGGTCACACTACACTGTAGTCTATTAAATGTGCAAAAGCATTATGTCTAAAAAAAAAGTGTACATACCTTAATTTTAAAACACTTTATTGCTAAAAGATGCCAACCATATGAATCAGGGAGTCACAGTCTTTTCCAAGAGTAACATTGTAAGCAGCTCTTTACGGGAAACCACCCTCAGTAGGAAGCCTCTTTTCCTGTCATTTTAGCAAAACTATTGTAACTAAATTTTTTTTAATTGTAACTAATTTTTAAACCAGGCCACCCCATGCTCTATTCAACTCCAGCCCAAGCACAACTTTCAAATCTTTTGATCACATACTACACCTTGCCTAACTTGTAGGTTCTTTCCGTAGATCAAATAAGTTGAAATGAAGAATAAGTAATTAACAACTGACCAGCTCTCCTCCCCTTCAATAATCTCCTGAACAAACTGTGTGAATAAGATAACACCCAGAGGAAGAAAACGAGGAGTTGAAAAGCCTGCACACAAGCCTGCACACTGCGGGGAATGGCAAAGACTGTGACCCCCTATCTCAATGATTAATAGAGATTACTTCTGTTTCTCTTTAAAAGTTTCATAGCTGAAAAGAATCTTGGGAAGTGGTTTTTGGGGGATGCTGACTCCACCATCTCCACCATCTGATTAAAGGCACCTTTTCCCTCTACCATTTATGAGTATGTAGTTGATTTTCTAAGCGGCAAGGAGCAGGACCCGATTTATTCAGTAACAACAAAGATCACTGATCACAGATCACCATAATATAATAAAAATTTTTCAAATATTGTGAGAGTTACCAAAATGTGGCACAGAGACACAAAGTGAGCAAATGCTGTTGGAAAAATGATGTCCATAGACTTGCTCAACGCAGGGTGGCCACGAACCTTCCATTTGTAAAAAAACACTGAGGTTCAATAAAGTGAAGCACAATAAAACAAGGCACGCCTGTACTGTTATAAGATACCTACGCTACACATGAAGCCATATAGTGTTAATTCAAATTGGACTTTAAAAATGTATATTGGAAACTCTAGGGCAGTTACTAAAAGACTTTTAAAAATGAAATACAAGTTATAAGCTACGAAAGGAGATAAAATGGAATTTTATAATGTTCAGTTTTAAAACAGAAGGCAGAAAAAAGGGGAAATAAAAACAAATACAATATAGTTACAAATACTGTAGATATTAATCCAGTTACAAATACTGTAGATATTAATCCAATTATACCAAAAATCACATTAAACATGAATTACTTTAAGTTATGAATTAAAGATAGATTGTCAGAGTGAAATAAAAAAAGGACCCAACTGTATACGGTCGACAAGAAACCCACTTTAAAGATTCTGATATGATAGGGTAAAAATAAAGGGATGGAAAGATATGCCACCCTAACCCTAGTGGAAAAAATAAGTTGGAGTAACTATATTAATTTCATACAACACAGACTTCAGAACAGGGGATTATCAGGAATAAAGAGAGGCACTACATAATAATAGGAGTAAATTCTCCATGAAGACATAGCATTAAAAATATTTTAAATTAAATTAAAAATGAAACAATATCTTCAGGATACAAGCAAACAGTGCTTAGAGGGAAACTTATAGCATTAAATGTCTATGTTAGAACAAAAGAAAGATCTAGAATCAGTCTAAGCTTGCACTTTAGGCAATTACAGAAGGACTGCAGTTTAAGACTAAAGCAAGTAGAAAAAATTAATAGAAAATCAAAATGAAAATAGAGAAAATTAATGGCATCAAAAGCTGGTTCTTCAAAAATTTCAATAAAATTATAAACCTCTACCAGGCAAACCAATAAAAGAGATAAGATACATATTACCACTATCAGAAATTAAAGAGGGAGCATCACTACTGAATCCATGGATACAGGAAGTATAAGGGTATACTATGAAAACTCTATGCTCACAAATTTGCTAATTTAGATGAAATGAAACAATTCCTTGAAAGCCACAAACTACCAAATTTCACACAAGGAGATGGCAATAACCTGCACAGTCCCATAATTATTAAAGAAATTAAATCAATAATTAATAATGTTTCAAAAAAGAAAGCACCGGGCCCAAATATTTTACTGGTGAATTCTAACAAACATTTAAGAAAGAAAAATACTAATTTTTCACAATCTTTCCAGAAATTAAAACAGAGGGCAAACTTCCCTGATGCCAGTCATTACTCTAAGAACAAAATCAGATAAAGACATCAGAAAGGGAAAACCATAGACCAATATTTCTCATAAACATAGATACAAAATTTCTCAACAAAATATTAGCAAAGCATATCCAACAATGTATAAGAAGTTACACAAAAAAACTAAATGATATGTATTCTAGATATGCCAGGCTGGTCCACATTTTTAAATCAATCCACATAGTCCACTAAATCAAGGAGCTAAAGAAGAAAAGTCATAGTCCTACCAATAGATGCAGAAAAGCACTGAACAAAATCCAACACCATTTTACAGTAAAAAAAAAAAAAAAAAAAAATCTCTGAGCAAACTAGAAATAGCAGGCAACCACTGCAATATGACAAAAAAATATAAGAAAAATCTACAGCTAGTATCAGATTTAATGATGAGAAACAATGCTTTTACATGTAATGTGGTAACATTCAGGATCCTGGAACAGAAAAAAGAACATTACATAACAATTAAGGAAATCTGAATAAAGTATACATTTGGCTAATATAGTAATATTAATTATATTATTAATTTTGACAAGCACATTGTAATAATGTAAAATAACAGGGAAAACTAGGTGTGGGGCATATGTGAACTCTACTATCTTTGCAATTTTTCTGTAAACCTAAAACTGTTCAAAAATAAAAAGCTCATTTTAAAAATACAATACCTTCTTAACCAACTTACTATTTAAGACAAATCTTTCTTTTTCTAATTAAAAAATACTTTCCGAAGTTCTTGAAACTATTTTTAAACACAAAAATCTGTTCAGTGTTATTGCTTGGTATTTATTAAGCTACACAATGAAAGAGATTCAAGTATTTAGGAAAACAACTAAATTTATTTAATGAGCAAAGTAAACAAATTAGTACCTAGAAAGATATGTTTAGAAACAGTCTGTTGTACAAGATCACTTGTAAGTTGAAACACAATTTTTTTTTCACATAAACCCTGTTAATGTTCAAATAAAAAATGAGTTGACAGAAATGTTTAAATCCATCATATGGTTGAAATATTATATATGTGTAACAAAAACATTTATAACAATACTATTCAGTATTCATTCCAAGACTGTTGGAGTTTTTAAGAAGTATTATTATGAATGCAGCTACTCTAGAATTTTTTAAAAAGCTTTGAGAGAAGAAAACAAGATAAAAGTCCTTGTGGAAATTCTGAAGGAGTTTCTTGTTAGTTTAAGGTTTCTAGCAACTGAAATTCCTACAGAACTGTCATTTCATCCTACCTAAATGGAACTTCAACACATATGTATTTTAGAAGTATGTTAGCCTGAGTAGAAATATCCTTACACAACAGAAGTCATTTATTTCACCCAGGAGATGAAAAGAGTTTTCCAAACTCTGTATTTGCCAAACTCTGTGTGTGTGTGTGTGTGTGTGTGTGTGTGTGTGTGTGTGTGTGTGTGTGTGTGTGTGTGTGTGTGTGTGTGTGTGTGTGTGTGTGTGTATTAACACATACACATATATAAACTTATTGTAAGCACTGCATATGGGAGATCAGCCTGGGAATCCTGAGAGCAATAAAAGTAGTTTGTGAAGAAAAGACATTTAAACTAATACATTGTACTAACTACCACAAAAATTTTCTTAGAATATATTGTTAGGGCAATTGTTAGTGTATGTGTCAGACAAACACAGATTGAAGTCTGGGGAAAATTGAGTAAAAGCTGCAAAATCTGTGCAGCTTTGATATGTCAGTAAGGATTCTTAGCTGCAAACAACAGAATCCATGCTGAACTGTATAGGCAGAAATTTTATTTGAGAACAAAAGGCAGCTCTCAAAATCTTCAGGGAAATGAGGAAACTAGCTAGAAGCTATGTACCTAGAAAAAATACTCAACTGCATTTTGAGATTGAGATACCAAGAGAAAACATCACCAGCCTGAGACTAAACTCCGGGGCCTTCACTACTGCTGCTCTTTAAGAACCTCCAACACATATGTTCCCAAAGATAGATTTCAGGCTCATCACCTTTCCCGCATAGCCCATCTAAACAAAGTCTCATAATGGTTTATCTGCTTAGAGAAGCAAAGGATACAGTCCATCCCTAATGGCAAGAGAGGATGAACTAATGAAGTCTGACTTCTGCCTTGGGCAGCAAATCTCATAAAGTGAAGATTTATTCAAAATCTGGAAGAATGTTCAAAAGATGATAGGCAATCATAAATGCAGCCAATGTCTACTACACTTCTTTAGTTGCCTTTTAGGTATATTGATTTCACTTGATAATGCTGTTTTATAAAATAACATCAGCTTAACATCTTAGCTAGAATACACTGAATACTCAAAATGTGGACATTATCATTGGTCTGTAAAACTTTTATAGTTGTAGAAGCTTTAAACATTTATCGTATAAAGTACTGTAAGCCAATTCCTGCTACCTCAGTCAATAAAATGATCATTGCTAGATACTCAGCCTGATGCTAATAAAAATTCAAATTATATAACTGGTATATCTTATTCCAATTATAATTGAACATCCCATAAGGCTTAGTAATAAGAATAAAAATCACAGGTCAAAGGATACAACCATCTTGTTCAAGTAATAGAATGCCAATAATAAATTTTAATGTTAGGAAGGTAAGTTTTTACAACAATTTCTGTGGGACTGGATTTGGGAATCCTGCCTGGAGAAATTGAGCCCATTTATCAACATACTAACAACCCAGCTTTCATTCAAGAAAAAGCTGACTGCTAGATCTCAACTTGTGGTCAACTGATAAACTCTCACTTTGATACCTACTGGGAAGGTGGTTTTCCTTAGGCAGATTCTTTTGACGCAACTCATGGCATTTCTCATTAACTCATGGCATCTCATTCTCTCAGACTTCTACATGTAATTTACAATGGAACTTTTAAAATTTGAAAATGGAAAGTAATGGAAAATAGTTTTATCCCTCAATTATTATTCAAATGTATTGTTTCTTTTTCATCTCTAATGTACATTTCATAGGCTTAAAAGAAAATCTTTGGAACTGTCAGTGACTATTTAAAGTAAGTAGCTTCCTAAATAAATGCCTTGTCAGTTTGTATTAGAAATGCTTGCCTGATTAAAAAAGGAGACAGTAATTAAGTGTTTGCCTGTTAATCTGTTATTCAGAAGTCATTAATGAAAATGGTTAATGGGTTCAAGAGGCATTCCATATTTAAATTAATTCTGTTGCTAAAAGCTAGACTAAATTTACACAATATTCAACACTCTGGGAAGTAAACTATTAAATTAGCCAGGCATTGAATGAAGAGGGTACCTTTCAAAGTCAGTTTATATTTGTTTGCTGTCTTTTAATGTAATGCGACTAAACATTGTTGGTAGTTTCTTTTTGTTTTGTTTTTTAAGAAATAAAGTGAGAGATTACTGTGAAAAGTAGAGGAGAAATAAAATGTCCCCAAGTTTGCCTTTGTATTCTCTAACTGCAATAAATTGCCCTTATGCTTTGGCTAAAGAGAATTTTAAAATACTGCAATGGAAGTAGTAGTTGAATGCACCAACTGTTGAAACAAGAGTCTGGATACAAACAGTGTCAAAATTGCCCCTCTTAATCTTTAATAATTAGAAAGTGTTTGGAAAACATAAGAATATTCCATGAAATTAAAATCTAAGCAGTATGAGATGAAGGTAAGGATTCAAGCAAGAGTCGTTACCTCAAATGCAACTTAGAATAGTTTCTCCGGACCTTAATCAATATTAATCCTACTCACATTATCTACTAACTAGCTTCATTTTCCTTGTATATTATATGCAACTCATCATTATGTGTTTTTATGTTTAAAAATGTATTTAATGTTCATCTTCCCATCCAGGCTAAACACTACATGAGGCTCTGGAATACATCATGTTTTTCCATAGTTCTAATTTTGTCTTTAGTACAGTATTTAGCTCTAGTCAATAAATTTTTTGGTTGGCTGTATAGATGGGATGTTTCAATTGAAGGAAAATCATAGTAAAAATTAGAGGGGAAAAGGATCAAGATCAATATTAAATTTACCAGAGTGGAGGACCTAGTCGGTTGTCAATGACTAGTATGTTTTTCTTAAGGAAAAGAGAGGAAGGGAGGAGACAGAGGAGAATAACCTTAAAAAAGGATCATACTGTGCTATTAATCTATAAAATAGATTTAATAATATCTATATCAATGGGATTTTATGAAGTCTAAATTCAGTCATTAATAAATGTGTATGGCATAAACCTAGTATTTATTAAGCAAATAAGCATTTTTACCTTGAAAATAGTGAGATTTTCATTGATCATGTAATACAATGAGGTCACTGAACTCTTAATTCAACAAAACTCACAGTATCAACTTTTCAGCAAAGGACTGCCATTCTGGTTGATAAATCTTTTCATATGGTATGGCAAATTTCTTGCATTATCTCAAATATACTACAGATTGAAGAAAGAGTTGGTTCTCTCTCAGAAACAGAAAATATTACAGGGTAAGAATGCATTCATTTCTCAATTTACTTCTACAGAAAAAAAAAATAAGCTGCAGTAAGTTGGTCACAGATTGTAGAAGCAGATGCATCCTATTTCATCACAGCTTCCTTTGGTCTTATGAAGTCTCAGGAAGAACTTTACTCACAAACAGTATTTCCACTTAAGGCAACATTACAGTCTTTGGGACGTCCTAATTCCTGAACCAAAACCAGTATCAGAACGGCACATGTTCCCCTAGGGAAAAAGCCAAATCATGCATTTCTAATATCTTTATCTGCTTGGAGAGAAATGATATCCATTATTTTGTTAAAACTGAAACCTGTTGTGAAGGTGAGGAAGTAAGGACTGACATCATATATGATGACCCATTTCTACCCCTAGTCAATCCATTTAATATAATGAGAAATAACATCAAAAGATCTTGCTTCTATGTAGAATTTTCTCTTTTAGCAATTGGCCTGTTATGTAAACTCTTTTGGGATGGTTTTAACAGACATTTGACTAGTGTATTCTTGTATAAGGAACTGTGTTAGAATGATACATATTCATGGGCAATGCATAGTCTCCAAGTCCAAGAAGCTACAGTCTGGGAGGCATAAAAACAAGAAGCTAACAATGATAAAACATTGTAGCAGGTGCTTATAGAGACAGCAGTTTACAGGTGAGTTCTTAATAAGAGATCCATGGAAGAAACATCAAATCTTTTATCGAGAAGCAAAGGCTCACCAGAAATGGTAACGTCTATATGAGAATGTGGAAGATAAATAGATCACATAAATAGGAGCGGAGCTTTTAGACAAAATTTTAGGACTGCAAAGTTTATACTGCAAAACTACATGGATATAAGAGAACATGATAGTTCATAGAACTAAAAACAGGGCTCTAGAACTATATAGAAAGAACTGACAAACCAATTACCTTATTTCTGTGCTTTACTTATTTACTCATTTAATACATTTCCTTATTGAGTAGGTGCAATGATTATCACCATCACCTCCCCTGCATTTTACTTTTACTTTTAAAAGATTAAGCAGTTTGTCCATATCACAAAACTAAGAAGTGGATAAATCTCCATTTAGAACCTAGGAAAGCTGAATCAGAAATTTGTGCTCTCAGCCATTATTCTATAAGGCTTATTTAGTGTAAGATGAACAATCCTAATGAGGGCTAGCGAGAAGGAAGAAATAGGATTTAGATATTTAAAATTTCATGAGCCATGTTAAAATAATTTGGATTTCATTCTGAGAACAACACAGACCCAACAAACTCTTGTAAGCAGACGATTTCTGTACTTATTGGGCTAAATAAACACCTTTCAATTTGCAGTATGGCAAAGAGATCTCAGGAAAGTTACACCAAAAGGCAAGGTCATAAAAAGCTGTGGATAACATTTAAACAAAACACAACGGCAGCCTTAGCTACTGATACTGCAATGAATGAAGAGATGTGGAAGGCGCCATGAGATATTTAGAAGGTTGAATCTACACGAATTATTACTTTGGAAGTATGCTGGGATAGGAGAAATAAAAGAGACAAAATGACTTAGGTTTAAAACTTGAGAAATAAAAGGATAATAGTCTTATTTACTGGGATGATAGAAGTGAGTTCACCTTTAGATACATTACATTAAAGATATATGTGAGGGACTTCCCTGGTGGTGCAGTGGTTAAGAATCCACCTGCCAATGCAGAGGACACAGGTTTGAGCCCTGGTCCAGGAAGATCCCACATGCCACGGAGCAACTAAGCCCATGCACCACAACTACTGAGCCTGCGCTCTAGAGCTCGCGAGCCACAACTACTGAAGCCTGCGTGCTTAGAGCCTGTGCTCCGCAACAAGAGAAGCCACTGCAATAAGAAGCATGTGCACCGCAACGAAGAGTAGCCCCCACTCGCCGCAACTAGAGAAAGCCCATGCGCAGCAATTAAGACACAAAGCAGCCAAAAAAAAAGATATATGTGAAATTACTGGTGTAAATATATACCTATATATATATAGGTAGCTGGTCATATGGGATTTAAAGGTTATAAGTGTTACCTGGGGTGAGTAAACAGCAAATAGTCATTCATCGGTTCAACAAGTACCTACAGGGCACTTACGTACTAGACTATCGTGACAAAGCAAGTACAGTGCTGAATGTGATAAGGTAAGGTCTTGACTGACCCTGAGAAGGAGAGATGGAAAATAAACAAGTGAACAAGGTAATTACAGGTAATGGCTAGTGCTATTAAGAATATACTAAGGGGGCTTCCCTGGTGGCGCAGTGGTTGAGAGTCCACCTGCCGATGCAGGGGACACGGGTTCGTGCCCCGGTCCGGGAGGATCCCACATGCCATGGAGCGGCTGGGCCCGTGAGCCATGGCCGCTGAGCCTGCACGTCCAAAACAAAAACAAACAAACAAAAAAGAATACGCTAAGTTATGTTGTTGAGAGTGACTCAGAGCAGCTACATTCACATTGAGTGGTCATTTCATGGAAGGCTTCCCTGTGAAGGAGACACTGGAGGAAAAGTCACAGGAAAGGACAGCATGGTGACTAAGAGTGTGGGAGCTGAAGTTCAAGAACTGGGTTCATGTCTCAGCCTCGCAATGGGGTAACCATGTAGACGTTCCAAGTTATTTAAACTTTTCTTTTTTTATTCTCTGTCTGTGAGTCTGTTTCTGTTTTGTAAATAAGTTCATTTGTATCATTTTTTGATTCTACATATAAATTATATCATGATACTGTTTTTGTCTGACTTACTTTGCTTAGTGTGATAATATCTAGGTCCATCCATGTTGCTGCAAATAGCATTATTTCATTCTTTTTTTACGGCTAATATTCCATTGTATTTATGTACCACATCTTCTTTATCCGTTCATCTGTCAATGGACATTTAGGTTGCTTCCATGTCCTGGCTATTGTAAACAGTGCTGCAATGAACACTGGGGTGCATGTATCCTTTTGAACCATGTTTTTCTCCAGATAGATGCCCAGTAGTGGGATTGCTGGGTCATATGGTAGTTCTATTTTTAGTTTTTAAGGAACCTCCATACTGTTCTCCATAGGGGCTGTACCACTTTACATTCCCACCAACAGTGCAAGAGGGTTCCCTTTTCTCCACACCCTCTCCAGCATTTATTGTTTGTAGATTTTTTGATGATGGCCGTTCTGACTGGTGTTAGCCTCAGTTTCCTCAATTATAAAAATAGCAGTAATAACAAATCTTACTGAGAAGGGATTAAGTGAAGTAGTCATGTGAATCATTTAGCACAATTTCAATCATAAGGAAAATATTCACTAAACACTGGCAATAATTTTAAAAATGCTAATAGGAATTACATTCTTATTATTTCACCCAGCTCACCAGGGCAGGAAAACAGTGTGGGTTTTCTAGGCCAGTGACTGAAAGTAGGCATTTGCCTGTGTGTCCTCTCTCTGTGTTTCATTTGCAAATGTACAATGGTGGTGAAAAACTGACTTAGGGTGTTGGAATTAGAAATAGCAACCAGCAGGCTCACCTTTAAAGCACATAGAGGACATAAAGGATTTGGGACTCAGAGTCATATTGTATATAAACTGAAATCCCTCTTATACATAAATCTACCCATTATTGTATTTTGTTGTTAAGTAAGCCTGAGTAAACATTTTAATGTGTTTTCTAATGACTTCAGTGGCAATTAGGCTTGTTATTCGTTGTTTCTAAAGACCTCTGTGGTCCAGGATAATATGAATTGCTCCCTTATTCAGCAGGTTGATAATGACTTCATTTCTTTTAAAGTATTTCATTTTAAAAAGTATTTACTGTTCTCTGCTTATAAACAAAGGCATAAGCTTGGCTTTTATCCAAAGATAGGAGCACAAGGGTCTTTGATTATCTAGGCATCGCTGGGTTTCAAATAGCAGGAAAGAAATGGAAGATGTTTAAAGTAAAACATATTTAAGTGTAACATCTTCTGGTAGTTGAATGTATATGTGTATGTGAGTGGGGTGTGTATGTGTATAAACTCTATCAAAATATGTTTTCTAGTTTTGGTAAGTGAAATATACAAAGCAAAAATGTCAAGTCATTTGAATGGCTTCCCCCAAAAATAAAATCTTAGTTCACTGAAGTTGCAAAGTAGGGAAAACTCAATTATGATCATTGTTATATGTAGCTAATCCCATAGAAATCAAAGTCACACTGAAGTGCATAAAAAACTTTTTCAAGGTAGTAATTACTCCAGTATTCTCTCTGCAGTATTTAATCAATAGGCATGATTTAAACTATTTCATAAAGGGACCCTTCAATTTTTCCCTGAAAGAAATATATGCAAGTACTATACTCTAAGAAATATATTATTAATATCTTTGAAACCCTGAGGGTCTCCTCTTGATCAAATGAGTCTGACGCCACCATAGGTAACAACTACCCTATTTCTACCTTAATTACATTTTTTATAATTTTAAATATACATGTTTGTATATAAATGTGTTTGTGTATTTAAAACTATAAATAAATGCAAATAAAAGTGTTTATATATACAAGTATGTTACCTAAATATAAATTGTTTAGTTTTACATTTTTTATCATTTATTTTAAAATCCATCATAATATATCCTCTAATTTGCTTCTTTGTGCTTAACCCTTTTTTATGAGATTCAACATTAAATTAAGTAGCGATAGTTCACCCATCTTCATTGCTGTATACCATCAATATGGCATGTGTATAAGTATTATATATGCATATATGAAATATATGTATATATAAACCATTATTTACGTTTACAAGTGGATTCCAAAACTTTTTGTTTTGTTATTGCAAACAATGCTGCCAGGAACATTCTTATACATGTCTCTAAGTATAGAATTCTAGGGGTGGAAATTCTAGACCATAGGGTCTGTGCAGCATCAACTTTAACAAACAAGCAAGCAAAACAAACAAACAAACAAGCAATTTTTTTGCAACATAATTGTAACAATTTGCACTGCCGTCATTAGGGTATAGTGTTTTCCACTGTATCTCATTGTAATGCCTTAACATTTTTCCTGTTTCTGCCTCTCTGGGAAAACTTCCCCTTCCCTTTGAGGACAGTTACCTTCTTTCCTTAAAAGCTAACAGTGCAATTATATATTATAAACACATATATTTATATATGCTAACAGTTCATATTTGTTATAAGCATGTAACATTTTCTACATATAATGGATCTTATATATACATATAGCCATTTTATACTTCCACTTTATACAGAAAATATGAACTGGGGTGTTATCTTTTAAGTGGAGATGTTTTGTAGCTTATCTGGTCTGCCAGAATGTCAAAGTAGATCCAATCGATTTTTAACATGATACAGTTTTCCCCAATTTTCAAGTAAACCTTCTCTCACCCTTGTATTTATCACCTTCCAGGCATTAACCTATTCTTTTCCTCCTTATCATAAGCAAATTCATAAAAGGAATCTGCACATTTTACCTCCAAGCCTTTAACATTCTCAAACTAGATCTAATGCACCATTAAGCATCTCAAATAATTATTGCGATGCTTATCAGTTTTCCTCGATGTTACATTCAACAGCCATGCCACAGTCCTCAACTTTCTTAACCCTCAGGATGATATACTGTTATATAGATGATACATTTAGCACTAAGTCCTATTTGAAACACTCTTCTTAGCTTCTGTGAAACAGTTTTCATCTGTTTTTCCCCCCTACAATGCTGAGCACATCTTTTCATTTGCTGGTTTATCTTAACCTAATATTAAATATCAGGTTTCTTCAAGGCAGAGATCAGAGTTTGTCTCTGCCTTCATGACCACCTCCCAGTAATTCCACGTGTGCACATGGCTTCACTTTCTCAGCCATAAGCACATGACATGTACATTTTTATCTTCAGACTTGTATATCCAACTGCTAACATATCTCCTCAGAAATCATTCAAGATTTTCACTCAAGATTCAACATATTGTAATACACATTCTTTTGTAAAAAATTAATGAATTTTTAAAAGAAGACTCTTGTTTCATTCCACTGATCTCTATCCCAGTACATGGCAGCAGTGTCCATCCTGTCATAAGCCAGCTCTGGGATGGCCAACATTACATCTTAATGTCATACCCATCTCTCTTCTCCTCTCCCTCTACGACTGCTCCTACTTGAACAGCTGAATTAGTCCCCTAACTCCCATCTGCATGCATTCTTTTATCCATTCCCTTTTTTACCACAGTAAAGCTGAAGCCATCGATTTAAAATCTAAAACCAAAATACGCTCCTTCATCCATACTTTGAACGATTTCAACAACTTCCTAATGCCTACAGAAAATATATCAAACTTGTGAGCAAGTCTATAAGCCCTGCAGGGTCTGGACCTTACCACCCTCATCTCATACCTCATCTGTAATGTGCCTTGCTTTCTGTGATCTGATCAGACAGACGGTCTTTCAAACCCTAGACACTTCCACCAACCCCAGGGCATTTAACATACTCTTACCACTCCATGGACACATTTCCTTCACACATCTCCTACTTAATGCCTAACTCAGCAGATACGTGCTAATCTGTCACTTTTTCAGAGACACCTGCCCAGGTTTCACTAACAAAGTATAATCAGCCTATTTTATGCTCTAAGATAACCATTCATATATACCATCAATAGAGCTTTTCTATTTTTGGTTCAAGTTTTTAATAAGGCAACTTACGACTTCGTCAATATACTATGCATGCCGTGAAGTCAGGGACCTGGCATGCAGGCAACCTCAGCAGATGTCAACTGAATGCATTCACATCATAGTGACCACCAATTCCTTTTTCTTTTTTTTCTTTTTGCTCCCTCCTACCTCCTCCTCCTATTTCTATTCACTGTTTGTCAGCCATCTTTATCGATGAAGAACACGTCTAGTTAATATGTTAGCAGAAGATCCACGATTCCGGTTAAATTTTCACATCAATGATATAAAAAGTCAGTGTCTTCAACAATCAATTGGGCATAGAGTGGAAATTTAGAATGGCATTTTTCTTCTTCTTTCTCTTCCTCCCACAGCTTCTGTTTCTGTTTGACTTGTGTCTGAAGCAGACTGAATCAAAATTATAATTAAAAATAAAAGTTATGCAACACCCACAGATGCAACTTTATCTTAAGCTAGAAACTCACGCTTGTTTGACCTAGTTCAAGAGAAATACTGGCAGCAGTCTGAAGCTGGGTCTAATGAGCTACTTGCCAGCCACACAGAACTAGACTAATGTATCAAAACCTTAGTTTACTTTTCTTCCAATTCACAATTTTAAGTGTTAGGACCACCAATGCCATGTTCAGTTTCTTTCTGGCCATTAGAAGCAGTATGAGTAAAAGCATGAACTCTGTAGCCAGAGCCCTGCATTTACGTCATGGCCACTTAGCAGCTATGCGACCAGGGACTAGGAACCTAGGCTCTCTGTGCCTTCATTTTATTATCTATATAATGGGATTGACAGTCATTATGGCTCCTCATATTTTAGTTTTAACTTTTAAATGTAACACACTTCGAACAGTGACTAGCACACACTTAAGTACCATGTCAGCTCGCGTTCGGATGATCCATCTCTAGTTGGGCTGCCTGTTTCCTATTTAACATTATTTATAAAGTTCAGTATTTACAAAGTGGTTTTATCACAACGCTTTGAACTTCTTAAATATTTTTCATAAGTTAATTTGTCTTGAAAATTCAGTTCATTTGAGAGTCTTTTGTTTTCATTTGTTTCTTAACATGTTGATCTGTTTCTACACTCTATTAAATGGATTTGAAATTACAATAATCGTTTTTAGATATATTTTCCAATTTGGCATTTCCTTTCATGTTGAAAATTTTAACCTCAAGGAAGGACATTTTTAATTTTCATCTCTGACTTCAATGTGAATCTGGGGCAGCAGGTAATTAAATTCGGTGGATGGTCCAGGATGACTCTTTGAATTTTTTCTAATTACGTCTCAAACTAAAATCTAGGATAGCTAGAAGAAATCTATCAAAAATGCATAGTGCTCTGATAAGATGTTTTATAATCATGAAATAATCGTTGTAGTTCTAACATTATAGCCTGTCTCTTTAATAAAATCAGCTCTTTCACTGGTAACTTTTAAGATTGAATTTCCATCCAAAAAGCAGGGATATCCATATTTCATGAATAATTTGACAAGAAACTTTACATAATATTCTAGGTCAACCTGGCAGGATGAATATGTATCTAGTAAATGTACTTGTGTGTGTTTTTAGCCTTTCCATAAGTATTTCCAATCTCCGCCCAGGGCAGATATTATATCTGTTACATGCATAAGGCTATTTTATTCAGTCTCTAGATGTACTGTGTTGATCATTTATATGAACAATGGCATTTGAAGTTTCTTTTTTTTTTTATCCTATTTCATGTGTATGAAGGTTTATTTCAGGAAACAACAAATGCAAACATCTGTCTTTGGTGTATTCTATATTACATTTCGAAAGTCCACACTACGTATTACTCTCAAAATCAAAGTAATTAAAATCAGTATTTTCATATGTAACGGTAATTATTTATTAAGTCATATGTTGGTATTTTATGGTAAGTCATATACACTTAACCAAGGAATTGTCCATCTCTGCAAGGGAAAATCTGCTCTTTATACTCAAGGTTTTAGAGAATGACGTGGGAAGTGGTGAAGAAGTGGATGGCTGACGACTTGAACTGAGTTTCAAGTATCACAGCCATTTTCCACTTGGATCCAGTGAATTATTTTAATTTGAATACAAAATGTGAATTCTACAATAATCTGAGAGGTATTAACTTTTATTGGTTTAAGTACAGAATTTAAAAAACTACAATTTCCTGTGTTCAAATATTTCAAAAATAAACAATTTTCTTTAAGTCCAGAATAACTTGTAAGCCTCAGACCATTGGTAGATTCCATTTAAACCATGCCCCAAGAGTATGAAATTTGGAGGTAGATTTAGCTATAAAATGGGAATATGATTTCATATAAGCTGCTGAAAATTATACTTCAATTTCCCCTTTCGCAAAATCCACTATGCTAATAACCTGCTGAAGTTCGAAGCTATGAAAACAATAAAAAGCCTAATTCATATTAAATTTTCTACATGGAAGGATATTACAATATCAAAACGTACTGACAAGCATAGTAGTAGAGTCTTCCTGAGAGCAGCCTTCATCTCAACTTTCAGAGATTTAATAATCTTGTTACACAAGTTCAACTAAATTCAACTTTTTGTTTTTTAACATCTTTACTGGAGTATAACTGCTTTACGTTGCTGTGTTAGTTTCTGCTGTATAACAAAGTGAATCAGCTATACATATACATATATCCCCATATTCCCTCCCTCTTGCGTCTCCCTCCCACCCTCCCTATTCCACCACTCTAGGTGGTCACAAAGCACCGAGATGATCTCCCTGTGCTATGTGGCTGCTTCCCACTAGCCATCTGTTTTACATTTAGTAGTGTATATATGTCAATGCCACTCTCTCACTTCATCCCAGCTTACCCGTCCCCCTCCCTATGTCCTCAAGTCCATTCCCTAGGTCTGCGTCTTTATTCCTGTCCTGCCCCTAGGTTCTTCAGAACCTTTTTCTCTTTTCTTTTTTTAGATTCCATATATATGTGTTAGCATATGGTATTTTCCCCTTTCTGACTCACTTAACTCTGTATGACAGTCTCTAGGTCCATCCACCTCACTACAAATAAATCGTTTCGTTTCTTTTTATGGCTGAGTAATATTCCATTGTATATATGTGCCACATCTTCTTTATCCATTCATCTGTCGATGGACACTTAGGTTGCTTCCATGTCCTAACTACTGTAAACAGTGCTGCAATGAACATTGTCGTACATAACTCTTTTCGAATTATGGTTTTCTCAAGGTATATGCTCAGGAGTAAGTCTGCTGCATTATATTTTAGTTCTATTTTTACTTTTTTAGGGAACCTCCATACTGTTTTCCATAGTGGCTGTATCAATTTATATTCCCACCAACAGTGCAAGTTGGGGTTTTTTTTTGATATTGAGCTGCATGAGTTGCTTGTATATTTTGGAGATTAATCCTTTATCAGACGCTTCATTTGCAAATATTTTCTCCCATTCTGAGGGTTGTCTTTTTGTCTTGTTTGTAGTTTCCTTTGCTGTGCAAAAGCTTTTAAGTTTCATTAGGTCCCATTTCTTTATTTTTGTTTTTATTTCCATTTCTCTCAGAGGTGGGTCAAAAAGGATCTTGCTGTGATATATGTCACAGAGTGTTCTGCCTATGTTTTCCTCTAAGAGTTTTATAGCATCTGGCCTTATATTTAGGTCTTTAATTCATTTTGAGTCTATTTTTGTATATGGTGTTAGGGAGTGTTCTAATTTCATTCTTTTACATGTAGATGTCCAGTTTTCCTAGCACCACTTATTGAAGAGCCTGTCTTTTCTCCACTGTATAGTCTTGCCTCCTTTATCAAAGATAAGGTAACCATATTTGCATGGGTTTAAGTCTGGGCTTTCTATCCTGTTCCATTGATCTATATATTTGTTTTTGTGCCAGTACCATACTGTCTTGATTACTGTAGGTTTGTAGTATAGTTTGAATTCAGGGAGCCTGATTCCTCCAGCTCAGTTTTTCTTTCTCAAGATTGCCTTGGCTATTTGGGGTCTTTTGTGTTTCCATACAAATTGTGAAATTTTTTGTTCTAGTGCTCTGTAAGATGCCATTGGTAGCTTGAAAGGGATTGCACTGAATCTGTAGATTGCTTTGGGTAGTATAGTCATTTTCAAAATGTTTATTCTTCCAATCCAAGAACATGGTATATCCCTCCATCTGTTTGTATCATCTTTAATTTCTTTCATCAGTGTCTTATAGTGTTTTGCATACAGGTCTTTTGTCTCCTTACGTAGGCTTATTCCAAGGTATTTTATTCTTTTTCTTGCAATGGTAAATGCAAGTATTTCCTTAACTTCTCTTTCAGATTTTTCATCATTAGTGTATAGGAATGCAAGACATTTATAGGCATTAATTTTGTATCCTGCTACTTTACCAAGTTCATTGATGAGTTCTAGTAGTTTTCTGGTAACATCTTCAGGATTCTCTAGGTGTAGTATCATGTCATCTGCAAACAGTGACAGTCTTCTTCTTTTCAGATTTGGATTCCTTTTATTTATTTTTCCTCTCTGATTGCTGTGGTTAAAACTGACAAAACTATGTTGAATAATAGTGGTGAGAGTGGGCATCCTTGTCTTGCTCCTGATCCTGGTGGAAATGGTTTCAGTTTTTCACCACTAATAATGATGTTGCCTGTGGGTTTGTCATATATGCCCTTTATTATGTTGAGGTCAGTTTCCTCTATGCCTACTTTCTAGAGAGTTTTTATCATAAATGGGTGTTGAATTTTGTCAAAAGCTTTTTCTGCATCTATTGAGATGATCATATGGTTTTTATCCTTCAGTTTAATATGGTGTATCACATTGATTGACTTGCATATATTGAAAAATACTTGCATTCCTGGCATAAACCCCACTTGATCATGGTGTATGATCCTTTTAATGACCTGTTGGATTCTGTTTGCTAGTATTTTGTTAAGGATGTTTGCATCTATGTTCATCAGTGATACTGGCCTACAGTTTTCTTTTTTTTGTAACATCTTTGCCTGGTTTGGTATCAGGCTGATGGTGGCCTCGTAGAATGAGTTTGGGAGTGTTCCTCCCTCTGCTATATTTTGGAAGAGTTTGACAAGGATAGGTGTTAGTTCTTCTCTAAATGTTTGACAGAATTCACCTGTGAATCGATGTGGTCCTGGGCCTCTGTTTGTTGGAAGATTTTTTTTTTTTTTTTTTTTTTGCGGTATGCAGGCCTCTCACTACTGTGACCTCTCCCATTGTGGAGCACAGGCTCCAGATGCATAGGCTCAGCGGCCATGACTCACGGGCCCAGCCGCTCTGAGGCATGTGGGATCTTCCCGGACCGGGGTACGAACCCGTGTCCCCTGCATCGGCAGGCTGACTCTCAACCACTGCACCACCAGGTTGGAAGATTTTTAATCACAGTCTCAATTACAGTGCTTGGGATTGGTCTGCTTAAATTTTCTCTTTCTTCCTGATTCAGTCTCAGAAGGTTGTGCTTTTCTAAGAATTGTCCATTTCTTCCACTTTTTCTGCATCTATTGAGATGATCATATGGTTTTTATCCTTCAGTTTAATATGGTGTATCACATTGATTGACTTGCATATATTGAAAAATACTTGCATTCCTGGCATAAACCCCACTTGATCATGGTGTATGATCCTTTTAATGACCTGTTGGATTCTGTTTGCTAGTATTTTGTTAAGGATGTTTGCATCTATGTTCATCAGTGATACTGGCCTACAGTTTTCTTTTTTTTGTAACATCTTTGCCTGGTTTGGTATCAGGCTGATGGTGGCCTCGTAGAATGAGTTTGGGAGTGTTCCTCCCTCTGCTATATTTTGGAAGAGTTTGACAAGGATAGGTGTTAGTTCTTCTCTAAATGTTTGACAGAATTCACCTGTGAATCGATGTGGTCCTGGGCCTCTGTTTGTTGGAAGATTTTTTTTTTTTTTTTTTTTTTGCGGTATGCAGGCCTCTCACTACTGTGACCTCTCCCATTGTGGAGCACAGGCTCCAGATGCATAGGCTCAGCGGCCATGACTCACGGGCCCAGCCGCTCTGAGGCATGTGGGATCTTCCCGGACCGGGGTACGAACCCGTGTCCCCTGCATCGGCAGGCTGACTCTCAACCACTGCACCACCAGGTTGGAAGATTTTTAATCACAGTCTCAATTACAGTGCTTGGGATTGGTCTGCTTAAATTTTCTCTTTCTTCCTGATTCAGTCTCAGAAGGTTGTGCTTTTCTAAGAATTGTCCATTTCTTCCAGGTTGTCCATTTTATTGGCATATAGTGTCTCGCAGTAATTTCTCATGATCCTTTGTATTTCTGTAGTGTCAGTTATTACTTCTCCTTTTACATTTCTAATTCTGTTGATTAGAGTCCTCTCCCTTTTTTTCTTAATGAGTCTGGCTAATGGTTTATCTATTTTGTGTATCTTCTCAAAGAACAAGTGCATTCCTGGCATAAACCCCACTTGATCATGGTGTATGATCCTTTTAATGACCTGTTGGATTCTGTTTGCTAGTATTTTGTTAAGGATGTTTGCATCTATGTTCATCAGTGATACTGGCCTACAGTTTTCTTTTTTTTGTAACATCTTTGCCTGGTTTGGTTCTTTGCTATCGTGTCCTTCATTTCTTTTTCATTTATTTCTGATCTGATGTTTATGATTTCCTTCCTTATGATAACTTTGGCATTTTTTTGTTCTTCTTTCTCTAATTCCTTTTAGGTGTAAGCTTAGGTTGTTAGTTTAATACGTTTGTTCCTCCCTCTGCTATATTTTGGAAGAGTTTGACAAGGATAGGTGTTAGTTCTTCTCTAAATGTTTGACAGAATTCACCTGTGAATCGATGTGGTCCTGGGCCTCTGTTTGTTGGAAGATTTTTTTTTTTTTTTTTTTTTTGCGGTATGCAGGCCTCTCACTACTGTGACCTCTCCCATTGTGGAGCACAGGCTCCAGATGCATAGGCTCAGCGGCCATGACTCACGGGCCCAGCCGCTCTGAGGCATGTGGGATCTTCCCGGACCGGGGTACGAACCCGTGTCCCCTGCATCGGCAGGCTGACTCTCAACCACTGCACCACCAGGTTGGAAGATTTTTAATCACAGTCTCAATTACAGTGCTTGGGATTGGTCTGCTTAAATTTTCTCTTTCTTCCTGATTCAGTCTCAGAAGGTTGTGCTTTTCTAAGAATTGTCCATTTCTTCCAGGTTGTCCATTTTATTGGCATATAGTGTCTCGCAGTAATTTCTCATGATCCTTTGTATTTCTGTAGTGTCAGTTATTACTTCTCCTTTTACATTTCTAATTCTGTTGATTAGAGTCCTCTCCCTTTTTTTCTTAATGAGTCTGGCTAATGGTTTATCTATTTTGTGTATCTTCTCAAAGAACAAGTTTTAGTTTTATTGATCTTTGCTATCGTGTCCTTCATTTCTTTTTCATTTATTTCTGATCTGATGTTTATGATTTCCTTCCTTATGATAACTTTGGCATTTTTTTGTTCTTCTTTCTCTAATTCCTTTTAGGTGTAAGCTTAGGTTGTTAGTTTAATACGTTTCTTGTCTCTTGAGGTAGGATTGTATTGCTATAAACTTCCCTCTTAGAACTGCTTTTGCTGCATCCCATAGGTTTTGGGCCGTCATATTTTCATTGTCATTAGTTTCTGGGTATTTTTTGATTTCTTCATTGATCTCTTAGTTATTTCGTAGCGTATTGTTTAGCCTCCACATGTGTTTGTATTTGTTACAGTTTTTTTTCCTGTACTTGATATCTAGTCTCATAGCACTGTGGTCGGAAAAGATACTTGATACAACTTCAATTTTCTTAAATTTACCGAGGCTTGATTTGTGACCCAAGATATGATCTATCCTGGAGAATGTTCCATGAGCACTTGAAAGTATTCTGTTGTTTTTGGATAGAATGTCCTATAAATATCAATTAAGTCCATCTTGTTTAATATATCATTTAAAGCTTGTGTTTCCTTATTTATTTTCATTTTGATTGATCTGTCCATTGGTGAAAGTGGGGTGTTGAAGTCCCCTACTATTATTGTGTTACTGTTGAATTCCCCTTTTATGGCTGTTAGCATTTGCCTTATGTACTGAGGTGGTCCTATGTTGGGTGCATAAATATTTATAATTGTTATATCTTCTTCTTGGATCGATCCCTTGATTATTATGTAGTGTCATATTTTGTCGCTTGTAATAGTCTTTAAAGTCTATTTTGTCTGACATAAGAATTGCTACTCCAGCTTTCTTTTGATTTCCATTTGCATGGAATATCTTTTTCCATCCCCTCATTTTCAGTCCATGTGTCCCTAGGTCTGAAGTGGTTCTCTTGTAGACAGGATATATATGGGTCTTGTTTTTGTATCCATTCAGCCAGTCTGTGTCTTTTGGTGGGAGCATTTAATCCATTTACATTTAAGGTAATTATCGATATGTATGTTCCTATGGCCATTATCTTAATTGTTTTGGGTTTGTTATTGTAGTTCTTTTCCTTCTCTTGTGTTTCTTGCCTAGAGAAGTTCCTTTAGCATTTGTTGTAAAGCTGTTTTGGTGGTGCTGAATTCTCTCACCTTTTGCTTGCCTGTAAAGGTTTTAATTTATCCATCAAATCTGAATGAGATCTTTGCTGGGTAGAGTAATCTTGGCTGTAGGTTGTTCCCTTTCATCACTTTAAAAATGTCCTGCCACTCACTTCTGGCTTGCAGAGTTTCTGCTGAAAGATCAGCTGTTAATCTTATGGGGACTCCCTTGTATGTTTTTTTGTGCTTTTCCCTTGCTGCTTTTAATATTTTTTCTTTGTATTTAATTTTTGATAGTTTGATTAATATGTGCCTTGGCAAGTTTCTCCTTACATTTATCCTGTATGGGACTCTCTACACTTCCTGGACTTGATTGACTATTTCCTGTCCCATATTAGGGAAGTTTTCAACTATAATCTCTTCAAATATTTTCTCAGTCCCTTTCTTTTTCTCTTCTTCTTCTGGGACCCCTATAATTTGAATGTTGGTGCATTTAATGTTGTCCCAGAGGTCTCTGAGACTGTCCCCTATTCTTTTCATTCTTTTTTCTTTATTCTGCTCTGCGGTAGTTATTTCCACTATTTTATTTTCCAGGTCATTTATCCGTTCTTCTGCCTCAGTTATTCTGCTATTGATTCCTTCCAGAGAATTTTTAATTTCATTTATTGTGTTGTTCCTTATTGTTTGCTCTTTAGTTCTTCTGGGACCTTGTTAAACGTTTCTTATATTTTCTCCATTCTATTTCCAAGACTTTGGATCATCTTTAGTATCATTACTCTGAATTCTTTTCCAGGTAGACTGCCTATTTCCTCTTCATTTGTCTGGACAGGTGGGTTTTTACCTTGCTCCTTCTTCTGCTGCGTATTTCTCCATTTTCTCATTTTGCTTAACTTACTGTGTTTGGGGTCTCCTTTTCGCAGGCTGCAGTTCATAGTTTCCATTGTTTTTGCTGTCTGCAAAAACCTTACCCAGTGGGTAAGGTTGGTTCAGTGGCTTGTGTAGGCTTCCTGGTGCCTGTGTTCTGGTGGATGAGGCTGGATCTTGTCTTTCTGGTGGGCAGGACTGTGTCTGGTGGTGTGTTTTGGGGTGTCTGTGAACTTAGTATGATTTTTCACAGCCTCTCTGCTAATGGGTGGGGTTGTGTTCCTGTCTTGCTAGTTGTTTGGCATGGGGTGTTCCGCACTGGAGCTTGCTGGTCATTGAGTTCAGCTGGGTCTTAGCGTTGAGACCGAGATCTCTAGGAGAGCTCTCACCGACTGATATTATGTGGGGCCAGGAGGTCTCTGGTGGTCCAATATCCTGAACTTGGCTCTCCCACCTCAGAGGCTCAGGCCTGACATCTGGCCGGAGCACCAAGACCCTGTCAGCCATACGGAGGAGTTGAAATCTTCTTTGCAGCTTCTATGATTACTTGTCCTAGAGGTTTCCAGATTTGAAATGTGTAGCAACCTGAAAACCCAAGAGCTGCAATACCCAGCTCCACAGTTATCAAACTTCTTGCCAGTCCTCAGTCAATGTCAGGGTCAGCGAGTACTCAGCATAGCACAGGCCCTCACCGGCAGTCCAATTCAACTTTTTAAAAAGCATAATTTTACTTAAAATATGTGCTGCTTCTAGTGAAATAGACTCTGCCTTCAGATAGTGCATTCAAAGGATGTCACCCATAGGGAAAATAATTATTCCAACTGTATGACAAAAATTACTTTTGGAATACTCTTCAAGAGTCATCTCACAAATGTAACTTAGGAGAGCATTTAATAAGCAAAGCATGCAACTAAGCAGGATCAAGCCTACCTTCTGTGATACTTATATTCAAAATAACTAAATCCTCAAATGGAAAATAGATGGGTGATAAATCTCGGCTAAATCTATAGTCTTTACAGTACTTTTAAATTTCACTTTTGTATTGTTATTATAATGAGTTATAAAGAAGTATGTAAAATATTTGGTGTTCAAAAATGAAACAATGTCTATTTTTTTAAGTAAAATATGAGATGTTTTCAAATATGTCAAAGACAATGCTCTATTTGAAATGTAGATCAGATGAAGTCTATTGTTTTTTCACTCACCTCCAAGCAGAGCTCTGGGCTTTGCATTCTCATTTATGTGCAAAGTAGGGGCATACAAAATTCACCTTAAAAGTGATGCAACAAATCAAGATTTCGAGACTGAAAAGGGCAGCACTCTTATCATGGCAACACCTTGAGAAGGTGCACCTCAACTTGTAAAGATGAACTATCATTTGAGAAAATAAACTAATGTTGGCAAATTTCTGTCACTAAATATTTTAAAATCTACTTGTGTGTGTTTTATAACATGTGCTTTTATGTTTAACTATTGTGGAAAACTGTCACAGGAAAATAACTCCAAAGGTTCCACTGAACAGTTTATAGAATTTGACTTTTAGTGCTACATGAAATGTTGTCCTTTAAAGTACATGAGTGCAGAACAGTAGTCTCTTAACCTGCCACCTATTCTATATCCATTTTTGAAATCCTATGCCATAACAGATTTAACCAATTTTATACTGCTGCTCTTCTGTAATTATATTAAAAAGTGCTATGGGGCTTCCCTGGTGGCACAGTGGTTGAGAGTCCGCCTGCCGATGCAGGGGACCTGGGTTCGTGCCCCGGTCTGGGAAGATCCCACATGCCGCGGAGCGGCTGGGTCCGTGAGCCATGGCCGCTGAGCCTGCGTGTCCGGAGCCTATGCTCTGCAATGGGAGAGGCCACAACAGTGAGAGGCCCGCCTACCGTAAAAAAAAAAAAAAAAAAAATGCTATGAAGGTTAAACATATCTCTTAGTGGAAATATTAAAAGGCATTCTCTTTTATCAGTTTGATAATGAAGATGCTTAAACCAAAGCTACCAAAAATATCTGTACCCCCCACCTCCCATAATGCCAGAAACGTCCTCCTTATTTACTGTAATCTTTCTCAGAGTGTAGCTATTGGGTCAGGTACAATAGGATGACTTGAAGGCATGTCTTTCCTTAAGCCACATCTCAACCTACTGAGTCAAGTTATCTGATGAAGATGTTCTGGATTGTACATTTTACAAACAGTTGCTCGATGATTTTTGTGTATATTCAAATTTGATTCATGCAAAACAAAAAGGGCTAAAGTATTCAAATTCCATGTGAAAAACCCAATACTCTTTAAGAAATAGGCATGAAGCCATAATTAAGTCTGAAACCTGTATAAATTAATTTCTCTAATTTTCTAATTAGTCTCCTGAAAATGTGGATGCCTGGACTGTGAGAAAGCCATTACCAAAGGGGAAAAAAGACTGTATTGACCTTAAGCTTTATCTAATTTGTATTTTTATTGATTTTTTTATTTTATCCAAACCAGCTCTGAAAGAATCAGAGACAAATAATTTGGAACACCTCTCTTTGCCAAAACCACTAAACAAATGCATTCACCCATGTCCAGAAAAAGAGAAAACATAATAAACATTTTATTAAAGTGATTTTTGCAGTAATACAGATTTCCCATTAATGTACGATGAGCTCTCCTGTTTGGTCTGAAAACATAACTGACAATTTTAAATGGTCAATATTTTACTATTCAGAAAAGGCATTAGAGTACTTGGCACTGTACACTGTCAAGTGGTGATGTTTAAATTCATTTATGTTACATCCATCGTGCAACACGAGTTGCATTTACAGAGGAAAATTAGACTAGGTAGTGACTCATTGCAAAGTCAATCACGGTTTCATTTGGTTCTCATTTTGGGACTCCTGGTCTGAGGATATGTTAGCACACTGCACACACTTCAAGGCATAATTAACATATTGGAACACTTTCACATGGAGACTTTTCCTCTGCCTTTAGATATAGTTTTATTACTTTAATTTTTTTCCATTGGTAAGGCCTTGGATTTTATTTTCTCCTTTAGAATTTAAACATGACTTACTATCCTATAAATATTTTCTGCTTAAATTGAATTTTCAAATGTTCACCACTAAATTTAACCTTTCAGTTCCCTGTTTTAAATACAAACTTCCCATTGTTTTGACAGCAGCAGTTCATGGGAGTAGTTTTCACAGCCATAAAATGTACTACAACTAGTTTGTAGTATTTTCCAGGTTATTTCTCTTTATTGATAATATTTTAATAAATTTGGGATCTTAGTTATTTGTACAAGAAGCTTTATTATTTGCAATTTTCTTATAACACTAGATTCCCACATAAGTAAAAATAAAGGACCTTTTGTTTCCAGATTATAGCAAAGTGCCAAGTCTGGTGGTAGAAAGTCCAAACTCTGGAGCCACAGACCCTGTGTCCAGGTCTTGACTCTACCACTTAGTAGCTGGGAGGAGATACTTGAGCTGTAGGTACTTCACCTCAGATTCCTCATCTGTAAAATGGGCATACAGCTTTCCACAGGTATATCCAAGAGTACCTGTACTTCACAGGACTGTTATGAGCTAATACTTTAAATAAAAACAGTGCCTGGCACACTGTGTAACTGCTACATAGTGTTTGTTAAATGAATCAAAATATTAGCCCCCCAAAAAGTGAAATTTGCTGTACACTGTAAAAACACCTTCAGGCACCTATTTTAAACAACACTGTGTCACCAAAGCCTAATTCTATGCCTGGCATAGTTTCACTTTGATTGTTGGTTAATTCATGTGAAAAAAACACAGTTCATATTTCTATAGAATTATAGTGTTTCTCTACAAAAGGTGTGAAGCAATAGTACAAAAGTTTTCCTAAAAAAGTGATGTTTACACTGAAACAAAGGGTAAGTTAGCCAGGCAATATACTGCAGAGGGAACAGCATGGGCAACACCTGACACAAATATATACATGCATATTCATTTTCATTGACATGTATGGACTGTCACAGTCACAATATGGTGCAGAATCATTGGGGGATGGATTCCTGTACCTATGGAAGAAATTCAACCAGAGCACCACCATGAACTGAAAGCCACTGAGGAAGCATATTAAATTGTATTTTTTCATCGTTTTTTCCCAGCCTTTTAGGAAAAAAAACATTAATGACTTTTTAGGAAAGGTGCTTTTTATGCCAATTCCCACATTTTCTATAAAAAGGATAAGACTTCTATTTTAGTATCCAAGAGAGAAGAGTAATACTTTCAGGCCTCTTCTACTCTTACTTAATCCTGTCCATTGCCAAAGAATGACTTATTTAGTTGGTGATATACAAAGTACTGAGCAAATATAGCCAAGCCCTTTACCGGCATTTATTCTCTCAGAGGAATGGATCAAATGAATTCTTAAGTCCACTCCAGTCTCACATGCACAGTAAGCTTTCCATAGCAGGTTATATCCTAATAAGGGAAGCCGCCTGCACCTGTGCAGCTGCTAAGGGTTAAAAGTGTAGGAGGCATAATTTTGGCTTGAGGTCTAAGCTATGTTCTCCAACGCAGGTTTACCAATTACAAGGCAGATATTTTGGTCTGTTTCACAGCCATGTCTAATGCTCAATTGTTTCAGAACCCATACGGGAGGAGATAAGATTAGTTGACTGCCCACTCATTTATCACTTGAATTTTTTAAACAATGAAATTTTAATGAACTATCTTGGAGACTTGTGTTCCATGGAAACACATTAAGAAAAAATGATTTAGTCATCTGTCAAGGAATACTGCACAGATCAGTGGCTTTCAAAATAGTTCATGGAATTCTGGTTGATACATGAGCATTCGAGAATGCACACTGGATTCAAATTTCAGCTCCTATCTTCATTAGCTGAGAAGCTATAAGCTTACTTTCAAGTAAGTTGTGTATAAAATTCAATGATACATTTTGTGGAGTTGCTACCACAACACATATAGAAGTCACTCGATAATGCTTTTTGTTGAACTTCAATGAATAGAATGTGGACAAATACTTGACAGAGTTGGAGCTGAAGAGTTTTTAACATGCTATTATTATTTTAGTTAATAATGTTAATATTAATGAATAAAAGTCTGGTGGGCTGCCATTGGTTCCTTTTGGAACTACTGTTACACAATAGTTTACTAGAAGAACATGGCTGGAAAAACCTTGGCAGTCAATAGAAAGTCGGCAGAATTTTAAGGGGTGATGATGAAAATTTTCATAACAATTAGGATTTGAAATGCAATCAGAAGCTGGAATAATGAAACAAAAATAACTAGATGAAACATAGAAATTCATAAAAAGCACTCAGTCTTCACAATATAGCAGTAGTAAGCATAACAATGAAATGTCTGGTTAAATAAAAAGCACAATGTGAGTACATGATGCCATATAACTACTCTACAGTATATTACATTAGATTCCATTAGTAGAAGCAGTCTTCAACTATAGCTAAGCAAATGTCCTCAAGTTCTCTGTGTTACCCAGACCACACCTGGGTAAAACATTAAGAAAGAATACTAAAAACAGTAAGCTCGTTCAAAGGAGACAGACCAGGAGGACAACAGAATATCAACCCAATAAACGAAGATGGATTGAGATACATAGGTCCTGCTTATCAGGCAGGAAGGAGGATTAGTGACTCTAACAGGAATTTTCTACATTCTTAAACAACTGTTAAATACAAAAAGGGCATATTCACTTTAAGTGACTCCAGAAGTTAAAATAAGCACTATCAGGTGACTCATACAGGGAAGTAGATTTGGAGCAGTATTTTGAATTCACAAAGCTTGTAAAAAAAAATGAACAACCTTCCTCCAGGGATTGCAGGGTACAAACCTAAAGGATGAATGCTGGGAAGCACTTACTTGCTAAGTGGAATGTCACTGACAGGCTACTTCCCAGTCCCCTCTACATGCCCAGGAGTATTTTTATGACTTTGTATTTATTATCCCAACATGAGTGAATGGCAATGGAATGTTTAAAATCACAAGTATATCTATAGTGTTAATACTTGCAAAGTTTAAGTAGTTTCCAGAGAATTAATCTATTACTTAAGGGTTATTTGAGATGTTTAGCTATCAGAAACTTAACATTTTGGACACCAACTTCTCCAGTTAAAAAGTGTTTGACATGCAAGGTCTGAAAAGGTTATTTAAAAAGTTTAGTCCCTTTGCCTCTTTTAGAGCCAAATTTAGTATATTTGATGTACACTGGTCTGTTGACCACTATTAAAAGTTACTTGAATCTATTATTTCTTAGACACTATTTCTGCCATTTAATTTCTCATCCTGTGTCACAGGTAGGAAACTGTCTAAGGCAAAACACTGTCTCCATTTCCTACCCGAACAACACCAAAACTATTGACATATATCCAAGTCTTGAACATGACTAACTAAAAGATCTATTACACTATATGTATAGCTGATTCACTTTGTTATAAAGCAGAAACTAACACACCATTGTAAAGCAATTATACTCCAATAAAGATGTTTAAAAAAAAAAGTCTATTACAGCAACAGAAATTGATACAAAGTTAGCATAAGACCTGTTTCCCCACTACTATCAATTCTAATAGGAGGACAAAACATATGGAACAACTGTTCACAGCGCCCAAAAGAAACCTATACAGGGCTGTAATCCTAAGACTAGGAAAGCAAGAGAGGTGAGCCCCATTTCACTCAGCATTTATTCCCGAAGGCAGTTTTCAACGTGCTTCCCAGGGATTTAGAAAACAGAGCATCAATCTCTCGTGGCTGAGGAAACAAGAACACGCAAAAGAGTTCGGATTTGATGACAAGTTACAAGAGGAGGGAACCACAGGATGGGAACCCAAATATGTGAGCGCAGACTTGAGAGGCTACACAGTGTGACAGAAGGTGAAGTTCAGCCAGAGTGAAGATACATAGGAGACAACACAATTCAACGGAGACACCAGAAAGGCCAGGTTTTAGGGATAGGAATCATGTCAGTGTGAAGGTGTCATGCTCTCAGAGTAAAGAAAAAACCAAAATAAACCAACCTTAACAAAGGCTGTAACTAATATTGACAGGGACAGGGTAATCTACGGTAACTGAACTGCCTGCCAGGACAAAACTTAAACCTCTCAAAGAACACTAAGGTAAAGTACAACTAAGAAACTAAAAGAGGAGAAATTAAAAAACAGTACTAAAAATAACTGGTTAATCAAAACGAAAATTAAAAAGGAACAATAAAGAAACAATAAGCAGAAGAGACCAGTCGAAAAAAAATAGCATGATAGTAGGCCAACTCTTTCAGTAATCATATTAAGTATCAACTAAATGCTTCAATAGAAAGCAAAGCCTGTCAGAATATTAAAAAACAAAATATGTTTAGACATGCACTATGCTATTTAGATATATTTTATAACCCTACAATTCCACTGCTGAGTATATAAGAAAAAATGAAACAAAAGAACTCTTATGTCCAAAGACTTGTAGAAATATGTTCAGCTTTCTTAAAAGTTTTAAACTTGTTTTTAAAAAACAACTTAAATACAGTAGGATGCGTACGTAAATTGTAGTTGTATTCATCTAAGGGAATACTACACGTCAATAACAATAGACTACTGATATGTACAACAACATGGATGAATTGCAGTCATAATGTTGAAGAAGAAAATAAAAAAGGAGCACATATTGTATAACTTCATTTGCAAGGAAACAAAAACCAGTTATAATTTATATAGTGATGGAAGTCCAAAGAGTAGCTATACTTGGGAGTTCTAGGAACATTCCATATTTTTACCCGGTTGGGGTTCATTAATGAGACAGATGTAAAATTTATGAAGTCAATTAAGATTAATGCACTTAACTGTCAGTTATGCCTAATGAAAATAAACATCAACGACGGTGCAGAAATGTGTTTACTCAGCAGGCAGGTCTAAATGCTATCTTTCCGAGGCCTGCGTGCAAGATTGGCCTGCGGCTAGCATCTTGCAACTTGGGTTTCAAAAGTGTTCTCATCATTCCCAGAACTGATGAGTGGCTTAGTGTGTTTAATTTTTTTTTACAAGCAGTACGTTTTATGCTAACACCTGTTTTACTTCTCAGAGTCTAGAATTCGTGTACGTGCCAGACAGAGGCTGCCTATCTGACCAGCCCCAATAAACACCCCAGGGGTCGAATGTGTAATGAGCTGGCAGACAAGATTTCCCTGTGATAAATCATAACCATAAATATAACTCTATTTTGAATCTTGTGAGTCCTTCTAGTGAATTACTGAATCTGAGAGTGGTTGGAGACTCAGAACAGGGATGATGACAAGAAACGAGTTTTTGTTGTTTTTTTAAAATGTAGTTGGATTTTATATTTCTTTCTCTTCCTATTTTAATGTCTCTTCCCTTCCCTTCCCTTGGAAAATAAGAACCTGAGTTGGGTGAGAGGATGCCCCATATGCAGGGCATTCCAGTAAGGGGTCTAGCAGCCTGAGTTGGGTAAGGAGGACCCATGCAAGGCACGACAAATGGTTTTGAAATTGAGAGGCATGAGGATGTCCAAATAGGGGGTTGGCAGTGCCCTCCCAGCTTAAGAAGGGATTCTATACAGTGCAATAATTGGGGGTTGGGGTTGGTGTTCACGGCCGTGGTAGTACGATTTGTTAAATATGAAGGTCTCATCACATAAAGACGTATATGAAGGATAAAGGGATATAGATTCCTCACTATCAAAATATAAGTTACAGTCACTAAGAGCATATAGATCTTAAAAGTTATCATACACAGTGCTTCCCTGGTGGCGCAGTGGTTGAGAGTCTTCCTGCCGATGCAGGGGACGCGGGTTCATGCCCCGGCCCGGGAAGATCCCACATGCCGCGGAGCGGCTGGGCCCGTGAGCCATGGCCGCTGAGCCTGCGCGTCGGGAGCCTGTGCTCCGCAACGGGAGAGGCCACAACAGTGAGAGGCCCATGTACCACAAAAAAAAAAAAAAAAAAAAAGTTATCATACACAAAAAAATCTGTAACTATGCATGGTGATAGATGTTAACCTATTGTGGTAATTGTTTTGCAATATATACATATATCAAATCATTATGTTGTATACCTAAAACTAATACCATGTTATATGTCAAAAATATATCAATTTTAAAAAACTTAAAAAGTATAAAAATAAATGTTACAAATACAGAAAGGGCAAGAACCAGAGTGTACCCTGTGTTACTGGATTGGAATTCGGAGATGTTAGTGTGAATTCATTATTGTAATATAGCTACATAGCTATAGAAATAAATGCAGCTCTATACACATACACATACACACACACACACACACACACACACACACACACACAGCCTTTCCTACGTGTTTACTGAAGAGTCAGGGAAAGGTGATAGACCAATGTTTGTTGTTCCATTAATCCTATAGTTCCTAACTCTACCACTCTGACTTCAGTAACTTTGTCTGCAAAGGTTTTTCTCTGTAAATGACCAATGTTCTGCCTTCTTCCCGTCCTCCCCCACCATTTCCTCCCACTTCTCCAGATCATCTGGTGTGGTCCCTAGGATGTGAAGAAGTTTTTGAACAAGTGAGATTAGCTATAACCTCATCACGAGCTTGGTGACTCCAATTTTTGAGAAACTGTACCTGATTTATCTAATATTTCTATTTATACTGCATATTTAATAATGTTTTCTAGTGGGTCATATTCTTAGTATAAAAGTAGCCAACTTAAGGCTTCCTATGCTGCAGTAACTTATAAAGCTGGAGACAGGTTAATAGAAGTTACCAGAGCATCAGTTATTGGTTATAGTCTTAAAATGAAGTTATATATAGATTATATATATATGTATATATATATATTTGGTATCTCTCATACAATAGAGCAATTTAATAGGGGATTTTTTACTTTAACAGTAAACAAAATATCTCATGGAAAAATCATAGCTGATTTATCAGAGGCGTCACAAGTGCCTGATGAGAAATGAGTAATTCATTTGCTGAAATGAAGAACTGAAAACAGAAGAGCTGAAAAATCTTTCGTTAAAACACAGCAGACTCCAAATTTAGAAGCACCATTTGTAATACAATAAGAAGTGTTTGTTCAATTTCAAAAATACACTTCACATACAAAAAAAACAAATGGATTATGAAAAAGGCTAAAAGAAATCTGATTAGAATGTGGAAATTACCTAACAAAGTAATTCCTATACAGCAGTCCCTATCTGCTTGGCTAGCATTGTTGTGCCACGAACAAAATCATTTAGTAGAAGAGGGGAGTCTGAAGACACCAGGCTCTTACTACACCTACCAAAAGGATCGTTCTAAATGTAGTAAAGAGATGTGCTGTTTATCAGAAGTAGATACAGGCTACTCCTACGGTAACCTGGGCAACTTTACCAGGGACCTGGTGGCCACTGGGTATCGTAAAACTCACAACTGTAAAAGGTAAGCGATTTTGTCTAGCCGTGGTGTGTATAATGCCTGGATGGTCGGAAGTCTTTCTGTCTTCAGTAAAGGAAAACTGTTTAGGCAGCGGTAAAGACTCTCTTAATAAACCTAATTCCCACCTTGGGGATTCCAGAGCACATTGCCTAGAACAGAGGAAGACCTTTTATTTCTACTGTTGTTCTGGGAATACACAAATATTTGCAGATGCCTGTAAGCTGTCATAACACCCTATCATCATCCATCCTCTGGACAGGCAGAGCAAGTTAATCAACCTCTTAAAACAGAACAGAAAAACACCTCATTGACTATGATTTAGCAATCTACCAGACTAAAATGGCTTAGAGCTTTACCACTGGTTTTGTTTTAAAAAATTAGAAGCGCTACTACAAACAAGCACTGAATTTTGAACTTACGTTTGGCAGGCCTGTGAATTAGGGTCTGAGACAACATCCTGGGATTCATTTAGCTGAATCCCCTCATAATCATGTTCAATGCTTAAAAACGCTTCTCTCTTCCCTGGAAACTCAGAGATACAGTCATAATGACCTAGCAAGATTGGCTGGAAGAAGTCTTCCACCTCTATTGGCAGGAGGTTTCATCTTCACAAAGTTGTTCTGCAGGAAAGATGTGCTGTCACTATGCTAGGAGAGACCCTTTCAAGTGTTGCTGATCACCCATGAGGCTGTCAAAGTCACAGCAAAGCAAGCAGCTGGATCCATCCTTCCTGAGGTGGACTGGACTAGGGTCCCCACAAAGGATTTGAAACTTCAGCTTTTTGAGTAATTGATATCGGTGCTCAACTTAATTGGAAGGTAGAATTCTAGCAAGCTTATTACTATCATCACAGACTGTCTTGTTGTCCTATACACAGCAGGGTCTTTTCAACTACTTTAAGAATCACATTTTACTAGAAAGCAAACATGTTACTTGCTACATTACTCTTTCTGTAATAAGTAATAAGAATGTGAGTGAGTATAGCCACTTGAATCACAGTATGCAGGCTACTCAAAAAATTAAAAGTAGAACTACCATATAACCCAGCAATCCCACCAATGGTTACACATCCAAAGGAAAATATAATTAGTATCTCAAAAAGATATTAGCATTTCCATGTTTATTGTAGTGTCACAATAGCCATGGTGTGGAAACAACCTAAATTACTGTCAACAGATGAATGAATCAAGAATTGTGATATACACATACAACTGAATACAATCCCACTTTTTTAAAAAGGAAATTCTTCAATATGTGACAATAGGCATGAATCTTGAGGACATTATGCTAAGTGAAATAAGCCCATTACAGAAATATAATTACTTCATGATTCTATTTTATAAGGTAACTAAAAATAAATAAAATTCATAGAATCAAAGAGTGAAATGGTGGTTTCCAGGGGCTAGGAAGAAGTGAAAATGAGGAATGTTAATCAACAGGCATGAAGTTTCAGATAAGATAAATAAGATCTAGAGATGTGCTACACAACACTGTACCTACTGTCAACAGTAATATATTGTACACTTAAAACTTTGTTAAGAGGGCAGATCTCATGTTAAGTGTTCTTCCCAAATAAAGTGAGAGTTGAAAGTCCTGAACTACAAAGAAAGCCCTGAAGTTATTAATGACATTTTTTACAATGTAAACAACAGCATGTGCTGAATTTCTGTGGTTGAAATTACAATACAGGAACAGACTAAATATAAGACAAGTAAACAACGTATTTGGTGAAAAATAACTATTTTCAAGAATAAAATCGCTGAGAATGGTGGCATTACCTTACATATTTGCAAATATCTTTAATTTTTGGTTTAATAGAAGGCAGGTTAACTCTCACACCTGATTATTCATTCAGTCTCTTGTGGTGTATTATTTCTGCTGAGATTTAAGAATAAAATGGACTCAAACAGATTTGTTATTGATAAAGAGAAGAGTACTTTAATAGTTTCAGATAACTGTGCACATTCTTCTTTGATTCTCAGCACAACCAAGTAGTAGCTTCCTAAAATTAGTTGAAATGCAGATTCTGAAACCACATCAATGAACTTCTCATTCTCTTTTAAAACCCATTTGCCTATCTTGCACTTTTAATGGATCTTTTATCATGTATGATTTTGTAATATCATACTTTGGTCATTTGGAAAATATTGGTTTACTCAGTTATCAAACATCACATTTTAAACATCACCGCTGATACCTATAATATGTACCTGAGGCAGGAGACTGTCCTGTACTTGTTACAGCCCAATTGAAAAACAAGCAGTGGCACGTTACTGGATTTAGGTTGAAACTGTCTCCACCACCATGGGGCATCATCCTATCATTCAAATGCCCAAGTTATCAATTATCCCATGGGTAATACTGAAAGACATCCAACTGGGGTAAGGACTGTACAGTGAAGTTTACTAATAACAGGTAAATTGTGCATTTAAGAATACACTAAGGGGGGCTTCCCTGGTAGCGCAGTGGTTAAGAATCTGCCTGCCAATGCAGGAGACACATGTTCAATCTCTAGTCTGGGAAGATCCCACATGCCACGGAGCAACTAAGCCCACATGCCACAACTACTGAGCCCACATGTCACAACTACTGAGCCCGAGTGCTCTAGAGTCCATGTGCCACAACTACTGAGCCCATGTGCTGCCACTACTGAAGCCCACGTGCCTAGAGCCCACGCTCTGCAACAAGAGAAGCCACCACAATGAGAAGCCCACACACCACAACAAAGAGCAGCCCCTGATCGCCACAACTAGAGGAAGCCTGTGCGTAGCAACAAAGACCCAACGTAGCAAAAAGGAAAAAAAAAAATACACTAAGGGAGAAGGCCATAGGAAGCCCACTGTATACATAAGCAGGCTGCTCTAGTCCCCATGGGGACAATGATAGTGTCCTTTCCACATGGGCCACTGTGTGTTTCAAGGATTACGATTCTCTCCCAGCTGAGTCAAAGCAGCACTCTGGTTCACTGATGTCTGATTCCTGTTATTACAGACTGTTCCCCTCTAGCACAAAGTCTGTGGGAAACATTATGCGACTCCCAGACTGAACTATATTTGGAGGTTTAATGTACCAATTGACAGTCTCATGGAACACTCAATACTTCAGGGTTCACCTCTTACACTGTTGGTCAGAATGTAAATTGGTGCCGCCACTATGGAAAAAAGTATGGAGGTTCCTCAAAAAACTAAAAATAGAGCCACCATATGACCCAGCAATCCCACTCCTGGGCATATATCTAGACAAAACTATAATTTGAAAAGATATATGCACCCCTCTCTTCACTGCAGCACTATTCACAATAGCCAAGACATGGAAACAACCTAAACGTCCATCAACAGATGAATGGATAAAGAAGATGTGGCACATATATACAATGGAATATTACTCAGCCATGAAAATGACCAAAATAATGCCATTTGCAGCAACATGGATGGACCTAGAGATTATCATACTAAGTGAAGTAAGTCAGAAAGAGAAAGACAAAGACCATACTACATCACTTATATGTGGTATCTAAAATACAATACAAATCAACTTATCTATGAAACAAAAACAGACTCACAGACAGAGAACAGACTGGTGGTTTCCAAGAAGGAGGGCAGGTAGCAGAGGCAAACTATTATATAGAGGATGGATAAACAACAAGGTTCTACTGTATAGTTCGGAAAACAATATTCAATATCCTGTGACAAACCATAATGAAAAAGGATATGAAAAAGAATATGTCAGTGGTCCCAACCTTTTTGGCACCAGGAACCAGTTTCGTGGAAGCCAATTTTCCCAGGGACGGGGAGGGGCATCGGGGGGATGGTTTTGGGATGATTCAAGCGCATTACATTTATTGTGCACTTTATTTCTATTATTATTACATTGTAATATATAATGAAATAATTATACAACTCACCATAATGCAGAATCAGTGTGAGCCCTGAGCTTGTTTTCCTGAAACTAGATGGTCCCATCTGGGGGTGATGGGACCACCTCAGCTCCACCTCATATCATCAGGCATTAGATTCTCATAAGGAACACACAACCTAGATTCCTTGCATGTGCAGTTCATAGTAAGGTCTGCCCTCCTATGAGAATCCAGTGCCGCTGCTGATCTGACAGGAGGTGGAGCTCAGGCAGTAATGCGAGCAATGGGGAGCGGCTGTAAATACAAATGAAGCTTCGCTTGCTCACCTCCTGCTGTACGGCCTGGTTCCTAACATGGGGTTGGAGACCCCTGATATATGTGTATAACTGAGTCACTTTGCCGTACAGAAGAAATTAACACAACACTGTAAATCAACTACACTTTAGTAAGGTTAAAAAAAATACTTCAGAGTTCAGATCATTTTCCAACATTGTACATATTTCATCAATGTGTAATGGCAACAATATAGGTGGTTCCACTTTGGTAAATGTGTTGTAGGTATGACAGCAGTTTGAGGGTATCAGAACAAATATTCCTAGAGGCTTGCCATAATGAGGCAAAATATTTAATAACCCAAAAAGGGACACTAGAGGGAGCTATTTTCTGGAGACAAGCTGAACCTGGAGACCAGCCTAAGGAGAATACATTGCTAAATTAACTGAGGAATGAAATAATGACACCAGTGGAGAACCATACCCACCAGCAATGGTACATCCAGGCTAGTACCCTCAGCCAGAAAGGATTATGGGATATTTATCATGAAATGAGGTTGTACGAAAACAATGCTAATCTTATACAATGGTAGGACATTATTAGACAGTATGGCCTTTATTATTGTCCTCTAGTGACTCTAGTAACATAGGCTTAAAAAAAATTATCTTTCCTGTATGCAAACAATTAGAATTGAACAGAAAATAACAATGCCCTCCTATGAAGGAAAGAGGGGAAATAGATGGGTAGTGTAACATAATGGCAACTGGAAGCCAATGTCTCAACTTATTCTATAATATCTGAGATATTACTGTGTCCACAAAGCAGATGATATTCAGAGTTTACTGAAAAATGATCTCCAGTTACCGCTTCAATCTCTGGGAGTATGTGGTATATGGAGAAATTTCACTTCTATTGGGAACAAAGAAAAGGACTGTCAATTTCAACCAAAGAATGTTGTATCAAACATTACTTTAATCTTTCCACCATAATTATTTACAGTGTAACAAAACATTTACAGGTTTATGGATAGAATAAAAACCAGGCTTATATAAATGATGCTCTCCAAGAACAGAAAATAATTTGGGAATTTAAATTTAAGTCCCAAATTGTTAGGATACACAAGGAAACTAAATTGTACTGAAAAAGTAAATTTAACTTTAGAAAAATTACTCAATGCCTTCAGCAATACATACAAAAAAAATTCAAATAAGTCTGGATCCAGGATACAGTTAGAGAAATTGAGCTGATTAACAAACATAAGAAGACCTACACACTATTGAACAGTGCTTATCAGTCTGATACTTGGTAGAAAAAGCTGTAAGTAAATAATGAACTTAATCCTGAGAAATATTAAAAATTTTCACATAAAAGGCAACATGGGAAGAACAAGCTGAAGAAGAATTCTGGGTTAAGGAAAAGGAAATTTAAAATTACATATATGTATCTTTTCAGTAATTACCAAAATCCTAAAAATCTTAAAAAACTGAGTTCTATTATTAATTTACCTTTTGACAATGAACAGGTACCAAGTATCACACTGAGCTACTTAATTTCATGGCATATAATCTTCCAAAAAATGCAATAAAACTGACATACTTAGGTGGCGAATATTTATAGATCCTTTTCAACATTTTTATAACATGAACATAACTTTAAAAAATATCCCCAATATTTTTACCCTATTCATAATGTTTAAAATACTCAATCTCTCTCTTTTCCATGTTGAACCTGATCATTTTTGATGAAAATATTATCTTGCCAACAAAGCTAGTTCTCTAGTAGAGCTAAACCATCAAAAATAACAAGAGCAAATTTAATTACAGAGACAAAAAAGTTAATTAAAATTACAAAGTAAGTTTGGCAATGTAGCTCTTCAAATACCTGCCGCATTGGTGGTTAAGCAATTATAAACTAGGAATCTCTTTACAATAATTTAATAATAGAATATAATAATGCTACTTCCAGAACATGAATAATTCTAATTTTTTAATCATAAATGCATATAATGCTCAATGGCAGGTGAATCTGATTTCATATGAGGTGTTTATATGAAGACAAATACAAGTTCCTTTTTTCTGAATAAGTGTATTTTCCATATAGACATTATATTTTGCTAATTCTTATTTTTCAACGTAAATACAAAGTTCTACAATGATCAGGAACACAACGCTAGGCCTTCTTCTTTTTTTTTTTTTTTTTTTTTTTGGTGGTACGCGGGCCTCTCGCTGTTGTGGCCTCTCCCGTTGCGGAGCACAGGCTCCGGATGCGCAGGCTCAGTGGCCATGGCTCACTGGCCCAGCCGCTCTGCGGCATGTGGGATCTTCCCGGACCAGGGCACGAACCCGTGTCCCCTGCATCGGCAGGCGGATTCTCAACCACTGCGCCACCAGGGAAGCCCCTATGGAATAAATGAAGAGGCCTGGGAGCTTTAACTGAGATGAGTAGTCAGAGGTATATTTAGGCCATATAATAAAAATGTTGGGAGCCAAACTTCTATCCCTTCTCAGGGACAATGTTGAGCTATCAGGCAGTGCTCCATCTCCACTGGGTGGTGTGAGTGGGGCCCAGAGCGAGGTGAACATCAATTCTCCAACCAGAATCTGAGATAATAATCAGATCTTTGTGCTACACCTAAACATAGTGACTGTCAGCCAAGAAAGAATTAGTATTATTGTAAATCTCACAATACCCCAAATGTCCAAGTTAATACTCCAAATGTGTTTTTAATACAATTAAAACACACTCATCATACCAAGAATCTGGAAAACTTGAATGAGAAAAACAATCAAAGGATGCCAATAGTGAGATAACTCAGATGTAATTATCTGATAAGAACTTTAAAGCAGAGATATGAAAAAGTATCAAAGGGGACTTATAGAACTAAAACATAAGATGACTGAATTTTTAAAAAATCTCACTAGATAGGCTCAAAAGTAAATTGGAGATGACACAGGAAAGAATTAGTGAACTCAAAGACAGATTGATAAAAATTACCCAATCTGAACAAACGAGAAAATTGAGTAATAAAAGCAATAAGTTAAGTGATCTATGGGATAACAAGAAAAAACCATAACATATGTATTATCAGAGTTTCAGAAGGACAGGAGAAAGAGATTTTTAAGAGTTAAATTATATTTGAAGGAATACTGGCTGAAAAGTTTGACATTGTACTATATTTATGCAAGATGTCACCACTGGGGTGAAAATACACAGAAATTTATGTATTATTTTTTGCATATTCTATTGAGTACATAATTATTTCTAAACAAAAAGTTAAAAATATGTTTTAAACCCACAATAATAATAGTACGATAGTACACATACACTGACAGACATATCATTACATGAAAGAATAGACTTATAAATAGCTTGGCAGTTTTTTGTGTGCATTAAACATTTGCAAAGAATTTGTTAAACATAAGTGACAAATAAAAAAAATCAAAGTTCTTAATGCTGTGTTTCTCAAGTTGGTGGCCTCCGATAAATAACATTAGTAATACGTTTTCAAAATGAGTATTTTGTTGTCTTCCCAAAAGAAAATATATAAAACTGTCCAAAGAACATTTTTTTCAATGGAATAGGTTCTTCTATGAGCACCTACCATCATCTACTGGAAATAATTTTTCAAAAACACAGTTTGGTAAATGCTACCTTAATACGTGAAAATTGAACAGAATTAACAAAATGAAAAATAGGCACAGTTTACAAACACAGAAGCAAAAATATTTAGTAAAACTTTAAAAAATACTCTCATTAGTGGATAAGGGTTTGAATTATAAATGTTAACTACTTTGAAATATTTTCATTTACCAAAATAAATTCTGAAAAAATTAATGAGTAAAACTTAAGACATAACCAAATGAAATCACGCAAATAAACTATAAGTAACGTTGTAAGTACAGAGTAAAAACTACCATAGAAATGAAAAATATAATTCAATTCCACTTAAAAATCAACAAGAATTATGGCCCAGCAAGAAAAAAAACAATAATAATAATGAGTTATTACTCATGGGTCTTAACTTCACCATAAGAGTAACCTAATTCATTTGAAATGGATGAACTTCCAAAAGTGTTTAATGAGTCTAATGCAGTTCTAGAAGATTCATCTAACTTTTATGCACTCCTCAAGAAACACATCAGGTCATCTCTATTAAGACAATAACCCCACCACTCTTGAGATAATACTCCTTAGTAGATTAGAAAATGTTTAGAAATAAATACAGTGATGATGAAAATCTTCAAACTCAAGTAAATTATACCCATAATATCAATGCTTGGTTAGAGTCTGGAAAATCCTTTGTGTTATTTGTAAGAATATCTGGCATATTAGAGAATCTGACAAAATAGCCTTGTGAGGCCTATTTTAAATACAATACGGCTAAATTTACCGATATACGCAATCTCTTTTGTAATGTATTAGAATTAAGAGGATTGGTACATAGATAGCTGGTTATACAAGTACAGAAAATGTTAATAGAATCTAGGAGAGAATATACAGATTTTCACTATAAAGCTCTGGATACTTTTCTGTGTATTAGATTATCTCATAAAAATGTTACAGAAAGAAAAACAGGCCAATAAAAAGACTAAAATATGAAAGAGTGCTATTAAAATAGCCTGGCATTGTCCAATATGGTAGCCACTAATAACTCGTAGCTGTTTAAATTAAATGAAATTAATACCTTATTTCCTCAGTCACACTAGCCCTATCTCACACTCACATATAGCTAGGGGCTACCATATTGGATAACACTGCTATTGACCCACATTAAAGACAATCATGGTGACTAGAGTTACTAATATAGTATCGTATATTTGAAGGTTGCAAAGAGAGTGTATCTTAAAAGTTCCTGCCGCACACCCACAAAAAATTGTAATTATGTGAGGTGATGGATGTAAACTAATTGTGGTAATCATTTCACAACATATACATATTAAAAATTTATGCTGTATACATTAAGTAATGAAATGTTATATGTCAGCTATACCTCAGTAAAACCAGGGGAGGGGAAGACAACTCTAAAATAAAAACTTCAACAAAAATGTCCCCAGAAATCTCTGAAATCAAAGATATATTGGTGAGAAAAGAATAATATTAAACATGCAGGTTGCATTAAATAATTATTATAAAAATAAATAGTAATAAAGATAATTTAGAGGGTAAGGACACTGAACAAGATAATCATATAATTTACGATGAATGATGTGTTAAAGAATTGTAAATTTCTTACATTGTTTGAGAGTAAAAATACACCTAAGTGTAAAAGCTAAAATTTTTGCTTGGAAAAAAAAAGTAAAAACAAAAAATAGAAATAAAATGTTCTATGAAAGCAAAGTCATAAGAGTAAATGAGATTTTAAAAGACATAAAATTATAATTTGTGTAATATTCCTAAAATATCGATCATAATAACAAATTTAAGTTAAAATCTCCACTTAAATGACAGAAAATAATGCCAGATGCGAAAGAGGAAAAAAATGAAGGAAAGGAATAAAAAGGAACGATAAAATGAATTTAGAGTTTCGTTATGTAAAGTGAGAATAAGAATGCATTTACCCTCAAAGACTTAAGAGCAGAAAAAAGCAGTACTAGCACTTAAGAGAGCCACTACATACTAAAAAAATAATTTACTAGGAAAGTGTAAGAATTCTAAATGCATTCACCTCTTAATGCACACACACACACACACAGCAAATAATACACATAATCAGGACAAGAAATTGAGGAAAACATGCCACATGGGAGAAATTAATACATCCCTCTTTAAATGACAGACTCATCATGCAAAACAAAAAAATCAAAAATCAAGAATGATACAAATAACTTTACAACAAAATAAACTTGATTTGATTTAGAAAACACTGAACCCTATAATTAAAGATTACTCATTGATGGACAGAGGTGATGGTTGTACAACAATATGAATATACTTAATAGCACCTAACTGTACACTTAAAAATGGTTATGACAGTATTATGTAACATATATTTCATCACTAAAAAAAGCAAGCTATCAAACTCAAAGACTATTTGCTTCAATATTTCAGATTTTCTCTGTAAACACAAGAAAGAAAACCTAGATGATTTTAACCACCTACAAAGTATTTGAAGAAATAATTCCATTATATCAAAAATTATTAGAGAGCGCAACAGCCAGTTCTACCCACCACCAGTCTCTCCCATCAGGAAACTTGCACAAGCCTCTTAGATAGCCTCATCCACCAGAGGGCAGACAGCCAAATCAAGAACTACAATCCTGTACCCTGTGGAACTAAAACAACATTCACAGAAAGACAGACAAGATGAAAAGGCAGAGGGCTATGTACCAGATGAAGGGAAAAGATAAAACCCCAGAAAAACAACTAAATGAAGCAGAGATAGGCAACTTTCCAAAAGAAGAATTCAGAATAATAGTGAAGATGATCCAGGACCTCGGAAAAAAAATGTAGGCAAAGATCAAGAAGATGCAAGAAATGTTTAACAAAGCCCTAGAAGAACTAAAGAACAAACATCTAGAAGAATTAAAGAACAAACAAACAGAGAGCAGAATAATGGATAAGTGACCTGGAAGACAGAATAGTGGAATTCACTGTTGCAGAACAGAATAAAGAAAAAAGAACAAAAAGAAATGAAGAAAGCCTAAGAGACCTCTGGGACAACATTAAATGCAACAACATTCGCATTATAGGGGTCCCAGAAGGAGGAGAGAGAGAGAAAGGACCCGAGAAAATATTTGAAGAGATTATAGTCGAAAACTTCCCTAACATGGGAAAGGAAATAGCCACCCAAGCCCAGGAAGTGCAGAGAGTCCCATACAGGATAAACCCAAGAAGAAACACGCTGAGACACATAGTAATCAAATTGGCAAAAACTACAAAGGAAAATTATTTAAAGCAGCAAGGGAAAAACGAGAAATAACATACAAAGGAACTCCCATAAGGTTAACAGCTGATTTCTCCGCAGAAACTCTACAAGCCACAAGGAAGTGGCATGACATATTTAAAGTGATGAAAGGGAAGAACCTACAACCAAGATTACTCTACCCAGCAAGGATCTCATTCAGATTCGATGGAGAAATCAAAAGCTTTACAGACAAGCAAAACCTAAGAGAATTCAGCACCACCAAAACAGCTCTACAACAAATGCTAAAGGAACTTCCTTAAGTGGGAAACACAAGAGAAGAAAAGGACCTACAAGAAAAACCCAGAACAATTAAGAAAATGGTAATAGGAACATACATATCGATAACTACCTTAAACGTGAATGGATTAAATGCTTGAACCAAAAGACACAAGCTTGCTGAATGGATAAAAAACAAGACTCATATATATGGGGTGTACAAGAGACCCATTTCAGACCTAGGGACACATACAGACTGAAAGTGAGGGGATGGAAAAAGATATTCTGGGCAAATGGAAATCAAAAGAAAGCCAGAGTAGCAATATTCATATCATATAAAATAGACTTTAAAATAAAGAATGTTACAAGAGACAAGGAAGGACACTACATAATGATCTAGGGATCAATCCAAGAAGAAGATATAACAATTAGAAATATATATGCACCCAACATAGGAGCATCTCAATATATAAGGCAACTGCTAACAGCTATAAAAGAAGA